>NC_137833.1:3428863-3843863 GCF_963921795.1 Nannobrachium achirus | reverse complement strand
AAGACGCACAACAGGTAAGAAGCAAGTAGAGCAAATCACTCATTCAGTTCCTATAGTGCAGGGGTCTTCAACGTTTTCAGGCCAAGGACCCCTTAGTTGAAAGAGAGAGAGATGAAACAGGGACCCCCACAATCTGTTCATATATTCCATATAGTTTCATTGTTTGACAGCAAAATCATCAGAGTATTTTGGATTCATGTTAATGTGGGTTTTCAGATATTTAACCACTTGAATCGTCAATACATAACACTGACCTTTCACTCACTCTGTACTTAGTCTGCTCTTTTTCCCCTCATCACCAAACGTCTTTGCCAAAAATAGCCGATCTAAAGCTTGCAGATCTGCTTGTAGCTTGTAGATCTGCTATTTTTGGATAACATTCTCAGAATATAAACACTAGGGTTCAAGTGGTTAATATAAAAGGAGAAAAAGGTTTCTATCACACAAAGATTTGGAGGACCCCCAGTAGATTTGGAGGACCCCCTGTTGAAGATCCCTGCTATTAGTGGTTGCATTGTTGTGGGCCTGCCTGCAAAATGGGAGTTCAAGCTGTGATCACATGCTGTCATTTTAGAATGGGACACAACGTGTTGCAGTCATGTTTAAGCTTATGCTATGCTTAAGTGACGTTATTGTTTTTTGTCCGGATGTTTGTGTGAGGCCTTTGATTTCTCTCTTGCCTGTAAGTGGTCTGTCCTGATATGGAGAGTCACATCCTCAGTCCACCACAAGGTGGCAGCAGCACTACCATAGAGACCAGTCCAGTTATCATCTGTCACATTCACTCTCTCATAATAACTAGTGGTGGACAAACTGCACTCGACCTCAGTTTGTACTTGAGTCAAAGTGTAAATACTCCTGGTCAAATATTACTCAACTACAAGTGAAAGTTGCTCTGTCAAATGTGTACTTGAGTTAAAAAGTATTTGCTTTTCCAAATACTTAAGTATTCAAAAAGTACAAATTACAAAATGTGTAAATAAAAGTAACATCAACACATTGCTGTATTACATTTTTCAAATGTAATTCCCCCCCCCCCCCCCCAAAAAAGACAATAAGTGAAAATAGTTGATCTACAAGGTCACAATGCATCACATTGTGACTGCTAAAATGTACTTAATTAAGCACAGCTACTCAAGTTAAATGTACTTTGTTACATTGTTCATAACTGGGGCGGCATAGCTCAGGGGTAGAGAAACCGTCATTAGAGCACGAAGGGTTCCCAGTTCGAATCCAGGCTCCCCCTGAGTTAATGTCCTTGAGCAAGACTCTGAACCCCTAGTTGCTCCCGGTGAGCAGGTTGGTGCCTTGCATGGTTTCCTCTGCCATTGGTGTGTGAATGGGTGAATGTAATGCACAATCTATGTAAAGCACCTTGGATAAAAGCGCTATATAAATGCACCATTTACCATTAAACCATTTTATAACTGCTCACAACCGACACAGACCGTGGCAGCGCTAGTGCAGTTTGGTCATGGCTAAGGCAGGATTTCAGTAAACGTGTAAACAAACAGAGAATCCCACAGGATATGAGAGAGAGAGAGAGAGAGAGAGAGAGAGAGAGAGAGAGAGACCTAGGCATTTATTTGAACGTGTATTTACGTGTTTGTGTTGCTAAAGCTCTCTCCGCAGAAGGAACCTCACATGACCTGCTTAACAACTTAAACCCCATTATGGTTGAGCTGAGGAGTCCCACAGGGCTCTGTACTGTTGTATGTTCTGCTTTATGTTTTCTGTTCTGTGTTGCTGTGTCGTGGTGGCCGCTTGACACCGCAGTTATGATTGCCGCTCTGCGGATTGGGCTCTAGTATACGTACACAAGTGGCCTGTGTTTTGGGAAGGGAAGCCAGGCGGGGGGGGGGGAGGGGGGTGGTATTGGCTTATTGCACGTACTCCTACAGGCTGGGGCGGTGGCACCTGTCAGCAGCCAGGGAGTGTTGGGCGGGAGGTGTAGGACAAAGGTTCTACGTCAGGGTTCCCCAATAGGCGGCTCGCGGGGCCATTTGCGGCCCGTGGGGGGCTACTGTCAGGCCCCCACCAACCCCAGTAATAATGGTGGTATAAGAGCAGCAACAACACTAGTATATCGTCATTGTTGGGTGGAAACCTCGTATCTCAAAATGTGTACGCTCTTTCACAAAGTAAAGCCCTGCTTCATCATACGAGGCCGTCGCACAAAAGTAGTGAAAACAGCAGATCTACAAGCACACAACGCCTCGCGGATGTCACTCCCCATCTCTCCCCCCGTTTCCTGTCATTCTACTGTCCTATCAATAAAGGCATTAAAGCCCAAAAACTAATCTTAAAAAAAGAACTAAATTGGGTAGAAAAAGAGGGCTAAAAATTATTGGCTACTCTAAAAAAAATCTATAATAACCAGTAAGACTCCCTAATCGGGAGATAATTAAGCGACCGCCAGGTCACGTGCACATGTATACACCGCTTTGTGTGATTTTAGGGAAAATCTGTAGGAGCAGTGTCCAAAAATATGTTTTGCAAGAATCTGCCTCATGGTGGCGCTAGAAGAGGGCCATGTGAGAAATGAGGGGTGGAGGTTGTGGTTTGGCAGCCAAGGAGTGTGTGTGTGCAAAGTTTGGCATGGATAAGGGGCAACTGTGGCGGAGATATGAGTAGGGGGAAAAGTGTGACGCGTAACGTGACTGACAGACAGACAGACTGACTGACAGCCGGTGGAGCTTTTGATAGTAACTGTGACCCGACGGTCGCAATAAAAGAAGAAAGAAATGGAGATAAGTGGTTTCCCCTCGACAGCTGCGAACTTAACCCATGCACTAAGTAAAAAGCAAGAACTTAACCCATGCACTAAGTAAAAAGCAAGAACTTAACCCATGCACTAAGTAAAAAGCAAGAACTTAACCCATGCACTAAGTAAAAAGCAAGAACTTAACCCATGCACTAAGTAAAAAGCAAGAACTTAACCCATGCACTAAGTAAAAAGCAAGAACTTAACCCATGCACTAAGTAAAAAGCAAGAACTTAACCCATGCACTAAGTAAAAAGCAAGAACTTAACCCATGCACTAAGTAAAAAGCAAGAACTTAACCCATGCACTAAGTAAAAAGCAAGAACTTAACCCATGCACTAAGTAAAAAGCAAGAACTTAACCCATGCACTAAGTAAAAAGCAAGAACTTAACCCATGCACTAAGTAAAAAGCAAGAACTTAACCCATGCACTAAGTAAAAAGCAAGAACTTAACCCATGCACTAAGTAAAGTAAAAAGCAAGAATTCAGACTGCTAAAAGGAGGCATAACAGTAGTTACCTCAATACTAGTCTCAAACAGAATGCAAGCTCTCAAAGACCCTGCAATGCAACAAAGACAAGAAGTGTTTTTGGTGCAGAACCCTAGCGTGTCAAGTGTACACAGCTTTGATTATCAGTGTTGATAGGCAGGGGCGTCCCAAGGGGGAGGAAAGTGGGACTGAGTTACTAGGGCCCAAGGTGGTGGAGGAGGGGCCTTAATTATTTTATACTTTAGCTATTGAAAAATAGCAGATATACAAGCTCACAGCACGGCACCGAGTGCCGCGCTGCGAGCTTGTAGATCTGCTATTTTTTTAAAGTCGTGAAAATGTGTGCAAATCTTTGAATATATGTATTTGTTAAGCGAACGTTTGTAACTCAAATTTTGCTTCTGGGGGGGTCCCTGGAATTAAATATTTTGAGATGGGGTTCCGTGGCCAAATACATACCATTTTGTGGGTCCTTCACATGAAAAGGTTTGAGCTCCACTGACATAGAAACATAGGGTTTTTTCAAAAAACCTCAGAAGGATTTGAAATATTCAAAGATTTTCATGATTTTTCAAAAATAGCAGATCTACAACATTAACATACATCAACATTTACTTTTTATGCAGAAGTTTTCAAATGTATAAAAATCTTTTGAAAACAAGCCACATTTTTCAAATTTTTCAAATGTATGTTTTGTTTATGATAAACAAAATCTACAAAGACACTAGTAACTAAAGTTTTCAATTAGGACTAGTGATAGTATAGTAAAAGTGTAATATTTGTCTCTGAGATGTAGTGGAGTAGAAGTAAAAGTATAGACAAATATAAATACTCCAGTAAAGTCAAAACAACTCTATAACGTATTACTTCACACCACCATCTCTATGGTTTATTTCAAAAAAGGAAATGGTTTTGCCAGGAACCACAGAAAAGAAGACTGCGGTTAAAATGTTTTCCAAATGTATCCAAAAATGTACAAAAGAAAATAGATGTTCAAGCAGCTTGTAGATGCCCAGCCCCGGACCCTACTTTGACAACCAACTGGTCTATAATAGCAGAGGTCCCCAAATATTTCCATGCCATGGACCCCCATATATCCATAGCCTCTGGCTGCGACCCCTCCTATTGCAAAACAGAAATAGAAAGAAATGAAGAAGAAAGGATCGAAAATTGGCCATCTGCAAGCTTGCAATACATTGTGAGCTTGCAGATATTGTTTTGTGTATTTTCCTGAATGACGTTATTGTGTTTCCTTTTTCTCTCTCCTTTCATACTGGCCCCCTGGGGGGGTTCACAGACCGCACATTGAAAACCTCTAGTATAGAATAGTCACGATACCATCTACTGTATATTGACAGAGAAAATTACCCTTTGTCTGTTTCAGCCTTTCTCTATTTTCCCACAATTCCCAGGATGCATTTGGCAGGCCAAGTATTCAGCTTGGCATCTTGCCCCAAAGGTCTATGGGACCCTGTTACATCAGCCTGGTTAATATAAGTCAAGATTGTCATTTTGACAGCAAAATAGGACAATATGTCATGAACACACAAACACATGGACGAAAGGGCTGTATATGTGACATCACTGTAAAGGTAAAACCTTGGTGGCATTTCAGAGGCGCATAAAGAGGTGGATAAATCACTTCTGCTTGTTCAATATCAGACTATTATTTTCTATTGAGGCAGGAATTGACATGGATTCATTCATCCAATCCGTCAGACTGAATTAAATACATGCTTTTCATGTCTGACATTCATGTTTGACATTATTTGATACATTTTTATATAATGCCAACATTTTAAAATGTCAATTTATTGAATTCAAAATATGTCTTAACCACATTAAACCTGGTGACCTTATTTTTCTAAATAGAATAAAAAAAACTGTAAAAGAAAGAAAGAAAAAAGAATCCCATTTTTCATTTTATTTCTCCATTTGTTTCCTCATGGGAGGATTTGTATCCTTGTCACCAGGACTCAGCCATGACCATAGAAGGTTACAATGAAGATTATTTTTATTTAACCGTTTAACTGGTGCTTCTTCATTGTATTTGACAGACTGAAACTCCTGCCACACAGTGAACAGTGGTATGGTTTTTCTCCAGTGTAGATACGCTGGTGTGCCTTCAGATTACCTAATGTATTGAAACTCGTCACACTGATCACACAGGAAAGGTTTCTCTCCTGTGTGAATACGCTGGTGGTTGTTTCAGGTGACTTTGCCGACTGAAACTCTTGTCACATTGTTTACAGTGGTAAGGTTTTTCTACAGTGTGGATATGCTGGTGTATCTTCAGACTACCCAACTGACTGAAACTCTTGTCACATTGTTCACAGTGGTAAGGTTTTTCTCCAGTGTGGATACGCTGGTGGTCTTCATCTGACACAAAAAGCGAAAAGCCTTGTCACACTGTTCACAGATGTGGGGTTTAAAGACGTGGGGTTTCCTTCCTGCCTAAGTCATCTTCACTTGTTCTGGCTGAGTTGCAATAGTCTTTCTTGATAAGCTGTTGATGACTGTGCAATCCTGGTTGGTCTGTGTCTTCTTGTGCCTGGGTGTTCAGAGAGCTGTTGATTGTCTGACAGGATGCTGAGGGCATCTGACCGTTGCTCTGTATTTGGCTGTCCAGGTCATTGTGGCTCCTCTTTATGTGTGTTCATGGAGGTCCACCTGAGACGTTGAGACGTATGGACGCTCAGTAAAGTTGACCTGAGTCTGGGAAGATCTCTTTCCATCCAGGAGCAGTGGTTTATTCTCAGAAAGGCCACTATACATGACATGTGACAGGATTGAGTGTAGGACTATAGCAGCCAATTTTCGACTCACTCTATGACAAAAAATCCTAACGCTTTCTTGAAATCTTAGAAAACTGATTTTCTAAGATATTATGTCTAGAGTCAGAGCCACAAGTGCGTGATATCATCTTTACGTTCTACGAATACAAGTATGCCTCTTGTCTCAAACTATTGGATGAAATGAAGGACAACCTACTGCTGGACATGTACCTGGCTCCTCATTTCAGAACACTGTACACACAGATAAATATTTCACATTTTATATAGACTGACCAGAGTCCAGGGCTGACGTCTCACACATTACACAGCATCACCGTGCATGACTAACACCACCACTCTGTTCAGGCATCGCTGCAGTCTGTGCATGCATCCTGAATCTGGCACCATCTCATAATGCTGGTTCAAACACGGTGGGGTTCAGGGACCACCAGGGACACAAATGGACCTTTACGGTTCTGTGACTCTTGAGTGTACAAATAAATGGACACTTACGGACCATCTTTCCAGTTGCTGGATCCGGGAGTCCGGGGACAGACACACAAGCAGATTTTAAAATATACTATATCGTCGCTGTCCGATGAAAACCTTGTATGTCCAAAAACCGTTTGTTTTGCATTTATCATTTTAAAAATGATTTAAAGTAGTGAAAACAGCCGATCTACAAGCACACAACGCCTCGCACCGCGAGGCGTTGTGTGCTTGTAGATCGGCTGTTTTCACTACCTTTGTGTGACGGCCTTGTATGATGAAGCATGGCTTTACTTTGCGAAAGAACGTACACACTTGAAACTTGGAGATACGAGGTTTCCACCCAACAACGACGATATGCATACAGTGAAAGTTTATACTACTCTGTATGAACATTTGTCAAACTGCCTATGAAGTTTGGTCGACAATATGGCCTCGTTCACTGAGCAATGCACAGCAGTCCTTTTGAGGAGCCAGCCTACAAGAGAACTAAAAGCAATAGGAGAGACACCAACGTTATGGAAGAGGAACATATCTCCTCGTATTAGTATTAGTATTAGTTAGTTATCTCCATACATGGAGTTCCGTGGTCATACGGACATACACACAAAGCCAGATGTACAGTATGAGCGGTTAGCACCACTCAAAAAATGGCAAATTCGCCTCTACGACGCGTTGTGAATGTGAACTTGTCGATTTAACTCGTTTTGCGATTTGTCAAACATTGATTGATTGATTGAAGACTTTATTAGAAGTTTGCATAGGAAAAGGTACAGTTTCATGACGGTACAGTTCACTGGTACAAGGTCTACTAAAAGTAGATCCATGAAAAGACTAAGCTTATTTCCACAGGAAACCATTTAAGTATCTCATATAACATTGAATGACAGACGAATAGAACACAGTACTATGCAGTAGATATGTAAAGAAATACAATGAGAGAACAAAAAAAAGAGTCTAAACAGTAAGTAAGTAAGTATATACAAAGAAGGGGCAGGGGAGGGTAGGGTTAACAACGTTGATAGGGCTTAAGTGGTTACGAAAATGTCCCCCTCTTCTTTTTTTTTTACAAATTGAACCTCATGCGAGGGAAAGAGAAAAGCAGACAGGCAGACAGAGAAATGAAGACGGAAGCTACGGAGGAACAGAATTGTCTTTTTGTTTAGTGACCCAGGAGAAATCAGCCACAGGGTTCATTACTTCTGTTAGTTGTCGATGTGTCTGTCAGAGAAATGATCCACTGGTTGAAGACACGCCGCGGTGAGGCCATGAGCTGATCAACCTGCTCTGATCTCAGCTGACAGGAAGGTTGTTAATCTGTCGCAACGGTGCACTCGATGTTACATTAATAATACTGTTGTTGCTCCGTTGCTAAATCAGTGGTTTTCAACCTTTTCAGGCCGCGATACCCCAAAATAATCACATTTTAACTGTGGACCCCAACTTAACTCCCTGACGAGCACTAAGAGTTGAGGCATTACATTTTGTATAACACGGTGAAAATAGCAGATCTACATGCTCACAATGCCTCGCGTTGCGAGGCGTTGTGATCATGTAGATCTGCTATTTTCACAATTTCCGACTTTAATATTTGACAATTTGTCATTTTAGATGTATTAAAAAGTCCTTGACACTTTACAAATGCACATACACCCTCCATATACACTTAAACTTTATGTTGGTTTGTTCACTGTTGAGTTACAAACCAATGTTTCTCATTAAGCTAATCATCTGGGACCCCCCAAAATAATGTGGGGACCCCTCTGGGGTTCCCGACCCACAGGTTGAGAACCACTGTGCTAAATCACCTTAGCAAACATACACTCAGCGGCAGTGTTGATTTCGACTATTTTTTTTTTTTGTGTCGACTACCTTTTTTCACCGATGAAAACCAAATGAAAACTAAACAGAAACTAATAAGCTATATGATGACTAAAACCAAGACTACATATTGTTGACAATTTCGTCAACGAATACAAACTAGACTAAAAGAATGTTAGGGAGGGACTTGTGGAGAAAAGATCCAATATAGATCTAAAAGACAGGTTGTTTTATGTTTGGTTGCGCTCTGGTGTTGCGCTCTCAAAAACAGCAGATCTACAAGCTCACAACGCTGCTCAGCGGTCCCTTAAAAGAACAGTACGTTGTTCTCAACCTTTTTTTAATTATATGGATCCCCCGTACTATGTCCACGTCGCACAAGGCAAAAGTATGATATTGTCACTGTTGGGCAAAAAACCTTGTATCTCCAAGTTTAAAATGTGCATGTTTTTCGTAACATAAAGCCCTGCTTCACCATACAAGACTGTTGCACAAAACTAGTGAAAATAGCCAATCTACTTGTGCTTGTAGATCGGCTATTTTCACGAGTTTTGAGTCATTTTTAAAACGATAAATACAAAACGAACAGTTTTGGACATACAGGGTTTCCACCCCACAACGACGACATGCTGGCAACAGAACCGGCGTCGGAGGAGGCGACGTAATAGTTTCATATTTCCACCTCTGTATCTGTTACCATGGGCGTCACAAGGGGTAGGAAAGTGGGACTGAGTTAACAGGGCCCAAGGTGGAGGGGCCCTAGTAACTTTAGCTATTGAAAAATAGCAGATATACAAGCTCATAGCGCGGCACCGAGTGCCGCGCTGCGAGCTTGTAGATCTGCTATTTTCTTGAAAAGTCGTGAAAATGTGCGCAAATCTTTGAAAATATGTATTTTTTAAGCGAACATTTGCAACTCAAATTTTGCTTCTGGGGGGTCCCTGGAACTAAATATTTTGAGATGGGGGTCCGTGGCCAAATACATATCATCTTGAGGGTCCTTCACATGAAAACGTTTGAGCACCACTGACATAGAAACATAAGTTTCTTGCACACATTTCACGATTTTTCAAAAATAGCAGATCTACAAGCTCGCAGCGCGGCACTCGGTGCCGCGCTGTGAGCTTGTATATCTGCTATTTTTCAATAGTTAACATTCATGGGGGGCCCGCAGTGAATCCTTGTATCCAGGGCCCAGAATTTGGTGTGACGCCCCTGTCTGTTACCATGGCGAGGAGAGGAAGATTACAGCGTCTCTGTACAACCTCCACATTGGCCATTTTCTCCTGCCTGCCTGCCTGCCTGCCTCCACATCCCACGGTAACCATGACGACCAGCCAGAGCGGAGCGTGACTGCAGCAGCGTGCGTCAGACGGAGCCGGAAGGGAGGAAGGAGCGATGCGATGTGCTTTTCTTTTTTATCCGTCTCACTACGGCTCTCCCACTGCTGTGTCAGACGGCTCTCAACTTCAGCATCGCTGATTGCTTCGCCTGGCCTAGCATTGGCACACGTGCGCACATGTGCAATGGCACACGTGCACACACACAGACACACAGACACAGACACACACACAGCCAGTGTGTGGGGGAAAGTACATGTTGTCAGGCAGAAACCTCTTATCTCCATATTTAAACTTTTTTTCTTTTTTTTTCTTCTTTTTTTTAAATGAATGCCCTACTCAATCACACTATAGCGTCACACAAAGTATAAAGAAGCATAAAGTTGGTTTATTCAGTATTTCGATTTTTTTTAATACTTACATTTTATCAGACTTCCTATACAAACCCATTGATTGTTTTTTTGATTGATTGAAGAATTTATTAGAAGTTTGCAATAGAAAAAAGTACAGTTTCATGACAGTACAAATCACTGGTACAAGGTCAACTAAAAGGAGATCCTAGAAAGCCGAGGCTTATTTCCACAGGAACCACACTTTAAGTATCTCATATAACATTGAAAGACAGACGGATAGAACATAGTACTTTATCTAGGATAATATCAGTTTCAAAAGCATAACATCAAATACAAAAGGCAGAATACAAAGAAAAAGGGGGGGGGAGCATGGGGGCTTAGTCTATTTACAAGTCACGGGTAGCTGCTGTCTGAAGGTGACTTTTCATACCAATTTTGAAGGAGGCTAGGGATTTGCTCTCCTTTAGGGCTTGTGGAAGGGCGTTCCACATGTTGATGGTATAGCAGGAGAACGAGTTAGCGCCTTGTTTAGTGTTAAATCTACGCTGATGATGATTAGTGGAGCTGCCTCTGGTGTTATGATCGTGAACATCCTTGACCTTTAAGAAGTAGTTTGTCAGGTACATGGGAATCTTGGAGGTGTAGTGTATCTTGTACACCAGGCCCATTGCAAGATGCTGTACTCTGTCAGCTACTTTGAGCCACCCCACGCTTTCGTGGTGATGCTCGGTAAGGTGGGTCAGAGGAGGGAGACCAAGCACAACCCTAATTAGTTTGTTTTGGGCTGTTTGGAGCTTTAGCTTTAAGGCAGCTGGGGCGTCGCGATACCAGACAAGGACTCCGTAATCAATGAGGGGCCCAATAAGAGCACCTCCTAGTGTCTTTCGGGATTTAATATTGATCAGTGGGGCAACTCTTTGCTAGAAGCGAATTCGTTGATTGACTTTATTGATTACCTTGGTGGTCATTTTTTCACTGGATAGGTTAGCCTCCAGGATGCAACCCAGGTAGCAGATGTGGTTTTTTCTTTCTATCACAGTGTCACCTACTTTAATTGTGAAGTTCTCAACTAGGCTAAGTTTCTGACTAGATCCAAAGAGGATACATTCAGTTTTGCCTAGGTGAATTGAGAGTCTGTTGTCATTGAGCCAGGTGCAGATCTTGTTAAGTTCACAGTTAAGGGCCTTTTCAACCTGCAAAATGTCTCTGCCTGAGACTAGGAGAGCCGTAACTTAATTGTAACTTTTAATATGTGAGTATGCAGTGTTTTTTCGTTTACTATATATTACCTATTTTCTTTTTTCTTAAATGTTTTTTATCCCACGGTTTTTGTAACCCATTTTTCTCACCCGGTGACTACCTAACCTGTAGTCCTGGTTTCCGCTCTCCCCCTGCCGCGCCAGGGGACATTGGGGAGCACCCGGCTGGCTAGGGGGAGGTAGTATAGAAACCAGGACTACCGCATGTTTTTGTGTGAGGGCCTATGCCCAAGGAGACACGGGGAGAACATGCAAACTCACCACAGAAAGGCCCTATCGCCAACCCCACCTAGGGTGTGGGTGCTGATGACGCGGGTGGAGGAACACGCCCCCAGCGCCCACAGCTTCCCCCGGCAGGAATCGAACCCAGGACCTTAGAGCTGTGAGGCGAAGTGCTAACCACTGCACCACCGTGCCCCTGCCTATATTACCTCTTTACCCATTTATTAAAAATAGCAGATGTACGGTACAAGGTGGTACTTCTACTTGCCTTGGGTGTCAGAGGTGCACCCTGAAGCCCCTATCATAGTAGGCACCGCGGTGATAAGCTATCCACCGCGGTGTAGTCTTTTTAAGTCATAAAACTACAACATTGCGTCATTACTCGCGGTGAAGAGCTATCCACCGCGAAACCCGACACATCTCTCTGTTTTTACTTTCAGACAGATCGATCCATCACCCCGTTCACTGATTGGTCGATCTAGACCAGTCAGTCAGTGATAGGACTTCACCGTGACTGACTATGATGGCCTCCACTTATTTTCTCACTTTAGGTGGATAGCTGATCACCTAAAATTTGAGGTGATATAGGCTCTTCACCGCAGACTCTGATATGGGCTTGAGTGAGGTGTTAATTACTGGATGCCACTCGTTTTGTTTGGTTTGGGATTGTAATTGCCTTGCATCATCAGTTTAGAGTCACATGATTATCCTACTTTGAGGACAAGTTTCCCTTATCTAAATTTGACTGATTTATTATAGCATCATCATTCCATGTTCTCTGCAGCCATGACACTCAGAAATTACTCATTTTGTCCAAAGTAATCTGTTCCATTTAATCGATTGTAAAACTATATATATATTTCATGACATATTTGATTGATAATCAAGCCTTATTTTGGACATAAATAAAGGCGAAAAGTTTCAAACATATCAGAAAACCTAAATATATCCCTCTTTTTAAGAAGAAAGAAAACAACCGTGTTCTCGATTCTTTGATTAATTGAAAAAGTAATCAATAGACTGATAGCCGAGGGGAAAACAATCTGTTTGCAGCCCTACATACTCCACAGTTTGGACAGCGAACAACAACATCACGCTATACTATAATCACCGCAGTGTGCATTATTTAAATCAAGGAGCCCAAAATGGTTCAGCAGCCCAAATCCCCAAACCCCTCTGATTAGATCTGACCCGTCGTCAATAGATTTGAAATCAGGATAGTGGTCCAATCCCCCTCCAGGCAATTTATGGGATTAGCACGTCTTAGGTTGTATGGACTGGGAGGTGTCGGCCTCGCTGACAGGCCAGGAGGGGTGGGCTGGCTAGTGTGTGTTTTTAATGAATCTATCATGGTTAAAATGGAGTTTGAAGTTACAATGGGTGTGTATGTGGAGAGAGGCCCTACCACTGCTCCCTGTTGAAAGTGGAATATCCCTTTAATGCTTTAACTATTGAAAAATAGCAGATATACAAGCTCACATCGTGGCACCGAGTGCCGCTATTTTTGAAATATCTTGAAAACGTGCGCAAAGTACAAAAGTATCTGCATCAAAATATACATAGTTTACCAAAAGTAAACAATAAAAAAAAATACTCATTGTGCAGAAAATCCCCTTTCACAAGTCTAAAATGTAGGCCTATAAAAAAAAAAAAAAAAAAAAAAAGCATTGTGAGCTTGTAGATCTGCTACTTTCAAATGGCCGAAATACGGTATATGAGGCTGAAGTGGTTAGTATGTTCTGTAATGATAATCAAAATCTACAGAGTCACTAGAAACTAATACGTTTTCAAATAATTGTAGTGGAGTAAAAGTACAATAGTTTCCTCTGAGATGTAATGGAGTAGAATTAAAAGTACTGAAAACTGAAAAAAAAAGAAAGTAAAAAAGATACCTCAAAAGTGTACTTAAAGTTATACCATGTAACTTTTTTTATAAAACAAATCTTAAAATTGTCCTAACTGTTAAATCGCTAAAGTTTTAGAACACCCACTCCGTTATTTTCAGCTTCTGAAGCCTTCTCTTTATATGTTTTCTATGATCCTGACCGGGCCCCGGTTTTCGCGGAAAAATTACGTCATCATACACTACCGGCCAATCACAGCGAGGGTTATACACTGCCGGCCAATCACAGCGCATCTTGAAGTGGGGTCGCTATCACAATAGGGCGGCCATATTTGTAGGCGCCCGTGTGTCTCTATACTCGGGTGAAGCATAGGTGAAGGAGTCCGTTTCTCCGGAATGCCTGAACGAACAGGAACCAGGGACCCCTCTAAAGATAGATCTCGGCGAGGTGGAGGCAGACGCGGTGGTGTGAGGCTCGGTCCGCGGCGAAAAACGGCCGAAAGATGCGGACGCGACCGCGGTTTGCTATAGAGCTACTGACCACTAGTTGAGCAACTTACACAGTATAGCTTTAAGTACAGTACTTGAGTAAATGTACTGTGATAATGAATTATGATTCTGTTTGTACAGTATGCAGTATTTACAACTACAAGTAAAGAAAACTTGTAAGCTACTCTGGATGAAATGAAAAACATGTATCGAATCTGCAAATAATGAATGCAAAACAGAAGTGAGCTTGTAGATTAGCTATTTTCACTATTTCCTTGTGCCACCGCTATACACAGTGAAGTATAAAACATGCTCGATTAGTCCTTTTATAAAACATCTACTACAGTTATTCTGTGTCGATTCATTGATATAATAAAATACATCTGCTTCTACCATTATTCTATTGACCTGCATGAGCAAGATTATAGTCGATCGGTTCTAAATGGGGGTTTTGATACGTTTCTGGTTATTTGCCAAGGCTGAGCAGTCAGGCAACAATGACAGCCGAGCCAGACAGGCTAGGAGAACTTGGCTGACCCTGGGCGGCTCTGGCCGTGGTGCTGAAAGTCCCCCGTTGCATTTGAATCAACACTGATAGCCGCTTCCCATTTAAACCCATTTAGGCCTAGAATTATTGAACGCTTTAACCAGTGAAAAATAGCAGATATACAAGCTCACAGCGCGGCACCGCCTGTAGATCTGCTATTTTTGAAAAAGTCTTGGAAAAATGTGTGCAAATCTTTGAATATAATGTATTTTCAAAGTGAACTCAATAGTTTGCTTCTGGGTGGTCCCTGGAACTAAATATTTTGAGATGGGGGTCCGTGGCCAAATAAATATCATTTTGGGGGTCCTTCACATGAAAAGGTTTGAGAACCACTGACATAGTAGTCTCTCAAGAACAGACTAACTGAGCTCCAGTTAATCGAAAAAGGACCTTTTCTTTGACGATGGCTATAGCCAAATTGCTGACATAGAAACATAGGGTTTTTCCAAAAATCTTAGAAGGATTCAAAAGACACTTATAGAATCGGGTCAAAATTCTAATTTTCACGATTTTTCAAAAATAGCAGATCTACAAGCTCGCAGCGCGGCACTCGGTGCCGCGCTGTGAGCTTGTATATCTGCTATTTTTCAATTGTTAAATCATAAAATAATGATACACAAAATGTGTACCCCGTTCTAAATGGGTTAAACGAGGCACAAAGCCATTCAAACCTATTGACTCGTCGCTGCGTCTTTTATAAAGGGTCAGCCATGCGGGCCACAGTCCTGTGTGCTCACCCAGTGGTTACAGATGATAGATCTGTGATGACAGCAGCTGTTTAAAAGGACACCAGTTGTTTGAGCTTTTATTCCCTCCTTGTTTATATTGTTTTGCTGCCCGGCAGAGAGACAGGGGTGTCGCACCGAATTCTGGGCCCTGGGTACAAGGATTCACTGCGGGCCCCCCTCCCATGAATGTTCTTCATAGGGGGAGGGGGTTTAACCCATTTAGACTGGGAACGTATTATTAGGCATTATCTTTCACGTTAACAATTGAAAATAGCAGATCTGCTATTTTTTATATATATATTTCAAATCCTTAAGGGTTTTTTGTTTTTTCCTATGTCAGTGGTGCTCAAACTTGTGAAAGACCTCCAAAATGATATGTATTTGGCCACGGACCCCCATCTCAAAATATTTCGTTCCAGGGACCTCCCAGAAGCTAAATTTGAGTTACAAATGTTTGCTTAAAAAATGCATAATTATATTCAAAGATTTGAACACATTTTCACGACTTTTAAGAAATAGCAGATCTACAAGCTCACAGCGGGGCACCGAGTGCCGCGCTGTGAGCTTGTAGATCTGCTATTTGTCAATAGCTAAAGTATAAAATAGTTAAGGCCCCTCCACCTTGGGCCCTGGTAACTCAGTCCCACTTTTCCCCCCCTTGTGACACCCCTGCCGGGCAGAGACCTTGTATATCCAAAAGCATTACTTTTCATAAAAAAAACAACTACCAGTATATCTGTTCAAATGGATCCAAAGTAGTTATTATTTAGCCACAAGCTCTTGTTAAAACCTTTCATTGGTTAAATATTTATAAAATCCACAGACACACTTAAACACTTTTTATATATGTATATAGAAATAGCAGCTCTACAAGCCCACGGCACGTCATGCAACGCATTGTGAGCTTAGATCTGCTATCTCTCTGCAGACTCTCTGTCTGTCTGTCTGTCTGTGTGACAAACAGGGCATTATTTATTTACGAGGTTTCTGCCCGACGGCAACGATTTCAATCAATACTGATAGCTGGTTTCCCATTTAAAGAACGCACAAACCCACTGGTTTCCTATTTAAAGGACGCACAAACCCATCCAAACCTATTGACTCGTTGCTGTGTTTTAGAAGGGCAGCCAGCCAGGCAATCCGTTGGTTATGTCTGTGATGCCAAGGTCTGTTTTTTTCTCCCCTCTTCTATGTATTTGTATCGTTTATGTTCCTGTATGGTCTGCTTATTACTTATCTCTTATTACTAGGGCTGGGCGATATGACTTCAAATCAATAGTGCCTCGGTTATGGTAAACGGGAAATTTAAATATATATAAACTAGTCCTGCAGTGCTCGGGAGGGGGGTTGCACTAGCTTGATTTCAGACTCTGCGCTGGAGCTTGAGTCTGAAGTTGTCCCTATTCTATTTGATTTCAAAGGGGAGGGGATTTAAAATGTGAAATTCCCAATCACAAGAGATCTGGTGGGAGGGGTTGTGTTTGACTTGTGTACACAAAACATTCCCCCCTCCCCCTCCCCTGTATGACAGGCATCAAAGAAGTTGTTGTCTTTGATGTTTCATTGATTAGAGAGAAGCACTAACGAGCCATTGACACTTGTATGGCTCAATCAATTACTGCAGTTCAGAACCCCTTTGAAGTTCAAAGGGAGCAATTAAGAGCTCTGGTGAGCCACCCCTCCCTCCACTGTTTCTGTTGATTTTCAAAAGTTAGACCCACCCCTCCTCCGTCTTGCATTGATTTCATCGGTTGGTTTGCCAAGATACCAACAGAAAGAGGCGTGTCATATGGCAAAACAAAAAAAAGAGAAGCAGTCCACTCAGAGAGTGGGCGGGTCTATTGGCTGGAGCCAGGCAAGAGTTGCACAGGGGTGTGCACAGTATCTGATTCTGAGGGATTGAATGTAGCCGTCTCAGAAGTAGTGTTGGAGTGCCCGTTGGGCAGATCTATATGCCCATATATAGTGTTCCATGTTGGAGTGCCCAATGGGCAGGTCTTTATGCCCATACATGGTGTTCCGTGTCCTGGCCAGTCTGTGATGTCAGTACTATGATGTCAGATTATGTTGTGATGTCAGCATGCAGATCAGACGGTTACCATGGCGGTGAAACTGTGTAGTATCAGTGATGTCAGCACGCAGATGGTCAGACAGACATTCGCTAAACTAATAGTTAGACAACAGGTTGAAAATGGGTGAAATCGTCCTCAGCCGTTGCTGCATTAGATCAGGCATGGCTGAGCCTGAATGTTATTAACAGTAACTATAGTTGTACTGACTCTAAGGACCTTTCCAGGGAGGGTGCTCATGTGCGTCTTGCCGTGTCACCCTTTCTTGTTTTCTTTTATTTTTTCTTGCACTGACCAATGGACACTTTTTTTTTGTTTGGCTCTGCACTATTAGGTTGTGTTAGTAGTATTGAGTATTTTGCTTGTGTTTGACATGGTGGTGAGATACTTATAGCACTGACTAGCATTGACTGTTATGGACACTTTTGTTTGGTGCTGTATTGATAGTAGTGCTTAAGGATTGATATTTGCTTTTTTTAAGGATGAGCATTGACTGGTTTTGACACTTTATGTATATATTCTTTGTTCCCTTTCTTTGGTGTACCTTGCTCTTTACTGTACACTGTTATTTTTATTTTCAAACTTCTCTGTAACTTTGTAAATATCCTTAAACTGCTGTGCTGCCTCCGGGCGACAGATTTTCCACCTTGGGATAATAAAGATATCTACCTACCTACCTACCTACCTACCTACCTATCTATCTATCTATCTATCTATCTATCTATCTATCTATCTATCTATCTCTCTATCTCTCTATCTATCTAATGTCCTGGTGATCTTGTGTGTCCATACAGATCTACCCGGGTGCAGTGGAGCTCATGCAGGTCATAGAGGAGTTCATCCACATCGTAGGCCTGGGCATGAAGGACTTTCACAATGCCTACCTGATGACCGGCAACTTAGGTAAGACACATAGCACAACACACCTCACAGTGTTAACTTAGGTAAGACACACAACACAACACACCTCTCACAGTGTCAACTTAGGTAAGACACACAACACAACACACACCTCTCACAGTGTCAACTTAGGTAAGACACACAACACAACACACCCCTCACAGTGTCAACTTAGGTAAGACACACAACACAACACACCCCTCACAATGTCAACTTAGGTAAGACACACAACACAACACACCTCTCACAGTGTCAACTTAGGTAAGACACACAACACAACACACCTCTCACAGTGTCAACTTAGGTAAGACACACAACACACCTCTCACAGTGTCAACTTAGGTAAGACACACAACACACCCCTCACAGTGGCAATTTAGGTAAGACACACAACACACCTCTCACAGTGTCAACTTAGGTAAGACACACAACACAACACACCTCTCACAGTGTCTAGCCTTCATCTGACCATGTGTTTGTATCCTTGACACTGACTGACACAAGTGATTCTCAACCGGTTTCATTTTAACCACTTGGAACCCCAGCAAAGCCAAACTTAGCCAATCTACCATCTACAACGTGTCACAACTTGACACGTTGTGAGCGTGTAGATTGGCTATTTGTGGGTGAATAGATGAGGAAGAAATGGTCAAAGTACAGAGCCAACTCGGGTTCAGTTTCAGTGGTTAACCCATTAAAACCACATCACTTCGTGCTGTGCTATGAGCTTGTTAAATATGAATATAACTTTGAGAATGCATAAATGGAACCAAATGGACCCGTACATATGCACAGGGGTCCATTTGGTTCCATTTGTACGTTCTCACATTCACAGATCTGTAATGCTGCATTCACACTGAGAGAAGCCAAGCTAATGGTTGGCTTGGTAATTCAATGTAATCTCTATGCAAACCAGCTTTAAAAATGTCCAAGCTATTTTTCCAGCTTGGAAATTTTAAAAGCTGGTTTGCATTGAGATTGCATTGAATTACCAAGCCAACCATTAGCTTGGCTTTTCTGTATGTGAATGAGTCATTAGGGTCACTTTTGGTAAATAATACCAGTCTTTAGCTGGGGACCCCTAAGGAACCGCCTCAAGGCCCCCTGGGGGTCCCTGGACCCCATGCTGAGAACCAGTGCACTAATCCTTGCGCACTGTGCTGATGATGCCTTGTAAATGTTCTCGTCATCGTCATTAATTTAGGAGAAATGACGCATGGTTAGAGTGAGGGAGGGAAATGACAAATCAAATCAGTGATGTTAATTAAAACGCTGAATTCCTAACGAAAACACTTGACACTCAATCAGTGGTAGAAAGAGTATTCATGAAAAGAGCATTCGCATTTTGCTAATTACTGTAGAAACACTCTGTTAGTAAAAGTCTGACAAGTAAAAGTCCGGAAGTCAAAATGTACGTGAGTAAAAGTACAAAAGTATTGGTATCAAAATGTACTTAAAGTAGGCTACCAAAAGTAGAAAGTACTCATAATGCAGAATGTCCCATTTCACAAGTTCTCAGATGTATGAAATGTACAGAAATCTCTTGAAAATAGACGATCTACAAGCTCACAATGCTGAGACGCATTGTGAGCTTGTAGATTTTCAAATGGCCAAAATATGTTTTTAATAAAAAAAATGTTTTGATTATAATCAAATGTAGTGGAGTAAAAGTACAATATTCCAGTAAAGTAAAAATACCTCAACATTACAGTACAGTACTTCTTGAGTACTTAGTTACTTTACTTTACACCACTGCTCAATCCAATATCAACAGGTTTGAGAGCCCTAGAAGAGGAGCGCTTCTTTCTGACTGGCTAAAGACAACAGGGGCCTTTCAAAAGGACAATGTGACTGTTCACATGCGACTCACATCACCCATTTTCTAGCCTCGCAAGCCATCCCGAGCTACGTCATCACCAATGTGCTTCCTTTCTCGGTCTGGTGTCCCTCCCATCGAGCCTCTTTATTAGAACTTACGTTCTAATTTCCAATCAAAAGGCTGCATTTTGAGCGACCCGCCCCACACCGCTCCTGATTGGTCGAGCGGCTGCTACAGCTCTCACATTTTCAAAACAAACATGGCGGACCCCATGTCCGACGTGAGTTCACAAATCGCAAATAAAAGCTGCATTAAGCGAAGTTTTATCTGAAATCAACAGCATCTCATAACTTAAAAACGAACAACAGTTTGCACCTTTGGAATTTCTGTCTGGAAAAGACGTATTTGCTGTTCTGCTGACGATGTTTTGATGCGCTGATGACTACTGACTGGACCTGTCAGTCAAAGTGAGTAACTACGTCATTGCGTAATGCGTTGTCTACGGAGGACTCCCAGACTCTCCCCTGGGAGAGTCTGGCTGTTGCGAGGCTACCCATTTTCAACCTCATCCCCACTCTGTAGACAGTTCAGAAACCTGCCTTTACCAGTGACATCAGATGGGGATTCCCAGCTAATAGTAGCCTCAGCACCCAGGCTCTTATTCAAGCTGGTAGTTCTCAAACTTTTACTTTTCAAGGTCTTTCCCTTAACTCTGACAGTGTACAAATGGAACCAAATGGACCCATCAGGGTCCATTTGGTTCCATTTGTACACTGTCAGAGTTACAGACTTAAGACAATTTAGACCCCCCCCCCCCCCCTAAAGGAACCTAGAGAGTTCCTGAAATCCACTCTCCGCTGTCAGTCGAAAAAGAGGCTAAAAAGAGAACCACTGATTTAAGCTAATAGAAACGTCAGTCTTTCTTTCCCTTGCTGGAATGTTAGCACGCTGAAATACAAGGCATTGTTTTATTATTGCATCAATCAACGTTTTTCTTGTTTGAAATAATGAAATAATCAAACCGGCCTAGTGACATCATTGGCAGTCAGGTTTACATTTTACAGTTTAGGCATTTAGCAGGAGCTCTTATAATCCAGAGCGACTTACAATAAGCAAGGTAATAAATGCATCAATACAATAAGCCAGTGGTTCTCAAACGGTGGGTCGGGACCCCCAGGGGGGTCCCCAAATTATTTTGGGGGGGTCCCCACTCCCCAGATGATTAAATTGTTTTCTCTGTCAACAGCAAACAAACCAACATAAAGTTTAAGTGTATAGAGGGTATATGCACATTTCTAAAGTGACAATTTAAGAACTTTTTTAATACCTCTAAAATGACAGATTAAACTTTGGCCAAATTGTCAAATATCAGAGGCAGAAATTGTGAAAATAGCTGATCTACATGCTCACGCGAGGCGCTGTGAGCATGTAGATCTGCTATTTTCACAATGGAACCATGTACAGTATACACAATATAATGCCTCAACACGTCAGTTAAAATATGATTATTTTGGGGGTCGCGGCCTGAAAAGGTTGAGAACCACTGCAATAAGCAAGGTAATACATCAATACCTCAAGAGCAATGCATCAATTGCATAGAAATATCAATCTAGAAAAAATAACATAGCTAGACCAAGCAGTAAGCACCTAATAATTAAAACCGTTATATAAAACCTGAGAATGCTATCTAGATCAGGGGTTTTCAAAGTGGGTGACGGGGCACCCTGGGGTGCCGCGACGGCAGTCCAGGGGTGCCGCGAGATAATTTGATAATATTTGGAATTTATTTGGACACTTGATAAAACATTTAGTATCATTCTAAACTTGAAGTACAAAGTTATTTTCAGTCAGTTCGAACCAAAATGGCTATTATCTCAACGTTTTCCTCGCAAAATAATCACTAAAATATCGTCACTGTCAGGCAGAAACCTTGTATCTCCAAGTTTCAAATGTGTAAGTCTTTTGGTAAAGCAAGGCCCTGCTTCATCATACAAGACTGTCGCACAAAGCTAGTGAAAACAGCCGATCTACAAGCACACAACGCCTCGCGATGCGAGGCGTTGTGTGCTTGTAGATCTGCTGTTTTCACTAGTTTAGTACATTTTATAGATGATAAATACAAAATGAAGGGTTTTGGACATACAAGGTTTCCACCCAACAACGACAATATGCTATAAATATAAGGTGCTGGGAGTGAAAATTATAATGTAGGGGTGCCTCGGATTAAAACAAATATTTATGGGTACAAATAAGTTTGGGAACGCCTGATCTAGCTTTCATGTGTGGTCATTGAGGGTAGGTTTCTGAAGTGTCCACAGCCCTCCTCTGAGACACAGAGCGAGCAGACAGAAACGGCACCACCTTCTTATAATGAGCGCGAGTTGAGAGGACCAATTATATGAGCGTAAGGTCGACAATGGGTTAAGTGCTCCTTGAAGCCATCGACAACTAAATAACATTGGTAGGTACTTGCATAATTGCTATGCCCTGGAGAAAGCAAAATGGCTTTTTGCGTGCTCAGGTTATTCTGGGCAACAGGAGCATTCTGACCTTTTATTTGGCCAGGGTAGACTTGCTGAGCACGCAATGCTTTTTAGGGTTTTTCCACGGTGCACCCATTCACTGATGGATCAGAAAGGAACAGGGAGCACACAGCTGAAGGCACTCAACAGAGAAATAATATTAGGGTAAGACTTTGACATTTATAACTTGCATTTAATTATAACAGGGTTGGTCTCTGTGTTGGATTTAATTAGAACACTTTGTTAGCTTAGTATCTATGGGGTTTTTTAGCAACCACTCCACTGTTCTCACCTCTGCCACAGCTGATTGGCTCACCACTGCACACTCCCCATTATATGCTAACCAGAAGGCATATATAGGGAGACAGTGGGGAATCACTCTCACTGATGGATCAGAAAGGAACAGGGAGCACACAGCTGAAGGCACTCAACAGAGAAATAATATTAGGGTAAGACTTCGACACTTTAGAACTTGTATTTAACGACACTTTAGAACTTGTATTTAATTAGAACCATTCAGTGAGTTAAAACATCAGCATGTGAACCATTCAGATCCGGAAATCTGAGCTATCAGTCGGGGCGGGTGGGGCTCTTAGCCATGGTAGGCAACCCACCTAGGAGAAGGTCACTCTGAGGTAAAAACCAGGACTGTGAGAATTTGCGACCCCACAGTCCTTAAACTAGCATTGTAAAGCCAACCATGAAGAACAAAGTCATCCCAAATCCTATACTTCCAGCGGCGGGAGTCCGCAGGAGCACCGCGGCGGATGGTGGTGCTGGTCCTTCCGGAGGACATCAT
The DNA here is from genome assembly GCF_963921795.1 of Nannobrachium achirus. NCBI lineage: Eukaryota > Metazoa > Chordata > Actinopteri > Myctophiformes > Myctophidae > Nannobrachium > Nannobrachium achirus. The sequence continues at coordinate 3,820,634 of NC_137833.1, read as the reverse complement.
GACGACAGGACCTCAAACCCACGGGAACGAGGGAGGGTTCTGTCTGACCACAGCATCCCACCCAATGCACTCATGCGTTGTCGGAAACCATTTGTAATGGGGACCTTCAATGCATGCACAGTGAGAGAAGAAGCTAGACTGGTGGAATTGGCACATTGTGCTGAAGAACAGGAGGTAGAGATCCTGGGAGTCCAGGAACACAGAAGAGTCCACACTGACGACCAGATAGACCAGATAGTTTACCACACAGTGGAGAAACGCACGTTCATCACTGCATCTGCGGGGCGAAACGGGGCCCAGGCTGCAACAGGGGGTGTAGGGCTAATGCTAGGTTCTCTGGCGCGCAGGGCCCTCCGACGGGTCCACAAGCACACCGAAAGGATCCTCATGGCTGAATTCGCAGGTAACCCAGTAACAACAGTCATAGTGGTGTACTCGCCCACTAACACGGCATCACCTGAGGATGTTGAGAAGTTCTATGAGGACCTCACAACAGCAGTCCGAGGTGTCCCAGCGCACAACTTCCTGGCAATCCTTGGCGACTTCAACGCCAGGATCGGACAGGAGGATGCACCATTCCCATACCATGAGTCTACCAACCGCAACGGCGCATACCTCACAGCCCTTCTCATGGAACACCAGCTCCTGGCAGCAAACACCATGTTCAGGAAGAAAACAGGGAAGAGATGGACCTTCCGAGACCGAGCCTCGAGGCCTGGAGAGCTACCTAGGCTATATCAGTTGGACTATATCCTAGTGAGGCTAAAGTGGAGGAATTCCATCCTGAACGCTGAGCCATACAGCACGTTCAGCTCTGTAGGCTCTGATCACCGTGTGGTCTCCATGAGGGTGCGACTGAGCCTCAGGGTCCCAAAGCCAAGCCCCAAGATTCGGCATGACTGGAAGGCATTCACGACCAATCCGGGCCTCCAAACCAGGTACACGGAGGAAGTCAGGAAGCGCTTTCGGCAGCTGGATAGGGGAGAGGAGCCCAGCCGTGAATATGGGAGATTCATCACAGCGAACGAGGAGGCGACCAGACTGTGCGTGCCAGTGCTGAACAGAGTAAGAGCACCACCACGGTCCAGACACCCGAAGGTTGTAGCAGCACGAGGCAGGTTGGAGGAAGCACGACTCAACTTTGAGCGTGAGCCAACAGAGGAGAGTCGCGAGACACTGAACGAAGCCAAACAGTCTCTCTTCAGCACCTACGACACCATCAAAGGGGAAGAAGTGATGGAAAGTGTGCGAAGAGTGCAGGCGGCGCAAGGTGAAAGGCAATACGGGGAGGCCTGGAAGGTAATAAATGAGATGACAGGGCGGAAAAGGGCCAAGGAGGGCCAGGTGGAAGGACACAGCCCAGAGGAGAGGGTGGCAACATGGTTCGACCACTTCCAGAGGCTCCTGGGAACATCAGTGGAAGAGGGAGAGGAGGAAAATATACCGACAGTCCTCCAGGGCCTGAACATCGACGATGGACCCTTCACAACCAGCGAGCTCGCCAGGGCAAAATCCACCCTGAGAGAGGGAAAGAGTGCTGGGCCGGATGGCATACCCCCAGAGGTCTTGAAGAACTGCGACCTAGACAACCTCATCCTAGACTTTTGCAACAATGCTCTACAGCACAACAAGCAACCTGAAATATGGTCTCTGTCTAACATCATCCCGGTGCCTAAAGCTGGAGACCTCTCAAAGCCAGACAACTACAGAGGCATCAGCCTGACATGTATTACAGCTAAGGTCTTCAACCGAATGATACTGAACAGGATACGGCATGCCATCGACCCTCACCTGAGAGAAAACCAAAATGGTTTTCGAGAGGAGAGAACAACCGTAGCACAGATCCTGGCATTAAGGAGATTAATAGAGGAGGTGAAAAAGGACAACCTAGCAGCTGTACTGTGCTTCATTGACTTCAAAAAGGCTTTTGATTCTATCCACAGAAGCAAGATGGTGAAGATCCTTGAGGCCTACAATGTCCCTCCCAACATTCTCCGGGCTATCGAGACCATGTACGCAAAAACAAGGGCCAAAGTGGTGACCCCAGATGGCAGCAGTGAGGTGTTTGACATCCGAGCGGGTGTAATGCAAGGAGACACCCTAGCCCCCTACCTCTTCATCATAGTTCTAGATTATGCGCTCAGGAAAGCCATAGGGGGACGAGAACAAGAGCTTGGCTTCACGCTAACACCAAGGAGGTCAAGGCGGCATCCCGCAGTAGTTCTGACAGACCTGGACTATGCGGACGACATCAGCCTGCTCTCCGACAGCATGGAACAAGCACAAGAACTCCTGAACAGGGTGGAGATAGAGTGTGCCAAAGTTGGTCTCAGGCTAAATGCTAAGAAAACTGAGGTTATCACCTATAACCTACCTGATCACTCACCTCTGACAACAACAGAAGGAGCTGTGTTGAAGGAAGTCAAGGACTTCAAGTACCTGGGCGCATGGGTCGACTCAACTGAGAAAGACCTTAAAGTAAGGAAGGCACTCGCTTGGAGGGCCCTGAACGGCATGAACAGTGTATGGAACTCTAACCTCCCCCGCCAAATCAAACTTAGCTTCTTCTTTGCAACGGTGGAGTCTGTTCTCCTCTATGGCAGTGAATGCTGGACCCTGAAGCCAACCCTGCAGAAGTCTCTAGACGGGTGCTACACTAGAATGTTGCGTGCAGTACTCAACATCAACAGGAGTGCACATGTTACAAACAGGAGCCTGTATGAGGGAATACCAAAGGTAAGCGAGAAAATTGCCACCAGAAGAATGAGACTAGCAGGACACTGCCAAAGACACCAGGAGCTTCCAGCCAGCAAATTGGTACTGTGGGAGCCAACACATGGGCACCGGTCGCGAGGACGTCCCACAAAAACATACGTGGACGTACTCAAGGAAGACGTAGGGACACAGAACACCAATGAGCTGGCCAGATGTATGGAGAACCGAGATGACTGGAAACAACGATGGAGGGCTCGTCTGAGGACGACCTAGATAGATAGATAGATAGCACCCATTCACAACTCTGGAGTTAGCCAGTACAGTTTGGTGTGGTTTTAGTAGTGCTGCTATGGGGCTTTTAAGCCGTGACATAATTTTGTAGTCAAACCTCCAAGCAGATTTATTGTCAATATCTGTCCCTCGCTATTTCAACAGATCCGAGACAAAAATAACGACTAAAGTATAATTCTACCACTTTCCTTTCAACAACAAAGAGAAGAAAAATGTGTAAATAGTAAAAATAGTAAAAAGATTCACGGGCGCTGGGGCCTTTTGGCCCCAAAAGTTCTCCTCTGCCTACAAAATGATGTCAGACTTAACAGCCCCATAGTTCCTAGGACAGGTGCCAAGGACCCCCTTGCTGAGAGCGAGATGAAGCAGGGCCAGGGGCAGGCAGGGACCCCCCACTACATATTGTATAGGAAGCCTCATAGACTTGTTTGGCAGCACTGTCATCAGTGCATGTTGGATGTTCATGTGTATGTTCATCTTTACATCAAGGAAGCAAGCACGACTCCAATTCATCTCTACTTCTCGGAGCATTTTTACCGGGTGCACGGTCGGGAATGTAACTTTTACTAGAAAAGCTCTAAAAGAGAATACCAGCACTCACGGAAACTGTCATTTAAGGCACTTTTATTGAAGTCTACAAGTTGGCCTGGCACGCCACAGAGCCAAGCACAACGAACGCGTTTCTGCGTCAAGCCTTGTATCTCAACCGCCAATAAACTTGACCTTTCACTCTGTACTTACCGGTAGTCTGCTCTTATTTACCTCTATACTACACCTAACGTCTTTGCAGAAGAATCCACTGAAAAAGGCTGCGAGGCGCTGTGAGCTTGAAGATCTGCTATTTTTGGCTATTTCTCAGAATGGATGTTAAGGTTTCAAGTGGTTAATGTACAAATAAAAGCTATCCTATCATACAGTTTACAGTTTAGGCATTTAGCAGACGCTTTTAATCCAAAGCGACTTACAATAAGCAGATAAAACATCACAATAATAAACAAGGTTAAATGTCAGTACATCAACAGCAATATAACACATGTAAATGAATATCTATCTAGAAAAAAATATATAATCCGTAAAGAAAAAAAAAAGGTTTCTAAAAAAAACGAAAAACAAATGCTAACTAGCTTCATGTATGGTCATTGATTTTTCCAGTAGTGCTAAGGGTTTAGGTGGAGTCTGAAAAGGAGAGTCTTCAGTCCACGGCGAAAGCTAGCGAGTGAGTCCGTTTTTCTAAGTACGACAGGGAGTTTATTCCACAGCTTGGGGGCCAGGAGGGCAAACTGTCTCGGACGAGTGGATTTTTGCCCTGGGGTTTTTAGCGAGGGTTCTGTCAGCATCACTGTGTTGGTTGATCTAAGTGCACGGGTGGGGGTGTAGGGGTTGATCAGGTTTTGGAGGTATGGAGGAGCCATGCCTTTGGCTGCTTTGAAGATCGTACAACGATTTGGCAGCCCCCCCTGCAGTATCCCTGAGGACCCCCTGTTGAAGACATCTTGACAGTTAGAGCTCCAGTGAGGGAGGAGGGAGCATCTCCAATTTCCCCACCTGGGTTTACCTAGGGATTGAAGCCAGTGACTCCAGGTCACAAGCCACGCTGTCCAATCATTAGGCTATCACTACTGCTGTGGTCCTTAAATCGACCAGTCGGTGCGGAGCATGAGTCAAGCTCCACTACTGTACTGTACTGTACTGTACTGGACTGGACTGGACTGGACTGGACTGGACTGTACTGTACTTTAAAATCACTAAATCTTTGATGTCGGGAAGAAACCTTGTATCTCCATATCTCAACTTTTGTCCAAACCCACAGGTTGAGAACCACTGCTTTAGAGCAGGTTATTATAACTTTTTTTCATTTGCTGAAAAGTAACCGTTTTGGACAAGGTTTCCACGCGGCAGCGATAAAACTCAAATGCAGAGATTAGTTACGGTGTCACATGCACCTACAGCAGGGGTTTTCAACAGGGGGTCCGGGACCCCTTGGGGGTCCTGAGAGTTACTATAGGGGGTCCTCCAAATCTTTGTGTGATAGAAATTTTTTTCCCTCCTTTTTTAAATTAACCACTTGAACCCTATATTCTGAGAACTTCAGCCAAAAATAGCAGATCTACAAGCTCACAACGCCTCGCGCAAAGAGGTTTGGTGTAGAGGGGAAAACGCAGACCAAGTACAGAGTGAAAGCTCAAGTTTATTAAGTATTGACGGTTCAAGTGGTTAAATATCTGAAAACACAAATTAACATGAATCCAAAATACACTGATGATTGTGCTGTCAAACGATGAAATTATATGGTATCTATGGGCTGTGGGGGTCCCTGCTTCATCTCTCTCTCTACTAAGGGGTCCTTGGTCTGAAAACATTGAAGACCCCTGACCTACAGTAACACATGTAGCATGTTATGGTTCAACCTTGAAGGACTGCTCTGTGGCATGGAGGCAGAGAGAGATGAGTGATGTTTGAGTGTAAAAGTAATTACTCTTTTACTCACATAGTGAAATAAAACACTGCTGAGTCACCCCATCTGTTCTATGCCATTAAATGTACCTGGAATTAAAGGACAACTTTGTTTTTTTACAACAAGGGTTCATATTTTAGATTGTCATTAGAGAAAAGAAAAGATGAGTGTTAAAATGTTTTAGTTAACTGCATTCTATCGTTTTGGGGATTTTAGTGATTTAGATTTCAGTGGGTGGGGGCAAGCGTACAAGCGGCTAAATATGTATTTTTAGACACAATAAGCTGGCAATTTCTTTAATACTATTTACACCAGCCCCCATAAGTCACATCAGCCCCTGAAAAATTGCGGTGCATCTTGGGAATGTGCTTATTGTGTCTAAAAATACATATTCAGCCACTTGCACGCATGCCCCCACCCACTTAAATCAAAATCGTTAAAATATCTAAAACGATAGAAAGCAGTAAATTAAAACATTTTAATACTCTTCCTTGTTTTTCCTCTGATTACAATCTAAAAAAACAAAGTTGCCCTTTAAAGCAGAACATCTTTTGTAGCATATCTCAATAAATAAATATTACAACTACAGTACTACGAATACTAGTAAATTATATGTATTTATTGAGATACCTCTGCTGTAACTACTACTACTACAACTATTAATAATAATAATAATAATCTTTATTTGTGTAGCACTTTTTTGCATCAACTAATTCATCAGAACTACATTATATAAACTGTACTGCTTGTCACGCGCCTGCAAGGCTACGAGTCCAATAAGAATTTACGCCGGTAGTAACGGTGTGATGGAACATGCTATTAACCTATTCAGAACGGGTCCACATTATTGAGTATCATTATTTTATGCTTTAACTATTGAAAAATAGCAGATATACAAGCACACAGCGCGGCACCGAGTGCCGCGCTGCGAGCTTGTAGATCTGCTATTTTTGAAAAGTCGTGAAAATTAGAATTTTGACCCGATTCTATAAGTGTCTTTTGAATCCTTCCAAGATTTTTTTGAAAAACCCTATGTTTCTATGTCAGCAATCTGGCCAGCCATCGTCAAAGAAAAGGTCCTTTTCACTTAAATGGTTAGCTCAGTTAGTCTGTTCTTGAGAGACTACTATGTTAGTGGTTCTCAAACCTTTTCATGTCAAGGACCCCCAAACTGATATTTATTTGGCCACAGACCCCCCATCTCAAAATATTTAGTTCCAGGGACCACTCAGAAGCAAAATTTGAGTTCCAAACGTTCGCTTTGAAAATACATGTATTCAAAGATATGCACACATTTTCATGATTTTTCAAAAATAGCAGATCTACAAGCTCGCAGCTACAAGCTTGTATATCTGCTATTTTTCAATAGTTAAAGCATTCAATAACTCTAGGCCTAAATGGGTTAAAACTGGGATCCATAAGTTTTAGGTAAAACTGTACCCGTACAACTCTAATGATCTCGCCAACGTTTATGCTGACCACCGTTCGTGATCCGCGGATGGATCATAACTCCTCGTCTTCTTAAATGTGTCTCCACGCGAGACACAATATTTCTCTCCTGGAAACGGTTCTCTCCCGGGTGCCGTTAAGACTCCGCTCCGCGCGCAGACGCCTGGATGAGCCGAGGGTCTCTGTGGCATTTAATTTCTTAAACCAGACACCACTTCACGTCTGCCCGTAATGGAATAATAGAGCTGCGGTCTTTATTTATTCATGCAAGTGTATAAACCCATGTACAGTGTATAAACCCATGTACAGTGTATAAACCCATGTACAGTGTGTATAAACCCATGTACAGTGTATAAACCCATGTACAGTGTATAAACCCATGTACAGTGTATATATAAACCCATGTACAGTGTATATATAAACCCATGTACAGTAGTAGTGTCAGGGGTGTTCTGTGGAGGAGTCTTGACGTTGCTTATTCCCTGCTTTCTTTACCTCGTTGCTGTCGGCAGATAACCTTGTATCTCTATATTTCAGTTTTTGAGCGGTGCTAACCGCTCCTATAGACCGCTTTTTTACCAAAACTATAATGTCACAAATGATGATGACATGAGTTCGCTAGACCAATGAAACACTTCGATTCTGTTGATCTGTCCATGATGTCATAGTCACAGAGGCACTCGATTGGTTCACCCTGATTTAGAACGCGCTTAGGCCGCGTAAAATACGTCATAACGCGTTTAGGCCGCGTAAAATACGTCATAAAAAATTATTGAGCGGTGCTAACCTTGAATTTCAAAATTATATTAGATGAATATCACTTATAAGCGATAAAATAACCACACTTTTAGACAGACTGTGGAAAATCTTACAGGTTATAAATGATAGGCAGGTCATACAAGTTTAAACTAGACCAGGTCAACCTGGTTGTGCCAGACCCCCTGTCTGTCATCATCATTTATGACATCATGCCTTTTGTAGGCATGTCATCATCATGTCATCATCATATATACCCTTTATATAGAAAACCCGGACAGACATTTGCTTATGTAGGCCTACCCATTTCATGGGTCTGGCAAATACAAATGAACAGACTTTGAAAAACTAAAATATTCATCTTCTGGCCTCTTCTCGCCTCTCTGGAGGCCTCTCTGGAGGTAAATAAGGTCACTTATCATTACACTATGACACTCTTACAAGCTACAATCCGTAGCTTGGTCAACTAACTGATGAGAAATGACAATAAAGACTTATATAGTCTGAGCAGACCTCTAGACTGACATCATACACAACAAAAAGAATATTGCCATGCATGCCTATCAACACTGATTTGCGCAGGAATTAGTTTGCACAGCTCACTTCGCACGGGTGCGAGTTTTTAAATTATTATTTTCTTTCTGTCTTCGGTATATGTGAAAGTCCTAGGACGTCTATGACATCTGACAACATACATACAATCTCTTTTATGCCCATACATGGAGATCCCTGTCTGTAGAACCAGCCACACAGATGTCTTGGCCATATACTGTATGGATTCTGTTAGCGTGATATGTGGCCGATGAGGCCTCCATATATGGGCATTCACATAATGAAGTCCTGTTAGATATGGGCTTTATATTGATGACATCAGGGATCTCCATGTATGGGCATAAACTGGATTCTGTTAGTGGTTCCCCTAACATCACAGTGAAGTCAGAGTGTGAAGTCAGAGCGGCAAACCCATTCTGTTAGAGTGGTGCCCCTGACACTCAGTGATGTCACCTGTGATGTCAGGGGAACCACAGTGTCAGGCGTGACAGAGACACGGGCAAGATGTGCCAGTTTTCATAGTTTACATTTTGCATAAGTAACAGTGTTGGACATAATGCATTATACAGCATAACGTTTCCACCCGAAAGCATGTTATTGTCATAGTGACAAAAAACATATAGCCTAGACATGATGCAATGAATGATCCTTCTAGAAATGTGTTCATGATGCGACATGATGGGCATTTGGAAGTTATCTTTAGGCGTTTAGGACTGTATGCTTGAAAGTGTCCACAATTACCTTCCTTCCATAGTTAATCAAGTATTAATTAAATAATAATAACTAAGTCAATCTTATTTAGGATTATACTGTAATCTCCTGATACAGATTAACAGTGTAATACTAGAATACTACATGTAGATAGATTACTCACGGAAGAGGAACATATTGGCCCAGGGAATAGGCAGAGTATGCACCTGATACAATGTACTGTAGATGTGGGATGATAACTGGAGGCTGTTCTTTATCTAGGTCTAATGTACAGTACATAATGTACAGTACATAATGTACAGTACATAAAACACATACAGTACTGTATCCAAGACCCGTGTATTCTTTCTGTAAGGTGTGGCCAAGGAGAAGGCTGTCTAGAGCAGCTTGTTTTTTGGTATGCATGCATGCATTCATGTGTGTACTATATACATTGCATGCATGCATGTATGTATGTACATTATGTATGTATGTACATACAGCGGCGTCAGTTCAGAAATGGCTAAGGTATGGCAACATGACGGGTGTCTTGCACGCGTGTGAGGGTGCGCGTGCAAGACACCAGTCATGTTGCCATACCTTAGCAAAAGGCACGATTACAGTACATTTTATTATTTCCCCCCTGTAGCCAAGGTATGGCAGCTGCCATAGCTTGCCATACCCAATTGACGCCTCTGTGTACATAGCTCCTTTCAGAAACTCTCCCTCCACTATGCAGCTCCGAGATGAGGTTCCTCGCAAATGTCATCCACAATCGTTCGCTTGCGGGGAAGCTCCTCCGTTCCCGAACACTTCTTACCTTTAGTGAACATCCTGTCCAAGAAGTAGTAAAGGTCCCATACCGGTCGGTCTCTCAGGTGTTTACTTCTCAAGCGTGGAAGAAAATCGAAGCAGCGTGATTGAAATAAAGAGTTAATATGATGGCTCATTTTGTCAGCCGGTGCCATGTTTTTTAGACATTCCGGAAGTTGCAGCCGCATTACTACCTCCTCTGGTCAGATGGTATTAACACAACGAAAGAGTGGGGAAAATAATGCACCAGCTGACAAAATTTGCGATTTAAACTCTTTAATTCAACACGCTGCTTCGATTTTCTTCCACGCTTGAGAAGTAAACAGATGAGAGGCCGGTATGAGACCTTTACTTTTTGGATAGGTGGTCACAAAAGGTAACAAGTGTTCCTTGGCAGCGGAGCTTCCCCGCAACCGAACGATTGTGGATGACATTTGCGAGGAACCTCATCTCGGAGCCGCATAGTGGAGGGAGAGGTTCTGAAAGGAGCTAGTATGTATTGTACACTGTATGTATGCACAGTATGTGCATGCATGTATGTACTGTATGTCATTCTGAGAGTGTACACATGGGACCAAATGGACCCGGTCCATTTGGTCCCATTTGTACAATCGCAGAAATATGGGGGACCTTGAAATTAAAAGGTTTTAGAAGTAGTATAGCCTTAGGGTAGTATATAATCGTTAATACTGTAGTTGGCAGACAGAAATAAGATCCAGATAAAGGCAGATAAAACAAGCTGCCATGACAGAGGCTGAGTAGGGGTGGGGGTGTGTGGGGAGGTCTGATTCATCCTGTGTGGATCGATTTGCTCGATGCACAGCAGGTGTGTCGTCACAACCAGCTCAGAGTCCAATTAGTTTACCTCGGGTCAGGTGACTGTGACTGCTTAAGTCAACCCTCAGCCAACCCCGTAGAATAGATGTACTGTATGTACAATACATGTAGATAGCTCATTGGCAGCAACTGTCCATTGGAGTGAGACGTCAACGCGGCTGCCATATGGCTGGGGACAAGCCGCACGGCTCCAAATGACTATGTCACATGTACAGTATTCATATGTCTATTGAACCAGGATGGTCTCTCCACTATTTATCATCATCAAAAACCTATGTTTCTATGTCAGTGGTGTTCAAACCATTTCATGTGAAGGACCCCAAAATAATGTATTTGGCCACAGACCCCCATCTCAAGCCTGTATATCTTCTATTTTTCAATAGCTAAATAATGAAGGCCTCTCCACCTTGGGCCCTAGTAACTCAGTCCCCCCCTCCCCCCCTTGTGACGCCCCTGTGTAGCAGTGACATGCTGTGATTGGTGGTAACTTTCCTCCTTGGATGACATACATGTACCGTGATTGGTAACTTTCCTCCTTGGATGACATACATGTACCGGTATATACGCATAATATGATGCCAGTAGGTGATGCCCATTAACCGTCTTAAAGATCCACTGTCACGCCCGAAATTATAATAGTATGATACAGTAGGATACAGCAGGTCATGTGGTCTTTTTTAAAACGGTCTGAAATCTCTGAATCAAATGATCCCATCCCCCGTAGCGCAGCCCCCTCCACTCGGAGGAGTAGAGAGACCAGACAGGAGACAGCCTGGCCAGCAGATATGGGATTTATGGCTATTTGAAGTGAGCTGGATCTCTGAAATTGAGTACTTTTCCCATCACTGTTCATTAGAAAGGAACGGCTCCGTACTGTGAACCGAGTCATATCGTTCATTTCAAAGAGCTGTTCAAAAGACTTGATTCGTTCGCGAACATCACATCTAATACTGGCCAGCCGGCAGCTGCACGCAGTTCGAGGATACTTGAGTTCGAGCGCAGTTGCCCAACTCAGTGAAAACATTGTGTTTTTCATTTCAATGAATAAACATAAACAAGCATATTCCCATGAACAATGGGGAAGTAACAACCAGTAACCACCGGAAATATAATTTTTATAGCCACAGATTTATATATAAATGTGTGTCTTTAACTGGTTAGCTTTAGTGCTAGCCCAGCTAGCTAGCCCTGTGGGAGCAGAGAAGTTGTGAGGGCTGACTGTGAGAGCGAGCCTGCGGGCGATGGGAAGAAAATGTACATTGTGCAGACATACAGTAAGTAACAGTCAATTAATTAATTTGATTGGCTTATCGTGCATTCCCACAATGACATCAAACAAATATTAACTTGTTTTTAATATCATTTCTTAAGGTGACAGTAACCCTTAAGGTGGCATAACCCCTTTAAGTACAAACCAAACAGAACAGAAACAAAGCATAAAATGCCAGGCCTAACCAAGGAGATTACTTGAGGAGCAAGTGAAACCCAATACAACTCTATTACAAATACATCTAATAACTATTAATTTAGCGAATGTCTGTCCTTCTGACCATCTGCGTGCTGACATCACTGATACTACACAGTTTCACCGCCATGGTAACTGTCTGTCTGTCTGTCTGCATGCTTACATCACTGATACTAATTTAGCAAATGTCTGTCCACCATCTGTCCGCTGTGTGTCTGCAGTACTCTGACATCATAGTCATACAGACTGGCCTGGACATGGAACACCATGTATGGGCATAAAGATCTGCCCAACGGGCACTCCAACATGGAACACCATATATGGGCATAAAGATGAGCCCAACGGGCACTCCAACATTACTTCTGAGACTCCTACATTCAATCCCTTAGATGCTGTGCACACCACACCCCCAACCTCCGGGCACAGGACTAGTAGATATAACTTAGGAAAATAAATTATATCAAAGTTGAGCTGATATGCCAAATGTTATTGAGATAAATTACACTATGCCTGTTCCTGGATAAAGCAAACCTTTCGGTGGCCAACAAGAACAAAACCCAAACAGGTTGGTTGCTGCTTTTAGTTGCTTTGAATCCAGGAATGGAAAGCAGTGTGCGTACGACCAAGCCAAGATGGACGGCATCTGGCTGAGTAAGATATTGTTACATCATCTCTACAATAATTTATGGCACCCGCTTTGACACTTAGATAAATACCCACTGTCTGTCACCCATGCACCCTCCAATGTCCTCCTATACTTTCAGCCAAACAACCTTGATTACAAAAGCTTTTTCAGTTTTCACTTTGGAAACTTACTTTACACAGTAGAGCAAGGGTCTTCAACAGGGGGTCCGGGACCCCTAGGGGGTCCTCAAGAGTTACTAAAGGGTGTCCTTCAAATCTTTGTGTGATAGAAACTTTTTTTCTCCTTTTTTTAATATTAACCACTTGAACCCTAACGTCCATATTCTGAGAACTTTAGCCAAAAATAGCAGATCTACAAGCTCGGCTATTTTCGGTAAAGAGGTTTGGTGTAGAGGGGAAAAAAGAGCAGACTAAGTACAGAGTGAAAGGTCAAGTTAATTAAGTATTGACGGTTCAAGTGGTTAAATATCTGAAAACACAAATTGACATGAATCCAAAATACACTGATGATTGTGCTGTCAAACAATGAAACTACATGGAATCTATGAACATGTCGTGGGGGGTCCCTGCTTCATCTCTCTCTCAACTAAGGGGTCCTTGGCCTGAAAACGTTGAAGACCCCTGCCGTAAAGTAACCGTTTTGGACATACATTTCCACCCAACAGCGAGGATATGACAGTTAGGCCTACTTATGATTTACAGTATACTGGGGTCGATGGCCTGCATATTACTGTCACTGGCATTGAACGATTGCAATGCAATTTTAGCTTGAGGTGTAAAATGTATGAACTTCTAATATTATGGACTATTTATCATTACACACCAGAATGCAAATCTTCTTTTTTTCATGACAGAATGAAAAGCAATGTTTTTGAATGCTTGGTAAACACAGCCACTTCAAGACGCCTGTGCTGAGATCATTACTCATGGAGTAATGATCTGCCATCATACCTTATTTCACCATCATTTTAAAGTCTAAATTAATCAAAAACAGAGAAGAAATAATTCACAGATTAATCAATTATGAAAATACTAATTAGCAGCTCCCGCGACGGGGTCAAAAGCTCATCCATTTTTCCTGCCAAAATGGTTCCAGTAATGCGTGTTATGTTAAATGGTTTTACAGTGCTGTGTGGTACCTTAATTGACTCGGACAAGTGCTTAATGGAGACAATACCATTAACGCCATAGGGGGGGGTGCAAAACACAAGGCCACACAAAAATACGCCTCGAATGCCTTTGAACGTTTTCCTCCGAAAGCATCACATAAACCCCAAATTATGGCTTTATTTGTGCTCTGGAGTCCCATCTGTGGAGTGTAAATCCCCGTTTACCTGCCGAATTACCGAGCAATCTGAGCGCCTGTCATTGCAGTCCCCTGTTGCGCTGCACATTGTGCCCCGTGACTAATGCTCCCTCCCTCCCAAACACTGCTGCTCACAACATCTGGTGCCCACGAACGCGATATACCTACTGCTATACCTACTGCTCGCGACGTGCCGGGGTCCCATGGTGCACTGTGATTTCACGCCTGCTGTTGGATGATCCCACACGCACACACGCGCACACACAAACACACACACACACACGCGCACACACAAACACACACACACACACGCGCACACACAAACACACAAACACACACACGTTTGCATCATTATACTTGTGCGGACTTTGACATTTTAGGATGCTGAGTGATTTTAACCCATTAAATAATGCTTTAACTATTGAAAAATAGAAGAAGATCTGCAAGCTCACAGCGTAAAAATAGAAGAAGATCTACAAGCTCACAGCGTGGCACTGAGTGCCACGCTGTGAGCATGTAAATCTGCTGGGGTTTTTTTAAATGTCTTTTTTTTTATATTTCTTTGAATATATATATTTTTAAAGCGAGCATTTGTAACACAAATATTTGCTTCTGGGTTGTCCCTGATACAATATTTTGAGATGATGAACCACTGATTTAGAAGAAGGATTTTTCAAAAATAGCAGATCTACAAGCTCGCTGTGAGCTTGTAGATCTGCTATTTTTCAACAGTTAAAGCAAAACATAATGGTTAAAGTGGTTCAAATCTAAAGTGACAGATACTGTATTTGTGTTCAGGCCTAAATAGTTAAATGATTGCCACTCGTGCACGTGCACGACACTACACCGTTTATTTAGGTATACAGTAAATCAGGCACAACTCTAACCATAATAAGCCCTAATGCCTAATCCTGACCCTAACCCCAACCTCAACATATCTAACTATTAAAGAATGTCTGTCCTATTAACCGAATGTCCGTCCGTCCGTCCGTCCGTCCGTCCGTCCATCCGTCCGTCAGACCGTCTGTCATGTCGTTTTCAAAACTTTCCCGTGATGGGATTCCTTGGGACTTTTTTTCTCTCATGGCCCTCTTACATCTAACAACTTGGTAAAGATTTCTCAGTCGTAATAAAATCGAGGCTATTTGCGGCGCGCTCCCGTGACTCAGTCGTTACTCAATCGTTAAATGTGAGGTAGTGGTCCGACTCGATTTTTACCCCAACTTGAGAGCCAGATTCTGTTACGAGAATATCAAACTGGTTTAATATTTTCACAAATCGGGGCTGAGTCTGAATGAATACAATGACGTAGCCTACAACCAAAACAGAACAAGCCAAAAGCCAAGCCATGCATTCCCCAAAAGACGCTGCCTGAGCTGCCAGCCTGGTCGTTGTTGGTGCGGCTACTACGACAGCCCTTTATTAGTTATTTCTCCGCGTTTCCATTATTCCAAACATTCAACGTTGATAATAGTTGATAGGATCGATCTGCGCCGGCTGAGATGAGAAAACTAGAGAGGAGAGGCACAGAGGGGCAGGGCTGAGGGAGGAAGGCGGAGCTCGGTGTGTGTGCGTGCACTGCATGTGCAGTGATAGAAAAAGTAATCAAGTAAAAGTATCAATACTGCAATACTGTGATGCAACGCGCTGTGACTGAGCTTGTAGATCAGCTATTTTCATTTATGGTTAGCCTAATGCTTTATAATAATATTATAATTTATTTTAGGAACACAATATAGGCATATTTCAGCAAATAAAAGGGAATCTTGAACCAGTCTTTACAAAATCTTTAGAGGCATACACATCTAACAACTTAAATCTTTGAAAAATCATCCTACAGTCTTTGGGGAGTCTTTTTCAAATCTTATAGTGTGAGGGGTAGTCTTTAAGAAATCTTTCCCAAATCTGTCCACAATCTTACCAAAGTTGTTAGGTGTAAGGCTAGCTTAAGGACATAATGACGATACAGAATCAGTTTAGTTTGCTACTATTGCAATTTGTTTTAGGTTTTCTCATATAATGACTGGACTATATACTTGTGGGGACATTTGACCCTCAAGTACATGCCCGCCCGCCCGCATGCACGCACACCACCCACTGTTTGACCCTCACAAGCATACAAGTACACGCACGCACGCACGCACGCACGCACGCACGCCACCCATTGTTTGTCCGAGATTCCGCCACTTCCTACATGGAGTCCTTCCAGGCTTCAAATTGTATTACAGGTGGAGCATAACGTCGTTGTCAGGTGGAAACCTCGTTTCTCCAAGTTTGAAATTTGTACGTTCTTTCGCAAAGTAAAGCCCTGCTTCATCAGACAAGGCCGTCGCACAAAAGTAGTGAAAACAGCAGATCTACAAGCACACAACGCCTCGCACCGCGAGGCGTTGTGTGCTTGTAGATCGGCTGTTTTCACTAGTTTAAATCATTCTTAAAATGATAAATGCAAAACAAACGGTTTTGGACAACGACGATAAGGAACAATGCTGCCGTTTCATCAATGGTCAGGATTAGCCTCAAATCCCCCCTCTCCATAGAGTACCGAACGATGCGATACCTGCTACACGTTACAGGGCACTTTTTATCCTCCTCTACGCTAGCGCTGCTGAGTGCCTCCTTTTCAATTGATCCTTTGGCATTTACCGAGCCATTGCTACAGTGGTATTGGAGCAGCTGTTTGCAGCAGACCCGCCAGGGAAGGGGGAGGATGATGAAATGATAATTATGGAGATTACCTGACTGGCAGTTGCCAGCGGCTAATTGTATCTTTGAGTTGGAGCGGGCCCGTTGTCTGTGTGCGTGTGTGTGCACACGCGTGCGTGTGTGTGCGCGTGTGATTACCGTAAGGGCTATCTGCACTTCGGGGTGAACGCTTTTGATCCGTGAATAATGTGGAAAGTGGGTTTAGTTTAATCAAGGCAGACAGAATGCGCTCCCACACCACAACAATGATCCCAGTCTTGTGCGCCGCCATAGTTCAGACCCTGACAGCTCCGTGAGACTGGAGATTAAGAACGAGTAACTTCAATTGCATTACCGCAGGGTTTCATCATTATTATGAGCTTTCATCATCATCACAACAACCATCCTTCTTCACCACTTGTAACTTCTTCTAACTTCTAACTTTGTCGGGGCGCCCGCTGGCCTACTGGTCCGGGTGCATACCACATAGGCTTAGTGTAGCAAACCAGCGGGTTGCTGGTTCGATTCCCGAGACCGACCAGATTTGCTGCGTGTCACTCCCCATCTCTCTCCCTGTTTCCTGTCAGTCTACTGTCCTGTCAATAAAGGCATACAAAGCCCTAAAAAAAAACACATCTTTAACTTCTAACTTTGTTGACCTAGACCAGGGGTCTATACTAGACCCCCCCCCCCCCCCCCCCCCCCCCACACACACACACACACACACACACACACACATCAAATCTCTTCGTGGGAAAAATAAGCGATCTACAAGCTCGGTTAGGCTATTTTCATGTAGGAACAGGAGCGCGAGGAATAGGCAGTGGTGGGAAAAAGTACTCATTTTTTTTTTATTAAGCAAAAGTATCAATACTGCAATTAGAAATACTCAGTAAGTAAGTCTGGAATGAAAAATGTACTTGATTAAAAGTACAAAAGGTTTCAAAATGTTCTTTGCATTGTGAGCTTGTAGAGCTTCTATTTTCAAATTTGCCTCTGAGATGTAATGGAGTAGAAGTAAAAGAAAAATGGGAAATACTCCAGTAAAGTAACAATAACTCAGAAGTACAGTACTTGTAATGTACTTAGTTACTTTACACCACTGCGCGAGGGCTCTATAATGCAGGCGCGGAAATCCAACAAGAGGCTTTACTCTTTAACCAAGAGTAAAACCTACACAAAACTACAAAACTTCCTCTACACTACAGTATGTGCAGTAGTAGCATGACAGTGCTGGCTGCACCAACCACCAGCATAGCCCAAACAATAACAAATGCATGTCACAGTCACAACCAGTCATATTTATCTTATACAACACGAAAGCACGCAACAAATATGTGAAACACACTCAGGATTCAACAGGCTTTGCCACATATCCCAACCAGTACACAACAGACACAACTTAATAAGAAAAGGCTAAAATAAACGTAGTAACTTACCATTGTTGGTAGCTCCTTGAGAAGGGAATAAACAATGAGTTATTAAGTCATTGAAAGGGCAAAACCAAAGTTATAAGTGTAACTTCTTCTATGATCTAGAATAGAATTCACTTCTCTTTTGTTTACAACTACAAGCAGCCCTGGGCCTGATCAGCTGATCTTGATTATTGGGTGTTGCCAGATTTTGCGAGAAAAACAAGCAACCAGGCACATTAAAACAAGCCCAAATTAAAAGCAATATAAGCCTTATTTAATTACTTATAAGCCAACACTTGGCAACAGAGACCAAACCATTTTGGATAGTTGAAGACACTATACATTATTCAAAAAGCATTGTGTTTGGGCAAATCTGACTCTGTCTCCCCATGATTTCTGCCCGTCTATATAGTTAAACTCTTAACATTAACCATGCGCACCAAGCAAGCACTATAACTATAAAGATACCTGACAATATCACTCACCGTTGTTATAGTCATGATGTGGACTCTGCCATCCACTTCAGTTGGACAGATTTGTCAAACTTTATTGACTGTATTTACTTATTATAGACTAGACTCTCACAGGCCTGTCTAGGTCTGACTAGCATGATTAAAGGGCTGTGTTTGGTGTGAGCAGCACTTTATCCACACTGGTAACTAAGATCCAGACGGGTGCATGAGACTCCAGATTAACAGACTAGTGAGTAACCAACTTGCATTACCGTGAGGTTTCATCATTATTATGAGGTGGTATTTATGCAAACGCTAGGGTTCATGTTAAAACTCCTATCAACTATTATAGTGAGAGCTAGACATCTCTGTGAGACGAGTGGTGGTGGAAGAGGGTGAGACCTGAGGACTTCAGGATAAGTAGTAGCAATACGAAAGTACAACAATATTAGCACCAAATAGGGGACTGCCCATAGGTCCGAAGGTTCATTAGTCCGAAGGTTCATTTGTCCGAATTTATGGAACCTCAAAATATACTTAAAGTAGTAAAAGTAAAAGAAGGCCCACTCATTATGCAGAATTCCCATTTTCAGATCATTATATTAAAAAAAGTTATAAAAAATATATTAATTCTCTAAATCTGCTAAAGTAACCATGAACTAAAGTTACCAAATAATTGTATTGGATTAAAAAGTGTAAACATTTGCCTCTTAAATGTAGTGGAGTAAAAGTAACAACTTAAGCACAGCACTTGAGCAGGGACGCACAGAGAATGTTAGAGAGGCAGGGGCTGACATTTCTAAAAGGGCCTTTTGGTGAAAATATTGAAAATAGTAGACCTCCAAGCTCACAACGTGTCGCAGAGCTAGGAGGTCGGCTATTTTCAGTACTTGATACCACACTAAACTAAGCATAAAAAAGGCAACACTGGAGATGTGTCGTAAGCATGGATTTCTACACAGAGAGGGCCATTCTTTCAACATAAGACGCTGCATTCAAGTTCAGGAGAGTTTGGACAAGGCGATTCTCTTGAATGCTGCCTTCAGGTATGGCATGGAAAGGGGGGATTTGCATTTCTTTCACCACAGTAAAAACTGCATTCATGGTCTGGAGAGGGCACTTTTTTACAGAAGGATAAAAGAACAGGGGCTCAAGCCCTGCTGTGAGATTATGCACAGCCCGCCCGTACAGTACTGTATGTACAGTACTGTACGGGCTATGAAAATGAAATCGATTCCCTCCTTGAAATTGGATTGGATGAAATACAGCGTGCACTGATTGGTATTGTCTCTGTGTTTTCTGCAGTGGCCAGCATTCAGAGACTTCCGGCGGTGTCGGTGATGACCGATATCAACTTCCCCATGAAGGGTCGTAAAGGCATGGTGGACTGGGCCAGGAACTCGGAAGATAAAGTGGTCATCCCAAAGGGCATCTTTGTCTCCCAGTCAGCAGGTAATGTGCAGGCATAATGCTGTGAACTTGGCACTCCAAGACGTATGATTAAATCCCATTCGCCCTGGGAAAACTGGATGTCAGAACCATTCATTATGTCCCTACATATGAATGGCAAAATCACAGGTACCTGTGTATTACACAGGGGCATAATTCCGCCAATTTAAAATGACTCCAATACGGAACTAAAACTTCCTATGATTGGCCGCTAGTTGCGCTGTTTCCCCCCCCCTGGCCGATCGCAAAAAAGATTGTTCTCCATTGGACCCCATTCATTTTCCCCTTTCGTTTTCTAGCCTTAATTAACATTTTCATAAATACTTTATGGTTCCTATCGCTAGTTAAAAATTGCCTTTCAATCACAATTATATGCGTTTTGTGAAAATAAGGTCCCATTTATGTGCTGCATAGAAACCAATGGCTTCGCTTTGTCCATATCATTTATACAGTCTATGGTATTACAGGCACTGGAGAAATGTAACTATTTTTTTATTGGATTATGCTATGCTATTATTGGTGGTGGGAAAAGTATTCAGTTTTTTTTGTGTATATATATATATATATATATATATATATATATATATTTTTTTTTTCTTTTTTTTACCTAAGTAAAGGTATCAATACTGCAATGTAGAAATACTCTGTTGCAAGTAAAAGTCAGTATACAATATTTGGCTCTGAGTAGTGGAGTCAAAGTAAAAATACTGAACAGTGGAAATACTGGAGGCCGTCTCATGCAAGGTCTGATCCGGGGATGAATGCATAATGAAGCATGATCCCACAATGTTTGCTACCGTAGAACAGAACATAAAAAATATGACATCAGACAAAGACTCTAAATCACCTTTGATTTACATTGGTGGGGGGACGAGCAATACATAGTCTTTATGCCATTGTAGGACATGAAACGCGAGCATCCCACCTTTGATCACTAGCCTGCGTGCGTGCGTGCGTGCGTGCGTGCGTGCGTGCGTGCGTGCGTGCGTGTGTGCGTGCGTGCGTGCGTGCTTGCCCGTGCTTGTTCTGTCATTAATTCTTTCCATTGACTCAGCACTTTCGGCATCCTTTCAAGCTAAGCCAAAGGCCAGAGTATATCCCCAATCCAGTATATCCCCAATCCAGTGCCAGACAATTTGGTTAATTGGTAATCAGTCTTATCTGGGGCATATCAAAGATAAGGCAATGAGGGATTGATTTGGGATGTATGCCTCGCGTCTAATCGCAGGCACTCTAATTTGGACAGTGAAAGAAGCTGAGCGAAGAGAAGGAGTTTAGCGCCTGTCCTGCAGGAGATAAAAGCCGGTATCTGGTTGCAGGAAATTACAATAATTTACAATTAGAATAATTTATATTAATTTGGACATTTAGCATAAATGCTCTTATCCAGAGTGACGAAGGGTAGGATCAGAGTACAAAATGGCTTGAATGTCAACAAAGGACAGGGAAAGTTGGTCTCACGAATATAGAGTGACAGACAAACTATTTAGTGCTTCAAAGAAACCAGGATAACAGATAAACATCAAACCCTGCATCTGTCCAAACAATATGGTCCAACTGGTGGTCAATTCCTACCTAATAAAGTATTCAATCAATCAATCAATCAATCAATCAATCAATCAATCAATCAATCACGCTATCTAAATAACATTCGTAATTTTTGTAAAAACAACATAATAGCAAAACATGTCAACAAGAAACTAACGTGCACCTGCATAATGCAGCTATGCAAGTGCAACTAAACTATCCAAACATTGATATTATAAAATGAATTTGTGTTATTGGCAAAAGTGTACAAGTGCTGTGTGCTAGTGTGTGTTTTTTTGGTGTGCACGTTGGCAAACATAAGCTAAATAAAAGTTACATTTGTCTTGATAAGCTAAATAAAAGTTACATTTGTCTTGATAAGCTAAATAAAAGTTACATTTGTCTTGATAAGCAAAATAAAAGTTACATTTGCCTTGATAAGATTGGTTTCATATAATGTGAGCGTTTCTATTTACTGCATATCAAGCAGAACATTTGGAACAACACCATTGAGGTCAAAAGCTATTAAAACCCACATTTAACAGAAAAAAAGACATTTGTTTGACCATGTGATCATTTGGGTAGCAATTGTTATCATTTCATCAGGAGACAGTTGATCAGTACCATAATGATATCCTGTTGTTTTCCTATCATCAGATATGGATGGATCTCCAGTCTTCATCCTGGGAACGGTCCTTTACAAGACCCTGGGACTCATGCTACCATCACCAAAGTAAGGAGGACCACACATACTGTATATACATTATTCTGGGGGGTCCGCAGATGATTAACTTAATGTGCAAATGAATGTTCTCTCTCAACAGTAACCAAACCAACACAAAGTTTAAGTGTATAGTATAGAGGGTATCTGCACTTTTCTAAAGTGACAACTGAAGGACTTCTTATTAATACTTCTAAAATGGCAAATTAAACTGGGAAATCTTGCTCTTTCGACAAGTCATTCTTTCGACTATGAACGTCGGCAGGTTAGCTACTCACCCCCGCGTTGGCAGGTTATACTTAAGTTATATTGTTTTAACATACTCTACCATACAGATGGTATAAGTTATATTGTATTTGCGACCGTCAGGGAGCAGTTTACTATGAAAACCTCCACCGGCCGTCCGTCCGTCCGTCCGTCCGTCCGTCCGTCCGTCCGTCACACGTCACACGTCACACCTTTGTTTGTGTACGGTGTGATGTCATATATCTTCAGTATGACATCACACCACATGTGTACACAAACCTTTGTGTACGTTGCTGTGGCAACGTACACAGCAACCAACTGTTTACCCTAGCAACCAACTGTTTACCATAGCAACCATGTTTTTTTAACCAACTGGGCATAAAAGGGATTCTGTTAGGGATCTCCATATATGGGCATAAAAGGGATTCTGTTAGGGATCTCCATATATGGGCATAAAAGGGATTCTGTTAGGGATCTCCATATATGGGCATAAAAGGGATTCTGTTAGCTGTTAGTGATCTCCATATATGGGCATAAAAGGGATGCTGTTAGGGATCTCCATATATGGGCATAAAAGGGATTCTGTTAGGGATCTCCATATATGGGCATGAAAGGGATTATGTTAGGGATCTCCATATATGGGCATAAAAGGGATTGTATCCCAGATGATGCCCTGTACTTGGGATTTGTTGATGTAAATGTTCACATAGAGTGTAATAATTGGTAAAACAAACTTTTGGCCTATTTGTGGAGATAAGCGACCAACGGTCGCTTATCTCCCGATTAGGGAGTCTTACTGGTAACATACTCTATACAGATTGTATAAGTAATATTGTATTAACATACTCTTCCATACAGATGGTATAAGTTATATTGTATTAACATACTCTATACAGATTTTATAAGTTATATTGTATTAACATACTCTACCATAGATTGTATAAGTTATATTGTATTAACATACTCTTCCATACAGATTGGACACAATTACATTTTATTCATTCCCATAAAAAAGCTACATAGCGCCGCTTTAAGTGATCAAACTGGGTTTAACCACTTAAGCCTGATTTATACTGCTTGTAGATCTGCTATTTTCACAACACCTATAAACAGGGAGGCCAGGGTGAATGTGCTTAAGTACAGTATATGCAGCCGACCGTAAAGTAAACTGAACCGCTCTGTTTTTTAATTATTCATAGTTCATACCAAGGCATGAGGTGGTTAAGGCTGGGCATTCATATGGGTCACTTTGTCCTTGCTTGGACAACGTGGTTCATTTATAGCAAAACACAAAGCAAATGTTATCAACGTGTGTGAACTATGGATGGGACGATATGAAAAATTCATATCCCGATTTTTACAATATTATCGCGATAATCAAAATCCATTATCCTGGGGCGGAACATTTGCCAAAAAATAGCCGATCTACAAGCTTGTAGACCGGCTATTTTATAGAGAGTGGGGGAAAAAAAGACGTCAAGTACGTATATCACAAGTACCTTTTTACCAATTATAGAGGGTTTAAGAAGTATTTAGTTAGTACTTAGTTAGTTGGTTGTGATGCTCTGCATCAACTTGTGTTCAGTTGAGGTGCTGGCTATAGGCTCTATAGGCTATAGGCTCTATCTCTCTGTTTTCATCAGCATCACAAGTGTCCCCTATCAAACACCTTTGGGATGAATTGGAATGTCAAAATCAAAGTAGTAGTTCGTCCAATACGAACGAAATAAAAAGAAAATAAACACAAATAAAACTAAAACAATTCACAGGAGGCAGGCAGTGATCACCCCATGTGCATATGCAGATCGACAAATAAAAGGTGAATTGATCCCAGTGCATGACGGAGGACGATATCACGATAAATTAAATCTTCACGATACGATTATCGTGAGTGTTCTTTTATCACGATAAACGATAATATCGCTTATCGTCTCATCCCTAGTGTGAACCGCACCCTCAGTGGCGGTCAATGGAACTGGCTCAAAGTTAATTCTCAGAATGTCTTCTTGATTCTTGCCATAACTGACAGGCTTTTTTTGTGCTTTTTTTGTGTGTCTCCCTTTGACACAGGAACCACACCGTCGTGAACTCCAAGGTCATCGCCGTCACGGTCAGACCCGAGCCCAAGGTCGTTGTGGAGTCTCACTTGGAGATCGAGCTGGCTCACCTGGCAAACGTAAGCACTTCAGGGTGTTATTATGTCAAAGAGCAACTTTCGGCAAAGAGGTTTGGTGTAGAGGGGGAAAAGAGCAGACTAAGTACAGAGTGAAAGGTCACGTTTATTAAGTATTGACGGTTCAAGTGGTTAAATATCTGAAAACACACCTTGACATGAATCCAAAATACACTGTCAAACAATGAAACAATATGGAATCTATGAAAAAGGTTGTGGGGGTCCCTGCTTCATCTCTCTCTCTCTCAACTAAGGGGTCCCTGGCCTGAAAACGTTGAAGACCCCTGTTTTAGTGCATTGAGCTGACAAGCAACGGTTAATATTTTATATGGTGACAGTTTGCATGGCCACAGTGCATATACTCTATTGTATATCTATTCTCCAGGTTGTCAGCAGCCTGCTACACTGCAAAATCCTGAGTGTCCGTTTAACTCAGACGGTAAAAAATACGTGGTTAAAATTAACACTGAGGGTTTTTACGGTGTGCAGTACATTGCACAAGGACAATCCTTTCCCAGACCCCGGTGTTTTGTATTCATCTTAGAGATAAAGGAGACACGCGCACGCGCACGTGTGTGTGTGTGTGTGTGTGTGTGTGTGTGTGTGTGTGTGTGTGTGTGTGTGTGTGTGTGTGTGTGTGTGTGTGTGTGCAGGGGTGTCACACCAAATTCTGGGCCCTGGGTACAAGGATTCACTGCGGGCCCCCGCACAATTATTTTGTGCTTTAACTATTGAAAAATAGCAGATATACAAGCTCACAGCGCGGCACCGAGTGCCGCGCTGCGAGCTTGTAGATCTGCTATTTTTGACAAATCGAGAACATGTGTCTATTTCAATTTGCATATTTCAAATCATTCTAAGGTTTTTTTGTCAGTGTTCATGTCAGTGTTCATGTGAAGGACCCCCAAAATGATATGTATTTGGCCACCGACCCCATCTCAAAATATTTAGTTCTAGGGACCCCCCCAGAAGCAAAATTTGAGTTACAAATGTTCACTTAAAAAAAGACATAGGCCTATATTCAAAGATTTGCACACATTTTCACGACTTTTCAAAAATAGCAGATCTACAACCTCGCAGCGCGGCACTCTGTGCCATGCTGTGAGCTTGTATATCTGCTATTTTTCAATAGCTAAAGCATAAAATAATTAGTGTCCCTCCACCTTGGGCCCTTGTAACTCAGTCCCACTCCCCCCCCCCGTGACACCCCTGTGTGTGTGTGTGTGTGTGTGTGTGTGTGTGTGTGTGTGTGTGTGTGTGTGTGTGTGTGTGTGTGTGTGTGTGTGTGTGTGTGTGTGTGTGTGGTGGGGTGGGGGGCTGCTGTAAAGGGCTGTACACTGCAAGGTGATGCAGTACATGCCAGGGCTGTACAGTAGAGTCTGTGTAGTTTATGATGCCACAGATTGTGTTCCGCGGCTGAAAGACATTTCTGAAGGCTTTATTACGGGAGGACAGATATGTAATCGTGACAAAGGAGCACGGACGGCGCCGCGGTCGCACGGAAACCTCCCATCTACAGGGATATTTCAGCTTTTTTATGTTTCTTCGTAAATTTAGGCCTAGAATTATTGAATGCTTTAGCTATTGATAAAATAGCAGATATACAAGCTCACAGCGCGGCACCGAGTGCCGCACTGCAAGCTTGTATATCTGCTATTTTTGAAGATAAAAAAATTGCAAAAACATACATACATTTGTTACTAAAATATTTGCTTCTGGGGGGTCCCTTGTACAATATTTTGAGATGGGGGGGGTTCCTGGAGATGGGGGTCTGTGGCCAAATACATGTAATTTGGGGGGTCCTTGGCATGAAACATTTTGAGAACCACTGACAGAAACATTGTTTAAAAAAAAAAAAAAAGATTTGCCAAATATTTAAAGATTTGCCAAAAAAAAATCAAGATTTAAAAAAATAGCAGATCTACAAGCTCGCAGAGCTTGTAGATCTGCTATTTTTTATATTTAAAGCATAAAATATTGCGTGATAATGCGTTCAGGCCTAAATGGGTTAAAGCCCCTTTGCCACGATACAGTGTCACGCTAAAGTAGATCTGCCCCTTGTGTTCTGTTTGTTTATTATTAGCGAAAGTGCCGTCGTTAGTTAGTGTGTGTCTGGGTTTAGTTGTTAGTTAGTGTGTGTCTGGGTTTAGTTGTTAGTTAGTGTGTGTCTGGGTTTTGGACAAACTGTTACCAATGAATAGTATTAACAAGAGTGTGTGACTACATAACAGATGTGCCGTTTCAACTCTTCTGTGTTCACTGCACTTTTCCTGAAAGATTCCTGCAAATGCAATTGTTCCATAAAGGTTTCTGTCACTGTTTTGCCTTTCTAATTTGGGTCCCGCCCTAATTTACAGTACACTTTAAGACAGAATAAGACATAATAAAGCCATAATAAGAAATAATGTGTTGGTAATTAGAACTAGTATGTTTTATTAGACAGAAACGAAGACAGAATAGCAGAAAGAACGGACACATTCTCTGGCACCGGCGGCACCTGCCGCGGAACTGCTGCGGCAGGCACCGCCGTATGACCGGCAGTCCCGGCAGTAGGACCGGCGGGCCGCCGCACTTACCGGCAGGTCCCGTCGCGGTAAACTGCCGGTCCGTGCGGCGGTGGTGGCTGCCGCGGCAGTACCAGCGATGCCGCTCCTACCTACTGTTCCGTGCGGCGGCCGCCGATCCTATCGCCGGCGATGCAGCACGACTGACGGTCGAAATGCCGGTCGTGCCTGCCACGGCAGTTCCACGGCAGGTGCCGGTGCCAGAGAATGTATTCACTCTTTCTGCTATTCTGTCTTTGTTTCTGTCTAATAAAATTATATTAGTTCTAATTACCAACACATTGTTTCTTATTATGGCTTTATGATGTCTTATTCTGTCTTAAAGTGTACTGTAAATTATAATTCTTATGGAGAATGGAGGGTATTTTTGCAGAAACCTGCAAATGGCAAGAAACCACTCCATTCCCATTGAAAAGCACAATCCACCTTCATCAGGTAGATTTAAACTTTGCAGGCAAGGTCCTACAAAATGGAAAAAATAGCTGATCTACAAGCTCAATGTTCTGCAAATCCCCTGAAAATCGACTGTCTTGCCAATGGCATATGACGTTTGAAGTTTTTAAAGGGCACATCTGTAACTACATTGGAACACAGGGTTTTCATTTCATTTCATTTCAACCTTTATTTAATTTAATTTGGTAACAGACTGAGGGCTTTTTCTTTTTCAGCAGTGCCGAGATTACAACAAATTTACAAAACAGTTTTATAAAACAACAAACAATATGCAAAGAATACATCATTTTCAAGATAATTCCATTGACATTCCATATAAAATTATCAAAATAATTCCATCCCATGAATTTCTGTAATTTTTAACCTCAGGTAAAACAAGTACAATTTAGATTGACCAAAGGTTGATATGTCTATTTAAAAGGGCTTAGTGGAACAAGGGATTTATATTTAAGTGAAACCTGTAAGGTATTCCATGAATGTGAAGCACAAAACTTGAAAGCTGTCTTTCCGAACTCAGTCGAGGGATGTGAAGGCTCAAGCATCAAATAATCCTGCGATCGTGTTTGGTGGCTAATAATTCTCCACTGCAAAAGAGAATTTAAATAAGTAGGGCTTTATAAATAAATAAAACCCAATGCTGGGTTCTTTTTAGTTTTTTTTTACACTTTTGGTCATACAAGGTTTCCGGCCGCCGTGCAGCGAGGATATGTAATCGTGACAAAAGAGCATAATAATGTGAGGCTGACGACCACGATGTTCAACAAGCGAGCCTCGTTGATGCATGATGATGACCATCGCCATGACAGCGACCATCATCATCATCATCATCATCATCATCATCACTGCTTAATGAACATAAGTCTTCTTTTTTTGTGTCTTCCAGGGAACCTTGAATCCTTACTGCGCGCTGTGGGACAGCAACGTGTTGTAAGTTCTGCACAAAATACTTTCTCTTTTAGTTGATCTATTGTGTGTGTGTATATATTTATATATATATATATATATACAGGGACGTACCGAGAATGTTAAAGAGGCAGGGGGCTAAAATGTCTAGAAAGGGCATTTTTTTTTATTTTTTATAAGATTTGTTTTTTGGGCTTTTTTTAATGCCTTTATTCGAGAGGACAGTAGACTGACAGGAAATGGGGAGAGAGATGGGGAATGACATGCGGCAAAGGTCGTCCGGATCGGGAATCGAACCGGCGACGCCAGCAGGCATCATAGCCTAGTATATGGTAGGCGCCTTGACCAACAGGCCAGCGGGCGCCCCCCTAGAAAGGGCCTTTTGGTGGAAATATCGAAAATAGCAGACCTCCAAGCTCACAACGCGTCGCAGCGCGACGCGTTGTGAGCTTGGAGGTCTGCTATTTTCGATGCGTGAAACCACACTGAACTAAGCATAATCAAGTCAATACTGGAGGAGAGGCGTAACAGCATGGATTTCAGGTTTCATTTAATTTTATTTTGTTTCGCACATAATCCATTACACTATACTTTGTTTAGTTAGTCCATATTTACAGAACACCCATGAACGAAAAGGAGCAGGCAGCAGAATACATTTTTATAAATACCTGCCCCCATGTCATGGAAAGGAGGTGTTTTCATTTCTTTCACCATAGTAAAAGCGGCATTCATGGTCTGGAGAGGGCACTTTTTACAGACGTATAAAAGGGCAGGGGCTCAAGCCCCCTTTGATGTCTATGTGCGCACGTGCTTGTATATATATATATATATATATATATATATATATATATATATATTTATACATGCATGCACACAGTAGTGGGTGATAAATGCTGTGCTTGTGCTACAGTCCATGCTGTGTCCTGTGTTGTGCTGTATTTTTTAAGCCTAATGCGTTTGTTTGTTTGTGGGGGAAAAACAGTCCCACACTGTTTAGGCATTCTCACACGTACTCTGCTTTCATCTAAATGCATTGCGTTGTTCCATGGAAATAAGTGCGGCAAAGTTGTCATGGAAACAAACACACAGCCTTGTCACATGATGGGCAAACTGTATAATATGTCCATTTGCTGGATTACGCCAGGCTGTCAGTCTGACGTGTTGACTTTTTATTTTTGAAATGATGACACATGGCACTTTTACGCGGGCCGGCGGCCCTCCCCTTGACACGCTTAACGACAACCGTTCAAAGATTATTATGATTTATTTAATTAGAACCAACGACTGCCGTAATGTGGAATGATGGCGCGATGATTATGTTTCCATTTCAGACAGTTGGCTTTTGTTCTTATTATTCATTCAGCTCTGCGGCCACACAGAGGAGTCATTTAGGGGGTAATAACCGCCAGCTGTCGGCCATGTTGGTTCGAGCCCACTTGTGAGTGCTGCTCGGTGAACGTGTTGATGATGGCGAGGGGAGAGCTGTGTGTGTGTGCGTGCGTGCAGGCACGTGCATGCATGTGTGTGTGTATGTGTGTTTTGGTCAGGGACGTGCTGGCCATTGGGAAAAGCGGGACAACTCCCGAACGGCCGGTTCATTCCCGGCAGCAGATCTACAAGCACACAACGCCTCGCGGTGCGAGGCGTTGTGTGCTTGTAGATCGGCTGTTTTCACTAGTTTAAATCATTTTTAAAATGATAAATACAAAGGACATACAAGGTTTCCACCCGACAACGAAGAAATATAACTCATGTACAGTAATTGGCCCACTGGCTTGTCACTTGTCATGATCGCTCTATAGTGCGCAATGAGGGCCTCTCCAACTCTTTTTCCCGGGCTGAATCAGGGGCCCAGCACGTCCCTGGTTTTGGTCTGTTGTGCTGGACTCTGCGAAGGCAGAGACGCACGTTTTGTGATGTTATGCTCTCTGCCCTTGAATATTATACGCTGTTTCAGAGCACGCCTCCACAACCTAGGAACATCTGGCTGCGTCCTGGAATGATGTACTTGTACAAGGGTGTGAGGGGACAGGGATGTCACTAGAGTTGTTAACGGTATCGGAAAAGGCGGCGATACTGCCTAAAAGCTGGTATCGGCATCGGCGAGTGTGCCAGTCTGTGACATACTGTAGAGACTGAACCAAATGTTATTATGACTGGTAGCCTAGTTTTGTATCATGTTGTCAGTGAATTGTGGGTTCTGTCTTGTCATTCATGCACTGTATTATGTGTTGGGATTTTGTGTCCGGATGGCTGCTTGGTGCACAAGGAATTTCCGCGAGGACGAATAAAGCATCGATCTATCTATAGAGTTCCAATGTTGTCCGCTTTCTCGTTTGGTTTGTTGGTTCTTTCGTTTCATTACTTCCAAATGGATTTGTTTATCCTGCATCCTGTACGAGGTCTCTCTCCTGATTGGATGACATTGGTATCCCAACCTGAAAATGTATATTCTGTTTACTGAAGAGCTAAGAGATGGTGAGAGCTGTGTAATGAGTTACATTACTATACAGCTATATGTAGCTGTGTAATGAGTTACATTACTAGCAATGAGACAAGCTATTTAAAGGTGTATTCAGTGATAATGAAAGTGGCCGGGGGTCATCTTGTTCCTTACTGGCCTTACAGCGTGGAAATGTTTAGTTTTTTATAGACTTTTTACACCATTATAATGTTCTCGTTTTGATCATCAGACCCAATCACTGAATATCGGTAGGCCTACGTCTCCAGCTTCAGGATACGTATGATACTGATTTACTACGAGACTGTGGCATTTTATGAGTTCAGTAGTTTACAATCTAGGCATTTAGCAGACGTTCTTAATTCAGAGCGACTGTGGTTCTCAAAACTTTTATTTTGACCATCATAACTAAACATCATAACATAACTACGGCCATACTCTACCCTGATTGGTCGAGGACTGGCTGGCCACCTCTGAAAACCGAATCTAGCTATGCTCGTAACACAGGCCATGGTGGAAGTCCTTATATGGTCAGCACACATTCTAGTGAGGAGAATGAATGGAAAATGTACCAATTATATTTTTATTTGAATGAAATACAATCACTGAATATACCTTTAACAACGAACTTTAACAAAACAACATCACGTATACCCTACCTTTAAATGAATGCCGAGGACTTTACTGTGTATTTAAGCAGTGGCACAAACATTTTCATATTCATTACAGCAGGTTTTTTGTCAAGGTAAAAATGCTATCCCTGCTCTAGAACTTGGCGCGGTGATGGACTTCATACATTTATATTGTTTCGCTCTTCCTTTTAACTTTCTTTCATCAGCCCCGCTCGTAATATGAAATATGGCCTCGACCAAAGATCTCGATTTTTGGCAACTGAACAGTGCGGGGCAGTTGATGCATTAGAGCCTTGGTCAAGGGCACTTTAATGCTAAGCCCAGATATATAAAAATATTTTACACGGGACAAAAAAAAAATGTTTTCATCGGCAGAGTGTTATAATATATTGTTCTATTAAATCTTGCTAACTTCAAAATATAAAAACGGCCCTCGGCCCTCTGCAGCTGTCTGAGATGCGTGACCAAGGGCCATCTGTGCGCTGGCTGACAGATAACAGAATGGAGGAAGCCTATTTGCTAAGTTGTACAGTCTTTCAGCGGAATGGGACACACAACTCTGGCCTCCCCAGAATCATTTTTGAGCTACTGAAGTGTCCACAGTGCCACCAAATTCTGGGACCTGGGTACAAGGATTCACTGTGGGGGCCCCCATGAATGTTCTTCATAGGAGGAGGGGGTTTAACCCATTTAGACTGAGAACGCATTCTTTTGTGCTTTAACTATTGAAAAATAGCAGATATACAAGCTCACAAGCTTGTATAGATCTGCTATTTTTTAAAAGTCTTTGAATATTACAAATCCTTCTAAGGTTTTTTGAAAAACCTATGTTTCTATGTCAGTGGTGCTCAAACGTTTTCATTTTAAGGACCCCCAAAATTATATGTATTTGGCCACGGACTCCCATCTCAAAATATATAGTTCCAGGGACCCCTCAGAAGTTACAAAAGTTTGCTTGAAAAAAAAAAACATATATTCAACGATTTGCTCACATTTTCACGACTTTTCAAAAATAGCAGATCTACAAGCTCTCAGCACGGCACTCGGTGCTGTATAACTGCTATTTTTCAATAGCTAAAGTATAAAATAATTAAGGCCCCTCCACCTTGGGCCCTAGTAACTCAGTCCCACTTCCCCCCCCTTGTGACACCCCTGAGACTGCCAGTGAGCTTTACAGAGCTCAGAGGGACAGAGTACAATGGAGCCACTAAGTAGAAGTAGGAATTAAGACATCAGTTAGTCAAACAATGCTGCTCATTAAACACTCCAGTCCTACTTTAGACTCCAGCTGTCGCACGACTAAAATAGCCAGACTACAGGCTCAACGAGGCATCGTTGAGCTATTTCTGGCTCTTTTGGGGAGGTTTCACCTACTCACGACCAAAACAGAGACGTCAGTAATAGAAGCCATGCCAGTCAGATTTTGTCTGCTAGCCATTATAGGAGAGAATTGTCAATGTCAAAGAAAATGCTGTGTACCTAAGAGTATGCAGTGTATATTTTAGAACAGTGGTTCTCAAAGTGGAGTCCGGGGACCCCCAGGGGTCCGCAGTTAGTTGATATAGT
The DNA here is from genome assembly GCF_963921795.1 of Nannobrachium achirus. NCBI lineage: Eukaryota > Metazoa > Chordata > Actinopteri > Myctophiformes > Myctophidae > Nannobrachium > Nannobrachium achirus. The sequence continues at coordinate 3,787,413 of NC_137833.1, read as the reverse complement.
GTGTAATGTAACTGTAATGTAAAGTACCGGTACATGGTTATAAAGTTTTTCTTATTGTCTGTCAGAGAAAATGTGTGTCTGTGAACAGCTAATCTCCACCACTGTTGGACCGATCGGCATGAAACTATGCACACACACTCCCAGTAGGCCATGGAAGAACACAATTCTCAAATTGGCCTCATGGTGGCGCTATAACAGGGCCTTTCAACTCTGGCTTGTACTGTAACTCTCAGACCGTAGGTCGTACAGTAAAATTTGTCTTAAAAACACAGTTTTTGTTACTATTCCCAAAGATTATGTCATCATCATATGTGATCAAGATTCATTCCGAGTAGCTACAATTGGCTTTCAAAATGTGCAGATAGGCAACCTGGCCTGGCGGAGACTTGTGCTCAGAGGACCTGCACACCTCTCTAGTTAATTACTGCACAGTAGAGTTGGAAGATCACCAATTATTTGATGAAATAATAATCATTTAAAACATATCATAAAGGCAAATCGTTGATGTTTCATAGGAAGTAAACAACCCTTTGTATTTAGAGCAGATTCAAGGTTAGTGCTTGGCCCGATGGTCACCTTGAATAAAAAGATAAACATGAAATGGAATAAAGATCCCTATAAACATTAAATGTAATACAACAGCTCCGTTTGTACACTCCCCCAGCACCTGGTGTAAGTAGGTCAGACACTCACAGTTTTTTATCACTCTTCTAAATGTCAACATTTTCACAGTAATATCAAACAAGCCCAGACCAGACCAACATAAGCGTCTACATTTCAGTGGCTTTCTCCTGTTCTTCCTTTGAATCCTTTCCCATTTGAATTCGGTGAGCATATGCCTTTGGTGAGACTCATTGGAAACAAATCAACCAAGAAGTGTCTGTTGTGTGCGTGTGCGTGTGTGTGTGTGTGTGTGTGTGTGTGTGTGTGTGTGTGTGTGTGTGTGTGTGTGTGTGTGTGTGTGTGTGTGTGTGTGTGTGTGTGTGCGTGTGTGCGTGCGCCTGCAAGTGTGCGCTATACAGTAACCAGGGAACAATTACCACATTAAAGTACAGTAATTACATTCCTGCAATTATGCTGAGAGTAATCTGCTAATTCCCAACATGTTAGGACAAGGTTTAAATAACATTATTAAGTGGCAGTTAAAGTAGGAGAGACAGTCAGCTGATTATTCTTCTGCTTACTTTCAAGTACCGAGGAAAGGATAATATGGGATTTCTACTGGCGTCCCCATTTTGGAAATGTCACTATAACAAGAGGGCATTTTCAAATGTAGCTAAAATTATTTTTTCACAGCCGCGACGCCGTCGTATGTTATTATCACACAGAATTAAACAGGGTTTAAGTGGCTGCGTGCCTGATTATGTACGACTGCAAAGGACCATAACTTTCACTTCATGTGACAAGAACACTTTGTACAAGGATGGAGAGTGAAGTTCTAAGACTATTATTAACCAGACTCAAAACCAGTATGTGAGTGTGTGTCCCGCCAGGGGTATCGCACTAAATTCTACGCCCTGGGCAGTGGCGTCAGTTCAGAAAAAGCTAAGGTATGGCAACATGACTAGTGTCTTGCAAGACACCAGTCATGTTGCCATACCTTAGCAACAGGCATGATACATTTATTTTAAGAAGTACATTAAATGTTGTATGTTTTCCCCCGTTTCTACGGTTTCTTGGGCTGGATATGGCAGCCTGGAATGGTTGTTGAAGTGCAGCTAAACTTGGCATGTTAGTAAACGTGCCACAATTAACAATAATGCATTGCACCTGTGTGTGCAGCTGACCTGCGGAACCTGGGAATATACCATTCTGTCAAGCTGGGGAGAATACAAGTGTGGAGAATATAAGTATAATACCTTGTTAAAGTGACCATTTTGTTACATTTTGCATTTGTAGTTATTGTACCGTAATTTAACAACATAATAACCAGCACAGATAGACAAAGAGACATTCATGGATTTATATTTAAAAGTAACTTTTATTTCCCCCCCTGGACCCAGGGTATGGCAGCTGCATACCCTTGCCATACCCAATTGACGCCCCTGGCCCTGGGTTCAAGGATTCACTGCGGGCCCCCACTGTGGCCCGCAGTGAATCTACAACCTCACAGCTGCGAGCTTGTAGATCTGCTTTTTTGAAAAATTGTGAAAATGTATCCAAGTCTTTGAAGGTTTTTTGAAAAACCTACATTTCTATGTCAGTGGTGCTCAAACATTTTCATGTGAAGGACCCGCAAAATTACTAAATGTATTTGACCACGGACACCCATCTCAAAATATTTAGTTCCAGGGACCCCCCCAGAATCAAAATTTGAGTTACAAATGTTCGCTTAAAAATACAAATATTCAAAGATTTGCACACCTTTTCACGACTTTTCAAAAATCGTCAGTCCCACTTTAAAAAGGCTCAAATTCGTTCTCCTGCTATACCACTAACATGTGGAACGCCCGGCTACCGCAAGCCCTAAAGGAGTGCAAATCCCTAACCTCCTTCAAAACCGGAAGAGTCACCTACGGACGGCTGCTACTCGAGACTAAGCCCCTACTCACCTCCCCTTTTCCACTGTATTTGAAAGCTATTGAATAATATGCTGGGGGCGAACATTCTGTGATGATAGCCTATCTACGTGTCGCGTTGTGACAACACTGTGAGCTTGTAGATCGAGTGTTTTCAGCAAAGAGCTTTTGGTGTTGAGATAAAGAAGGAGGGGTCCTAGCATAGAACCCTGGGAGACTCCGGTCAACAGGGATCAAGTTGTTAATAGTAGAATTACACCATAGACTGTGGCTCACATTTTTCCTTCAGACTTTTCAAAGGGAAAAGATTTCCCCTATAATTGAGTTCCCCCAGGTAAAGCCTGCATATCTTCTGAAAGCACAGTGCTAAATGAATAAACATGTTCATGACTATTACCATAAGCAGTGGGGATAATAGCAGTACTAATAGTTGGAACAACACACTGGTAGCGGTGCTAATGAGAACGGGCCTCGTGTGAGGAGATGGGAGAAGGGATGGAGCTCCAAACGCCAGCCTGTAAACGTAAGCCATTTACCATGAGAGGGAGTGGGTTGTTGGCTGATTTACCACTGTTTCAGGGTTGCCAAACAAATCCTGAAACAGTTGCATCAGTTGAATCTTGCAAGGTTATTTAGTTACACAACTGCAACACAACAGTGGGCGGGGTCCATGAGCCAACTCAAGGTTGTTGACTGATTTACCACTGTTTTAAGCCAATCAGAATCCAGTATCTGAACATGTGACCACAAAAAGTGGTAGAATCCATAACAACTGGCCAATAAAAAAAAGATTCCAGTTCTGTTCAGAATGTGTCGCCTTGCATCTTTCAACAAAATATTAGAAAATGCTCAATAGTGAACTCGATAAAAGCCCGGCTCAATAAGCAGGATCGATAAGGTGCTCGTTATCAATAAAAAATGTATGATCTCCATCCTAGATAGGAGTGCTGTGAAACAGTGGCGTCAGTTCAGAAAAAAGCTAAGGTATGGCAACATGACTGGTGTCTTGCACACGCGCGAAGACACCAGTCATGTTGCCATACCTTAGCAAAAGGCATGATACCTTTATTTCAAGAAGTACATTCTATTTTCCATTCCCCCCCCCCCCCCCCCCCCCCCCCGTTTCTACGGTTTCTTGGGCTGGATATGGCAGCCTGGAACGGTTGTTCAAGTAGCTAAACTTGGCATGTTAGTAAACGTGCCACAATTAACAATAATGCATTGCACCTGTGCAGCTGACCTGCGGAACCTGGGAATATACCATTTTGTCAAGATGGGGAGAATACAAGAGTGCAGAATATAATTATAATACCTTGTTAAAGTTACCATTTTGTTAAATTTTTCATTTGTAGTTATTTTACTGTAATTTAACAACATAATAACCAGCACAGATAGACAAAGAGACATTCATGGATTTATATTTAAAAGTAACTTTTATTTCCCCCCCTGGACCCAGGGTATGGCAGCTGCATACCCCTGCCATACCCAATTGACGCCCCTGCTGTGAGATGTCTTGTCATAATGGAGATCTCATTTAATACATGGGTCATTTGAAACCAGTACTGTACTATGGATTGAACCGTAGTAGTAGTAGTAGTAAGTGGTGGCGAATGCAAACAGGCACGGTGACAACTGCTGCAGTGCAAACAAACATTTGTTTATTTGATAATTCTACAGGAAATTATGTTGGTATCGAGTTGGATCCGTTATGCATTATTCATAATCATTCCCAAGCAAACATTTTGTCAGTATTAAATGCAACTGATTGCTGCTTAACTAACGTGACACCGTACAGAAACGTTTCATTTTGAATCATTAACTGTTTATCGTTAATGCCGCAGCCTGTGTTGGGTGTAGGGCAGTAGCTCTCTAGGTCATTGGTTCTCAAAGTGGGGTCCGGGGACCCCCAGGGGTCCTTGTTGGGGTTCCAGGGGGTCCCCAGACAAATTAGTTAATATAGCATCACAACCACTATTTTATACTTTGGCTATCCAAAAATAGCAGATAATACAAGATACTGTATACTTTTTACTAATCTTTTAATATATATATATTCTTTGGGGCGAACATCTTTAACTTAAATCTTTGCTTTTGAATGTCCCTGGCACTAATTACTTTTCAAATGGGTGGTCCGCCGACAAATACACATCCATCTGGGAGTCCTTGAATCAAATCACAAGCTGTCTCAGCATGTTACAGTTCTAGTACACTAGTCTAAAGACAGTGGGCATGTGGGCTCAGAGTCAGGTGGCATCAGTATCCATTAGTGCCCGTTGGCCCGGGCAGACGGACGGGGCATAAGGAACCACTGGAGGTAGAAAATATACAGATGAGTCTCTGGCAAGCAGAGGCGTCACAGGGGGGGAGTGGGACTGGGTTACTATAGGGCCCAAGGTGGAGGGGCCTTAATTATTTGATACTTTAGCTATTGAAAAATAGCAGATATACAAGCTCACAGTGTGGCACTGAGTGCCGCGCTGCGAGTATATGCGAATATATGTAATTTTTTAAGTGAAGATTTGCAACAAATGTTGCTTCTTGGGGGTCCCTGGTACTAAACATGTTGGGGGTCCTTCACGTGAAAAGGTTTAAAAAAAAAAAAAAAAAAAAAAACCTTAGAAGGATTTGAAATATTCAAAGTCTTTTCATGATTTTTCAATAGATCTACAAGCTCGCAGCACGGCACTCGGTGCCACGCTGAGAGCTTGTATATCTGCTATTTTTCAATAGTTAAAGCACAAAATCATGCCTAATAATGTGTTTCCCAGTCTAAATGGGTAAAAAAGAAAAAGAAAAACTCCCCCTATGAAGAACATTCATGGGGGGGCCCGCAGTGAATCCCTGTACATGCAGGGCCCAGAATTTGGTGTGACACCCCTGCTGCCAAGTACTTTGCAGCCGCTGTTAATCGCAGGTGAAGGGAGGTCATAAAGGCAACATAAAATCCATAGTTTACTTAAGATAAAGTGTTGCTGTTGGTTTAAACCGGTATATGTGGCTATTTGCTTTTTAGACCCATGTAACAAACTATTGGCAGCACAATTATAGTGGCTGTACAAAGCCAGTAGTTGTAGGCCTATGTGTAAAATGCAAGATTGCCACATTTTAGATTGTATCTGTACTGTGACTGACTTAAGTATTAAACAAATCGATCATGCATACTAAATGTATTACCGGTGTCCTCAAAGACCTTTCGATGCTCCATACAAAATGATTCCAACTTCTGTAATCACCTCAATTCCTCCAACGTTACCTTTGACTTTCAGGTTTATATGATATGATTTTGTTTTACTTTGCATTGTTTTACTTCCAATTCCAACTTCCAGTATTTCAGTACATTCCCTGTATGAAATAATACCACCATAACGTCACTATCGGGCAGAAACCTCGTATTACCAAGTTTCAAATTTGTATGTTTTTTTGCGAAGTAAAAGCCCTGATTCATCAGACAAGGCCATCGCACAAAAGTAGTGAAAACAGCAGATCTACAAGCACACAACGCCTCGCGGTGCGAGGCGTTGTGTGCTTGTAGATCGGCTGTTTTTACTATGTAGATACTTTTTTTACCTACATACGAGGTTTCCACCGGACAACGACGATAAGAGGAGATCGATCTCACTCACACCGGGCTTTTTCATTTGGTCACTGTGGTCTTCCTTCCAGCAAGGACTGACAGACGATACATCAACAGTGTCGTAGAGACTGCAGCCATTTGATTTATCTAAACAACAACAGTGTGTACTATTAGTGTATACTGTACACTGTACTGTACGGGTGCGTGGGTGGGTGTAAATGATGCAGGATCTCTGCGTACGATACAGAGCGAAGCATGCCACGCTTTGCCTTTTGCTCTCTGCGTCCAACCTATAGCAGTAGCAGCTGGCTATCAATAGCTATACCGTCCTCCTGAATCTACACTGCTCAACTAATATGCCTGCATTTCCATTGCAACCAGGGGCGTCACAAGGGGGGGAAAAGTGGGACTGAGTTACTAGGGCCCAAGGTGGAGGGGACTTCTTAATTATTTTATGCTTTAGCTATTGAAAAAAGGCAGATATACAAGCTCACAGCGCAGCATCGAGTGCCACGCTGCAAGCTTGTAGATCTGCTCTTTTTGAAATCTTTGAATTATGTATTTTTAAGCAAACTTTTGTAACTCAAAGTTTTATTCTGGGGGGGTCCCTGGAACGAAATATTTTGAGATGAGGGTCCGTGGCCAAATACATATAATTTTGGGGGTCCTTCACATGACAAGGTTTCAGCACCACTTACATAGAAACATAGGTGTTTAAAAAAAACCTCCGAAGGATTTGAAATATTCAAAGACTTTTCACGATTTTTCAAAAATGGCAGATCTACAAGCTCGCAGCGCGGCACTCGGTGCCAGGCTTGTACATCTGCTATTTCTCAATAGTTGAAGCACAAAATAACGTGTAATAATGCGTTCCCAGTCTAAATGGGTTAAACCTCTTCCCCCTATGAAGAACATTCATGGGGGGGGGGGGGGGCCCGCAGTGAATCCTTGTACCCAGGGCCCAGAATTTGGTGCGACGCCCCCTGCCCTCATGAATCTACACTGCTCAACTTAATATGCCCGCATTTCCTTGCAACTATACGTCGGGCGCTAGCAGAGACGTGCATAGTACCGTTTTTTTTTTTTTTTAACAAGAAGCACGCTGGATAATGATGTGCCGGTTACAGTTTTCCCCGCCGGGCTAATCACACCATCTGGGCTCTCCAACGCATCGCTGTGATATGCAGACGAGTTCATGCGTTATGGGTGATGTTGTGCCCGGGGTCCCTTTGGTTTCTTTACAAAACCCAGTGTGTCACAGCCAGGTAAGGACTCACCCACGTCCCACGTGCTCGCATTTCTGCATCGGGTGCCGTCTCTCTCTCTCTCTCTCTCTCTCTCTCTCTCTCTCTCTCTCTCTCTCTCTCTCTCTCTCTCTCTCTCTCTCTCTCTCTCTCTCTCTCTCTCTCTCTCTCTCTCTCTCTCTCTCTCTCTCTCTCTCTCTCTCTCTCTCTCTCTCTCTCTCTCTCTCTTCTCTCTCTCCACTTGGATCCATTTCACACTATAAACCAATATGTATGAGTGGAATAAGCGCCGCAGCAGCAGCTTTCACTGCCGGAGAGAGATCCATCACTCTCTTTCTGGTGGCTGCTCACTGGAGGGTGCTCGCACGCAACGTCCTGATGACTGATGTCTTCATTACAAGAATGAGGAGTGGTCCGTCAAGCGGCGAGTGTGCGTTGGGGGGTGGCAGGTGGTCCGACCGACTGAGGTCGACACGTACAGTACAGTACAGTACCAACGTTTTCTAAGCTCTGCGGTGATGTGCTACTACTGGCTCTGGAGCACTTCTCTTTGTATCAGCCAACCAACACAGGAATGCTGACAGAACCCTCGCTAAAAGCCCCAGGATAAAAATTCCACTCGTCCGCGACAGTTTGCCCTCCTGGCCTCCAAGCTGTGGAATAAACTCCCAGTCGCACTTAGAACAACAGACTCACTCGCTAGCTTTCGCCGTGGACTGAAGACTCACCTTTTCAGACTCCACCTAAACCCATAGCACTACTGAAACACTCAATGACCATTACATGAAGCTAGTTAGCGTTTGTTTTTAGGTTTTTTTAGAATCCTTTTTTCCTTACTGATTATATAGTTTTTTTTAGATTGATATTCATATGTATTTGTTATATTGTTGTTGATGTTCTGACATGTTATCTTGTTTATTATAGTGATGTATTATCTGCTTATTGTAAGTCGCTTTGGATTAAAAGCGTCTGCTAAATGCCTAAACTGTAAACTGTAAACTGTATCACGTACCGGTAGGGGTGGGCGATATGGAAAAATACAATATCACGATATTTTCCCAAGCTGTATCACGATACACGATTTTATCACGTCGGTTTTGATGGTTATTTTTCAAGTTACTTATTCTAGACTCTCTGGGTTCGTTTTGGGAGGTCTAAATTGAACTTTACAAGTATGTAACTCTGACAGTATACAAATGAAACCAAATGGACCCTTACGGGTCCATTTGGTTTCATTTGTATACTGTCAGAGTTAAGTGGAGACCTTGACATTTTAAAGTTTGAGAACTACTGATTTTGACCAAAATGCAGGTTTAAATTGAATTCTGCAATGAATCTCTGTATTAACGAATAAACAGGATTTTTGACAAGGCTCCCTCAATTATATCACGATATATACGATATCTCTGAAAAGGCATATCGTGTAGACATCGTATCGTCTCCACGATAATTATCACCATATCGCCCACCCCTACGTACCGGGTCTCCATGTTGGGACAAGGTTGGACAAAACCGTGAAAGCTTTTTTTGCTATTTTTTTATGACCTTCTCTGACTTTAGAAGTTTAAATCTAGCTATGAAGGTGGATTCTGCTTTTACATACATCTCCAAGGAGGAATGGACTACTGTAATCTCTCTCGTTTAACAAAAGACTGTGAATATCTATCAATTTCACATTATAAAGTGGTCAACCTTTGGTTCAGGTTCCTTACTGGCCAAGGCAGCTTCAATCCAATGTCTTCAAGGACATGGGGGAGCTATTAAAACCCATCAGAGTACAAGACCAACAATGCCCTGATGGGCAACGATGTCCAACTATGTATGAATGAGGTCTCTTTAATTGACTACAGTATGTGTGGAGTGCGGAGTGGTGGAGCACTTACTGGTGATGCATTCTAGCCTTTATCCGACTACAGGGATTGTTCAAATATTCTGCTTTGGCCTTGGGTGTAAAACGATTGGGAATCATACGTTTGGTGTGTTGCTTTAAAGCATACATGGGCAACTGGCGGCCCGGGGGCCACATGCGGCCCCCACCTTCACTTAATGTGGCCCACAGGTTAATACCGGAAAATGAACATATTATTGATTTCAGCTGTTACAATTTTTAACATGACCTGCTTTAATTCCGTCAGTCTATATTAGTAGCTTAATGACTAGTATAGTAGTATTAAAGTGTATTTTTGTTATGTCCAATGTATTTGTATTTAGGTTCATAAAGTTAACATGAGTATATAACTAAATGAGAAAATGTAGTATTCCAATTCAAAATAAGCAAAAAATAGCCGATCTGCAAGCTTGTAGATCTGCTATTTTTGCTTCTTTTGTATGAGATACTAGAATGACAAAGTTGGACATAGCATTATGCAATGTGGCCCTCTGGAGTGAAGGTGGAAATATAGTGGCCCTCGCCATCATCAAAGTTGACCACCCCTGCTTTAAAGAATGTACCAGTGTTTTCCAAGCATTTGTCAGATCCTGTGGCTCAACTGTGGTTCTTTTCCCACAAAGCAGTCTGGCATGTTTAGCCCATTGACTATTACTCACAGTACTCTTGACATTACTGCCGACCATTTCCCAAAGCATACCACATAGTTTGTGTGTTTGTTTGTTGAGCAAGCCTTTTGGTTCCATTCATTTCAATACGGTGTGAAGATAAACTTGCAGAGAATTGAAACTTGCTTGAGATAGTTGACAATGATTGATCCCGCTTTGGTCCTTTAAATCTGTAGAGCAGGGTTCCCCAATTAGTTTTCCCCAAGGGCCGAATTATATGTCTAGGGTACCAAGCCGAGGGCCACAACATTGCAGGGGACGACAGTGGCGTTCCTGCAACTCCAGCGACAGTTCAGATATCGTCGTTGTCGGATGAAAATCTGTTAAGTCCAAAACCGTTCGTTTCGCATTTATCATTTTAAAAATGATTTAAACTAGTGAAAACAGCCGATCTACAAGCACACAATGCCTCGCACCGCGAGGCGTTGTGTGCTTGTAGATCTGCTGTTTTCACTACTTTTGTGAGACGGCCTTGAATGATGAAGCAGGGCTTTACTTTGTGAAAGAACGTACACATTTGGAGATACAAGGTTTCCACCTGACAACGACGATATACTAGTGTTGTTGCTGCTCTTATACCACCATTATTACTGTGGTTGGTGGGGGCCTGACAGTAGCCCCCCGCGGGCCGCAAATGGCCCGCGGGCCGCCTATTGGGGAACCCTGCTGTAGCGCCTCACCTGTGGCACTACAGCGAGTGGCGAGTGGGTAGGTTTTTAGTCAGACACGTGCATGAATTCAATGTCCAGAGTGTCGTATTAGTGTCGGATTATGTCAACCCATTTATTTTACATAACATACATAAACTCGTATCCAAATCACTGAATGCCGACCTGCTGGCTACATGTTCACGGTCCATTAAACTGTTTGGTGTTTCCCCTTGCACACCTGGGGCATGTTGCACCACCAGAACGTAAGTTCTGCCCTAAGTTAGGGAATAAAGTCCTTACTAGAGGCTTATTAACTACTAGTTAGTTTGTAACTAAGTGAGTTACTAACAGGTGTTGCACCACCACGACTGCTTAAGGCATAACGTAACTAGTAATGCGTAGACTGTTCCTAAAGTAATGTATAGTCGCATACAATGACGTCATAGCTCCCGAATCCAATGAAAACGAACTGTTTCTAGTAAGGAAGTAAAGCTTGTATCGTATTTTGTCAACAGACAGAGCTCCGTCTCTCCACTGGCATGTACACAAAGTCATATTGATACGCGTGCTCATGGCGAGCGCATCCGGATTATATCACAAATTATATTGGCCCCTCATACATTTTGCCCTACAGGGCAGCGCATATTTGGAGGGGGAAGAGCACCGTTCAAGTCGCTGTTGTGCTGTATGTCTGCCGCGGCTATATGCAGTGGTTGAAAACGTACTCAAATGAATTTAAAAAGTATCAATCCTGCAATATAGAAATACTCTATTAATAGCAGACACATTGTGAGCTTGTAGATCGGCTATTTTCAAATGGCCGAAATGTATATAGGGCTTAATGTATGTTTTAAACAGATGGGTCGTTTCATTGTTGAATTAATTAAATAGCCGATATAATGCTGTCTGCCACGTTAGTAGTGTAGTTGCTCTATAGAGATAGGTTACTTAGTAAGGACTTAGTGCTGCCCAAAGGCTGGTGTAAATATTTAGTAGTTACTTAGAGATACGTTAGAGTGGTGCAACAGCTGAAATTTTAGTAATGCGTAAGTCTTGACTTAGAAGCCATTTACGTTACAACTAGGCTACGTTTGAACTTAGTGTGAGGTGGTGCAACCCACCCTGGGGTGCATCGGCCGTTGCCGAGTATAAATAGGTAACTACTGTACCCCCTATGGCGGTTGCCATGGTGAATAACAATGCCACACCTAGGCACCATATTAGGGCCACCCACGGTGTCAAGACATTACAATCAAGGCCACACAATTCATTTAAAAAATAAAAACAAAACAAATAAACAGAAAGGCATTTCGGCTCCAACAAACTCTGTTTCTCTTTGAAACAGAGTTTGCTTATGAGGCTACATAATCAAATTAGAGAGAGGTAAGTGCAACAAAGCAGAAGCCCACAACACTCCAAATTAAATAAAGTCTTTACGGTGCACGGCTCAATAATATCATGAAACAATGACGAAGTTGCCAGCACACAAGGACTATCCTTTACACGTGGTTTATTTACCATCTCTGGACAGAGGACAACAAACTGTTCGACCAGTTGGTCTTCCTCAGCGTTGTGTATAATCAAATTACTTTTTTTTACTTTTGTATTCTTGATTTATTTGCACTGACTAAGGACACTTATTGTTTGGCCCTGTTGGTAGTATTGAGTACTATTGCTGTGTTGACATGGCAGTGAGATACTTGTGTTGCACTGACTAGCATTGACTGTTATGATCACTTTTGTTTGGCGCTGCATTGTTTAGTTGCGCTTTAAGTATTGCTGTGTGAGGTGACATTATGAGCGTTGAATGTTTCTTTTTTGGACACTTTATGTATATATTCTTCTTTTGTTGTGATAGCTTTTTTGACACTTTATGTATACATTCTTTATTGTTCCTTGCTTTTTTTTGGACTGTTCACAACAGTACTTTTTTCTTTTCTTACTTCTCTGTAACTTGTAACCTTAAAACTGCTGTGCTGACGCTGGGCAACTGATTCCCCCCCTTGGGACAATAAAGGTATATCTATCTGTTTATCTATCTAAATTAGAAATCACTGCAAATCAAAGAGAAAGGGTCTTAATTATCTGAGGTAGTGAAGAGTGCAGTATGTTGGGCCTAAGCATCTGACCTGCATGTGCTGCAATCTGGGAACTCATTCAATATAAAGAAAAACCTCCGGCTTTTTTGTGTAGAAACAGGCACTTGGTTTGGCTCCTCCCCTTTCTTAGTTCACTTCCTTCCTGGGTGCTACAGTGTTTATTCCTACGAACAGCAACATTACATGTTTAGGGCAGTGGTGCCACGCTGTGAGCTTGTGCATGGTTTGGAACACATGTTCAATGTTTTAACACAAATCTGGTCCCTGGCACAAAACCATTTTAGATGGGGGTCCGTGGTCAAATATATACTGTATATATATATCAATGTTAGGGTCCTTGACATAAGTTTGAGAACTACCGGTTAATACAATCTCGCTGCATAGCTCAGGGGTAGAGAAACCATCATTAGAACACAGAGGGTTCCCAAAGGGTTCCCAGTTCGAATCCGGGCTTCCCCTGAGTTAATGTCGAAGAGTCAAGCAAGACTCTGAACCCCTAGTTGCTCCCGGTGAGCAGGTTGGTGCCTTGCATGGTTTCCTCTGCCATTGGTGTATGTATGAATGTGTGTGTGAATGGTTGAATGTAATGCACAATCTCTGTAAAGCGCCTTGGATAAAAGCGCTATATAAATGCACCATTTACCATCTCAATCAGTTCAACGTGAACAGTGCCTGGCTGTATTTATACTATTTAGAGCTATTTATTAGCTAGTTTAGATATTCATACTCATTTTCACATCATTCTAACTATTCAGCGACTCAATTAAAATGGGAAAACTGTGCTGTATGAGTGAACTAAATAATGACTTGGTTTATTCAGTCATACAACGCAGTCTTCACATTTTAATTGTTGGTTCTGTGTGTGAAGTGGGTGCATTTTATTTTTAGGCAGACACTTCCAACACAAATATCCATTAGGCAACAAAACGGTCCCAGAAATCCCAGTTAGGAGGAAGAAGAAAGATCATATTATATGTTTTAGAGGCTTCATTAATTTCATTGCTGTTGAACTGCCAGTAGGGTCCTAAGAATGGAGCACAAATTACATTTAATTACGGCTTGAGGGATAAATAAGAGTTGTTGCGGTGGTGCTAATTCAAGGGATGGTGAAGAATTGCCTTACGCAGCAGAAACCAAGTGGTTTATGTTTTGCTCAGAGTAATGTGAACGTGTTTACCTTTGACACGCAGTCTGGATTCTGTAAAACTTGCATGGTTGTCAAACTTTTTATTTTAATTTCAAGAAGCCCTCATACCAGGGACGTGCAGAGAATGTTAGAGATCGAGGCAGGGGCTGACATTTTTATTTTCACCTTTTGGTGAAGATATTGAAAATAGCAGGCCTCCAAGCTCACAATGTGTCGCAGCGCGACGCGTTGTGAGCTTGGAGGTCGGCTATTTACGGTACTTGATACCCCACTGAACTAAGCATAAAAAAGGCAATACTGGATATGTGGCGTAAGGCATGGATTTCTATACAGTGAGGGCAATTCTTTCAAGATAAGATGCTGCATTCAAGTTCAGGAGAGTTTGGACAAGGCAATTCTCTTGAATGCTGCCTTCAGGTATGGCATGGAAAGAGGGCATTTGCATTTCTTTCACCACAGTAAAAACTGCATTCATGGTCTGGAGAGGGCACTTTATATGACGGATAAAAGGGCAGGGGCTCAAGCCCCCTTTGATGTCTATGTGTGCACGTGCCTGCCCCATACTGTATAACTCTAAGAGTTACAGAGCTGTAGGGGTCCATTTGGAAACCCCTCGAGGACCCACGAGGGTCCCTCATGGACCCCACTATAAGAGACACCAAAGTGACACATAACAGGAGAGTTAAATGCCAACAGGTGTGTGTGTGTGTGTGTGTGTGTGTGTGTGTGTGTGTGTGTGTGTGTGTGTGTGTGTGTGTGTGTGTGTGTGTGTGTGTGTGTGTGTGTGTGCATCAGAGAGGAATGGTGCTTAACAAAAGAAGGGTTTAAAAGCACGGAACTGTCATTCTTGAGTAGGTGAAATACGGTAGCCTACACGGGAGGAATTTGGAACAGGATTTCTTTTATCGGTCTATCACATTTTTCTCTTTGAGATTAAAAAGAATAGAGGGAGCAGCCACCAGTCAGTGGTGGAAAAAGTAGGCTACTCAGATGTTTTTGCTTAAGTAAAAGTATCAATACTGCAATGTAGAAATAGCCTACTCTGTAACAAGTAAATGGTCAGAATAAAAAATCACTTGAGTAAAAGTACAAAAGTATCTTCATCTAAATGTACTGAGTTAAGGGGGAGACCTTGAAACGTAAACGTTAGATAAACACTGTACTTAGAGTAGTGAGAGGAGAGGCAGACACTGTGGCTGCAACCATTCTGTGTGCAGCCGTGGGTTTTCTCTTCTCTTATAGTTCTGCGGTGCTTTTTAATCAAACGCCTCACGTAGTAAGTAGAGAGTAGAGTAGGCCTATAGAAGAACGTTACGGCGTCATGAAACTCCCTCGCGAAATTATACCGCAGAAAGCGTCCCCCCAAAAAAAAGAAAAACAACGCCACGCTTCTTCCCCCAATTACATAATTGCATCTCGGCAATGTAAAGAGAAAAGGAGACGGGAGGGGGGGGGGGATACACACGATGTGCCCCCCCCCCTCCCCTCCCCTCCGGTCGTATCAACCCTACCTTCTACGATCTCTGCTCTGTATTCGAGCCTATATGAACCGAGTATAATCAATCTGATGGGGGAAATATAGCCGATCTACAAGCTCACAATGCGTCCGCGACGCATTGTAGATCTGCTACTTTTTCTGGGGTGGTAAAAAAAACTACTCGAGCGACCAGGAAGGAAGCATAAAAATAAAATAATAATAATAATAATAAAAATAAAAAAGACGCTAATAGAGTAGATCCATCAGATCGATTGGAGAAAGGATCCGACCAAATTACAAGCAAGAACATGAGAGACGATCGAGACATTTAATAACGGATCAGAATGAGAAGAAAATAAAAGTGTTGGTTTTGGTTGGTGGGAGGTACAGGGGGAAGAAAAATAAATCCTATAATAGCCGGACAGAATCACACCACGACGCACGGTATAGGCTAGGCTATTATAAATATGATAATATTATTATCGGAGCGGAGTATTACCGGTGGAAAATAACAACGTTATGCTGCCTTTTCTTTTCCGTTATGAATTGTTGCTGAAGAATCAATCAGCACCAGTCTGTGGTGGACAGCTCCCTCCCTCTCTCTCTCTCTCTCTCTCTCTCTCTCTCTCTCCGCCTCCTCCTCAGTGCAAGCTCTCCGTCTCTCTCCCTTCTCTCTGCACGGATCTCTCTCAAATCTCAATGCTCGTTGTAAGCTCGCTAAAACGCCGTGTCGATCCGCTTTTTGTTTTGTTTTGTTGTTTTTTGTATTATTCCTAGGCGTGTAGTGTAGGAGTATGATGGTGTGTAACAGCCAGCTGGCTATAGCATGCAGGCTTTTGATGATCAAGATCCGATGATGATGAAATGGTGCCGAAACAACATGTGAAGTCGTGCTGATGCCTGCTGCTGCTGCTGCTGCTGTTCTATATCTATAGCGCCGTGTGGGAGAATTAGCCTAATTGCCCTCCTGTTCTTCTTTGCAGGAACGATTCCTGGGGAACCTGGTCCACCAAAGGATGTAAAACGGTGCTCACAGATGCATCCCACACGAGATGTTTGTGTGATCGCGTGTCTACCTTCGCCATTTTGGCTCAGCAACCGAGACAAATAGTAAGTGGGCTGCATGTTGTTGCTGTTGTTGTTTTATTATCATTGCAAAAAGATGCTACTGTTGATAGGCTAATGTAAGGGGAAGAAGTAATACTAGCCTATATTATAATGTGCAGGGCTCTGGAATTGTAATCTTGCGTTGGCTAATCTTGTTATAGTCAGTGTAGGCTACAGTGTAATTAAATTGTGCCTCTATTTATGCAATATCATTTATAACTGTGTGTGTGTGTGTGTGTGTGTGTGTGTGTGTGTGTGTGTGTGTGTGTGTGTGTGCGCGCGCGCGCGTAGGCAGGTCTGTGCATACAAAGTGTGTGTGTGTGTGTGTGTGTGTGTGTGTGTGTGTGTGCGTGCGTGTGCGTGTGCGTGTGCGTGTGCATCTCCTTCTGGCATTAATCAATGGCACCCAAAAAAAACACATCAATATTAATGCAACGTGCTAAGATCCAGGAGATAGATCTTTTTTATGCTAATATGTATAGGCCTTCGTCCAATTAGACACCAGTCTGAAGCTACTGTATATCCATTATGATATGACAGCATAGCAGCTAGCAGCATCGGTGTGTACTGTAGGCTACTGTAGTACCAGGCCTTCATCGATGGCCAACAGCAGCTGAGGAAGACTCCTGCTGGGAGTATACGCTTAACAGATGGTGTTGGTTGTCCATCTTCAACGCCAGATCACTCTATACCAGGGTTCCCCAATTAGTTTTCCCCAAGGGCCGAATTATGTCTAGGGTACCAAGCCGAGGACCACAACATTGAATTATGTCTAGGGTACCAAGCCGAGGACCACAACATTGAATTATGTCTAGGGTACCAAGCCGAGGACCACAACATTGCAGGGGGCGACGGTGGCGTTCCCGCTACTCCAGCGACAGATTTCGTCGTTGTCGGGGGGAAAATCTTGTATGTCCAAAACCGTTAGTTTTGAATTTATCATTTTAAAAATTGATAGTGAAAACAGACGATCTACAAGCACATGATCTGCTGTTTCATGTGCTTGTGCGACGGCCTTGTATGATTTGCAAAAGAACGTACACATTTGGAGATACGAGATTTCCACCCGACAACGACGATATACTAGTGTTGTTGCTGCTCTTATACCACCATTATTACTGGGGTTGGTGTGGGCCAGACAGTAGCCCCCCGCGGGCCGCAAATGGCCCGCGGGCCGCCTATTGGGGAACCCTGCTCTATACTTGTGTACTTCTCACCAACCACTTAAATTGTTCTGAATATAGCTGAGCTACAAGCTCGCAGCGGGAGCTAAATTCTCAAAATGTTTTTTTTCCTTCTACATTCTCACCTATGCCCAGATGATTGAGGATGCCATCATGGTTGAAATAGTTTTCATATTGTTCATTGACTTGTTTATTCTATATCACGTGGCCGGTGGGCCCAGATTTCACATGGAGACATATAGGTTAAAATTACACGTGCACAGACACAACGAGAGCATGTTAGATTGTTTCAGAGCTGTGATATTATTTGGACATAATGATGTTTTCGATGTGTTTGACCTTCCAGTTAATGATGCAGCACACACACGCACACACACACACACGCGCACGCACACACACACACACACACACACACACACACACACACACACACACACACACACACACACACACACACACACACACACACACACACACACACACACACACACACACACACACACACACACACACACACACACACACACACACACACACACTAGGGGTGGGCAATGTGGAAAAATAACAATATCACGATATTCTTCCAAGCTGTATCACGATGCACAATCTTATCATGATTATTTTTCATGTTGGTTTTTATGGTTATTTTTCAAGTTACTTAACTGTACAACCACCTACAAGGTGACACAAACTAAAAGAAAAAGGAGTAACAGACCATGTAGACCAGTGGTCCTCAAAGTGGGGTCCAGGGACTCTCTGGGTTCCTTTTGGGAGGTCTAAATTGACCCTTACAAGTATGTAACTCTGACAGTATACAAATGAAACCAAATGGAGTTCTGCAATGAATCTCTGTATTAACAATTCAACAGGATTTTTTCATAAGGCTCCCTCATTGTATCACGATACATACGACATCTCTGAAAAGGCATATCGTGGAGACGATACAATGTCTCCACGATATTTATCACCATATCGCCCACCCCTAACCCCTATCGCACACACACGCACACGCACACACACACACACGCACACACACACACACACACACGCACACACAGCCAGTTAGGGCTGGGCGATACGGTGATAAATGTGGAGACGATACAATGTCTCCACGATATGCCTTTTCAGAGGTATCGTATATATCGTGATACAATGAGGGAGCCTTATGAAAAATCCTGTTGAATTGTTAATACAGAGATTCATTGCAGAATTCATTAAACCAGCATTTTGGTCTAAATCAGTAGTTCTCAAACTTTAAAATGTCAAGGTCTCCACTTAACTCTGACAGTATACAAATGAAACCAAATGGACCCTTGCGGGCCCATTTGGTTTCATTTGTATACTGTCAGAGTTACATACTTTTAAGGGTAAATTTAGACCTCCCAAAAGGAACCCAGAGAGTCCCTGGACCCCACTTTGAGGACCACTGGTCTAAATGGTCTGTTACTCCTTTTTCTTGTAGTTTTTGTTACCTTAAGTTGTAGCTATAGGTGGTTGTACTGTTAAGTAACTTGAAAAATAACCATAAAAACCAACATGAAAAAGAATTGTGATAAGATTGTGTATCTTGATACAGCTTGGGAAAATATCTTGATATTGTATTTTTCCATAACGCCCACCCCCACAGCCAGTCCTCTGTGGCTCCTTCATAATGGACCCTTGCTTTGATTTGTGTCCTGTGGCGAGCAGTAAAGACGTATGTTTGTCCCCCCTCCACAGACCATGCAGTACTGGGGGGTTCCATCTGATAGTTGATATGTTTGTCCCCCCCCTCCCTCCACAGACCATGCAGTACTCGGGGGTTCCATCTGATAGTTGATATGTTTGTCCCCCCTCCACAGACCATGCAGTACTGGGGGGTTCCATCTGATAGTTGATATGTTTGTCCCTCCACAGACCATGCAGTACTCGGGGGTTCCATCTGATAGTTGATATGTTTGTCCCCCCTCCACAGACCATGCAGTACTCGGGGGTTCCATCTGATAGTTGATATGTTTGTCCCCCCTCCCTCCACAGACCATGCAGTACTCGGGGGTTCCATCTGATAGTTGATATGTTTGTCCCCCCTCCACAGACCATGCAGTACTCGGGGGTTCCATCTGATAGTTGATATGTTTGTCCCCCCTCCACAGACCATGCAGTACTCGGGGGTTCCATCTGATAGTTGATATGTTTGTCCCCCCTCCACAGACCATGCAGTACTCGGGGGTTCCATCTGATAGTTGATATGTTTGTCCCCCCTCCCTCCACAGACCATGCAGTACTCGAGGGTTCCATCTGATAGTTGATATGTTTGTCCCCCCTCCCTCCACAGACCATGCAGTACTCGGGGGTTCCATCTGATAGTTGATATGTTTGTCCCCCCTCCCTCCACAGACCATGCAGTACTCGAGGGTTCCATCTGATAGTTGATATGTTTGTCCCCCCTCCACAGACCATGCAGTACTCGGGGGTTCCATCTGTGACGCTGATAGTTGGCTGTGGCCTCTCCTGCCTCGCCCTCATCACCCTGACCGTGGTCTACGCTGTGCTATGGAGGTAATTATCTTTCACCCACACTAGATCAGGGGTCTACGCTGTGCTATGGAGGTAATTATCTTTCACCCACACTAGATCAGGGGTCTACGCTGTGCTATGGAGGTAATTATCTTTCACCCACACTAGATCAGGGGTCTACGCTGTGCTATGGAGGTAATTATCTTTCACCCACACTAGATCAGGGGTCTACGCAGTGCTATGGAGGTAATTATCTTTCACCCACCTAGATCAGGGGTCTACGCTGTGCTATGGAGGTAATTATCTTTCACCCACACTAGATCAGGGGTCTACGCTGTGCTATGGAGGTAATTATCTTTCACCCACCTAGATCAGGGGTCTACGCTGTGCTATGGAGGTAATTATCTTTCACCCACACTAGATCAGGGGTCTACGCTGTGCTATGGAGGTAATTATCTTTCACCCACACTAGATCAGGGGTCTACGCAGTGCTATGGAGGTAATTATCTTTCACCCACACTAGATCAGGGGTCTACGCTGTGCTATGGAGGTAATTATCTTTCACCCACCTAGATCAGTGGTCTACGCTGTGCTATGGAGGTAATTATCTTTCACCCACCTAGATCAGGGGTCTACGCTGTGCTATGGAGGTAATTATCTTTCACCCACACTAGATCAGGGGTCTATGCTGTGCTATGGAGGTAATTATCTTTCACCCACACTAGATCAGGGGTCTACGCTGTGCTCTGGAGGTAATTATCTTTCACCCACACTAGATCAGTGGTCTACGCTGTGCTATGGAGGTAATTATCTTTCACCCACACTAGATCAGGGGTCTACGCTGTGCTATGGAGGTAATTATCTTTCACCCACACTAGATCAGGGGTCTACGCTGTGCTATGGAGGTAATTATCTTTCACCCACACTAGATCAGGGGTCTACGCTGTGCTATGGAGGTAATTATCTTTCACCCACCTAGATCAGTGGTCTACGCTGTGCTATGGAGGTAATTATCTTTCACCCACACTAGATCAGGGGTCTACGCTGTGCTATGGAGGTAATTATCTTTCACCCACACTAGATCAGGGGTCTACGCTGTGCTATGGAGGTAATTATCTTTCACCCACACTAGATCAGGGGTCTACGCTGTGCTATGGAGGTAATTATCTTTCACCCACACTAGATCAGTGGTCTACGCTGTGCTATGGAGGTAATTATCTTTCACCCACCTAGATCAGTGGTCTACGCTGTGCTATGGAGGTAATTATCTTTCACCCACACTAGATCAGGGGTCTACGCTGTGCTATGGAGGTAATTATCTTTCACCCACACTAGATCAGGGGTCTACGCTGTGCTATGGAGGTAATTATCTTTCACCCACACTAGATCAGGGGTCTACGCAGTGCTATGGAGGTAATTATCTTTCACCCACACTAGATCAGGGGTCTACGCTGTGCTATGGAGGTAATTATCTTTCACCCACCTAGATCAGGGGTCTACGCTGTGCTATGGAGGTAATTATCTTTCACCCACACTAGATCAGGGGTCTACGCTGTGCTATGGAGGTAATTATCTTTCACCCACACTAGATCAGGGGTCTACGCTGTGCTATGGAGGTAATTATCTTTCACCCACACTAGATCAGGGGTCTACGCTGTGCTATGGAGGTAATTATCTTTCACCCACACTAGATCAGGGGTCTACGCTGTGCTATGGAGGTAATTATCTTTCACCCACCTAGATCAGGGGTCTACGCTGTGCTATGGAGGTAATTATCTTTCACCCACACTAGATCAGTGGTCTACGCTGTGCTATGGAGGTAATTATCTTTCACCCACACTAGATCAGGGGTCTACGCTGTGCTATGGAGGTAATTATCTTTCACCCACACTAGATCAGGGGTCTACGCTGTGCTATGGAGGTAATTATCTTTCACCCACACTAGATCAGGGGTCTACGCTGTGCTATGGAGGTAATTATCTTTCACCCACACTAGATCAGGGGTCTACGCTGTGCTATGGAGGTAATTATCTTTCACCCACACTAGATCAGGGGTCTACGCTGTGCTATGGAGGTAATTATCTTTCACCCACACTAGATCAGGGGTCTACGCAGTGCTATGGAGGTAATTATCTTTCACCCACCTAGATCAGGGGTCTACGCTGTGCTATGGAGGTAATTATCTTTCACCCACACTAGATCAGGGGTCTACGCTGTGCTATGGAGGTAATTATCTTTCACCCACACTAGATCAGTGGTCTACGCTGTGCTATGGAGGTAATTATCTTTCACCCACACTAGATCAGGGGTCTACGCTGTGCTATGGAGGTAATTATCTTTCACCCACACTAGATCAGGGGTCTACGCTGTGCTATGGAGGTAATTATCTTTCACCCACACTAGATCAGGGGTCTATGCTGTGCTATGGAGGTAATTATCTTTCACCCACACTAGATCAGGGGTCTACGCTGTGCTATGGAGGTAATTATCTTTCACCCACACTAGATCAGGGGTCTACGCTGTGCTATGGAGGTAATTATCTTTCACCCACCTAGATCAGGGGTCTACGCTGTGCTATGGAGGTAATTATCTTTCACCCACACTAGATCAGGGGTCTACGCTGTGCTATGGAGGTAATTATCTTTCACCCACACTAGATCAGGGGTCTTCTTCAGTGTTTTCCAGCCCAAGGACCCTTTAGCTCGGTGGTTCTCAATCTTTTCAGGCTGCGACCCCTCAAATAATCATACTTCAACTGGGGACCCCCACCCAGATGAGCACTTGGAATTGTAGGAGTTGGCATTACATTTAGTTGGTCTCGATCTGTTCTATTGTGAAAATAGCAGATCTACATGCTCTTGTGTACATGTAGATCTGCTATTTTCACAATTTCGTCCCCTAATATTTGACAATTTGACCAATGTTTGACCAGAGGTACTAAAAAGTCCTTAAATTGTCACTTTAGAAATGTGCAGATACCCTGTATACACTTATACTTTATGTTGGTCTGTTTACTGTTGAGTGAGAAAACAATGTTATCACTTAGCTAAATATCTGGGGACCCCCCCAAAATAATTTGGGGACCACCCACAGGTTGAGAACCACTGCCTTAGCTGAGAGAGAGATGAAGCAGGGGACCCCGGACCCCACTATGTGACAGCATAGCAGAGGGGCAGTCATTTCGGAAAGCACAGCTTTAGACCAGCCCTGAAATTACTTTTTTTTTTTTTTTCTAAAATGTGATAAAGCCACAAAAGCATTTCATAAATATCAGGCTACATTTCACTTAAACGCCAGAGCATAACTCTGCATGTAAATAAGACTTTTTTAAATTAATGTGAAGAGAAACCTCACATTTTGCAGGTTACATTTCATCTAAAAGGCTGAATTTCTCAGATCTAGTATTTCTGCATGGCATAACTCTATAAGCTATATCTACAAAACTGTTGGGTCAATCTTCACAACCAATATATCATTTTGTAGCTATGATTCCCAGCTTTCAAATGAAATGAAAAAATGAAAATGAAAAAAATGTCAATGACTAGCCCTCAGCTGTGTTCACATATTGTATAAAATTGTGTTGCAGATTAAAACCTTTTCATGGATTTCATAGACTTGTTTGACAACACTTTTCATTGTGTAGTGTTGATGTAGGACTCCTAGGGGTCCCGGACCATGTGTTGAAGACCCCTGCACTAGATCATACAGTGTACCGCAAAACCCAATCACCTAATCCCTATATACTTTGTTGACCGAGGACCCCCAGTAGTCTATACTTTATGTCCTCCCTTTACCCCTTGAACAACCAATCGTTTCGCTGAAAGCAGCCGATCTACTGCATAAGCTTGTGTCGTGCGATTGTAGATTGGCTATTGTTTGCCGAATTCAGCTTGCCTATTTACATCCAATGTTCACCTGATGTGAAGTGCCCAGACAAGGGACGCTATAGGGTTCATGCGGTTTTTATCTAACTCTATGCCAGGGTTCTTCAACAGGGGGTCTGGGACCCCTAGGAGGTCCTCAGAGTTACTGCAGGGGGTCCTCCAAATATTTGTGTGATAGGAACTTGTTTTTTTTCCCCTTTTTATATTAACCACTTGAACCCTAGCATCCATATTTTGAGAACTTTAGCCAAAAATAGCCGATCTACAAGCTTGTAGATCGGCTATTTTCTGCCAAAGAGCTTTGGTGTAGGGGGAAAAAAGAGCAGACCAAGTACAGAGTGAAATGTCAAGTTTATTAAGTACTGACGGTTCAAGTGGTCAATTATCTGAAAACACACATTGACATGAATCCAAAATACACTGGTGATTGTGCTGTCAAACGATGAAACTATATGGAATCTATGAACAGGTTGTGGGGGTCCCTGCTTCATCTGCCTCTCTCTCAACTAAGGGGTCCTTGGCCTGAAAACGTTGAAGACCCCTGCCTTACTGTGCAACATCCTTCAGAAGATAGATGTGTTATGATTGCATTAATATCATTTAGTAAGACATTGCATAACATTGTCTTTGTTACAGGATAATGATTGATTGATTTGATTGATTGAATACTTTATCAGAAGTTTGCATAGGAAAAGCACAGGACAGTACAGTTCAGATACAAGGTCTACTAAAAGGACTTAAACCACAAGAAAGCGCAATGGCTTGTTTTCATTGGGTCCTTTTGTACTCAATTCATTCAGGCAACAGAGTCTCAGCACACCTGATATAAGCTTAGAGATGGGTGCGTTGGCAGGGGTCAACGTATTTTAAAACATGCACAAGATGAACATATGACCTGCACACCATCATCCACTTGGCAAAAGGGTTATATTCGATATTTTGGTCAAAGACCTTCTTCAGGCATCTGTACGCAATTCATAAAATGGCACTGGAGAGGGGGTGGATGGGAGGGGGTTAAAAAATATTGTGAATCTGTGATCTAGTGACCTTGCAATGAGGTAATGTCTCATGAATGCTTTCTCCTCGTTGCAGATATATTCGATCTGAACGCTCCATCATCCTGATCAACTTCTGCTTGTCCATCATCTGCTCAAACATATTGATCCTGGTTGGACAGACACAGACCCACCACATGGTGAGTGTGCCTTTATGATGCTTAACTGGCGACTTTCAATGATGGCCTTGCATCGCCATATTATTCATCAAAGATAAGCTTAAGAAACATCTGGGCGTTGATGGCCGAGTGGTTGGGATGCATGTCACAATGCCTGACGGTGAGTCCCCGGTTAGATTCAGAAAACAACAGTTAATTCCAGCGATGCCTTAGCATGGCCATGTCTGGCTGGTCTGGCTTTAAAAGACTGGAGGTCTGACTTCACAATGAAAGTTCTGGATTAGGATTGTGGGTGGTCATGAAATTCCTGGAAATATTTTGAAATTAGACAAATATTTTTCCAGTACTGGAAAAGTTTTGGAATTGATCAAGGGTCCTGGAAGATCCTGGAAAAAATAGCTATGCATTGTCTATGGTTATTGATTTTGTTAATAACTCTGAAATGACAAATTAAACATTGGCCAAATTGTCAAATATTAGAGGCAGAAATTGTGAAAATAGCAGATCTACATGCTCAAAACGCCTCGCGTTGCGAGGCGTTATGAGCATGTACTGTAGATCGGCTATTTTCACAATAGAACCGTGTTATACAAAATTCCTCAACTCTTAGTGCTCGTCAGGGTCCCGGGGTCCCCAGTTCAAATATGATTATTTCGGGGGTCACGGCCTGAACATTTTGAGAACCACTGGCATACACTACCTGTCTTTGGGCATTGCGCATAGGCGACTTGTTATTGAGTTGAATTATTGTTATATAGTCCTGGAAATTGGGTTTAATATTCTGGAAAGGTTTTGGAAAAGTTTTGGAAATGAATTGGTAAAAATGTGTGGGAACCCTGTAGAGAGTATTCATCATCATCATCATCATCATCATTCGAGTGCCCTCCAGATGTGCGACACATTGCTTCCATTGGTCTCTGTTGCTCATTGCCACACCAAGTTCATTCTTTCCTTTTCGTCTTTAAGATTTTTGAGCGGTGGTAAACCGCTCCTAAGAGTGGCTGTGCGTGTGTCTGTAGCCTTTTTCCTCAGCGTTTTGCCATAGTAAAATGTGTGTAGCCTATGTAGCATCATGTTTGTCTAGTGATGTCATATGTCGTATGTCTGTAGCCTTTTTCCTCAGCGTTTTGCCATAGCAAAACGTGTGTGTGTGTGTGTAGCATACCCTGAACATCCTAGACTCAAATCCTAGTCTGAAGACGTTATGCAAGCACGACCACCACTCACTTCACATTGGGTGTGATTTTTTGAAAATAATTGCCTATAATGACATAACGCCAGGTTTAAAGTAGTTAAGATTCTCAATACTCAAGCCTTAAGTTATACTGTTATACTGTGCGAGACAAAGTCATGGCTCATAGCTCTGCTATTTGTTATGGGCCATGGCTTGGCTCACACAGCATAAATGATGCTCAACAATTAACAATCTTTTGGGCCATGGGGGCTGTAGCTATATGTCACCTCAACGCTAACAGGTTAATGTAGGATGTTGGTGATGGGGGTTAGTGAAATACTGTATGTCACCATTGGCAGATGGTGTGTATGTGTGTGTGTGTGTGTGTACAGTATGTGCGCGTGTGTGTGTGTGTGTACAGTATGTGCGTGTGTATGTGTATGTGTGTGTGTGTGTGTGTACAGTATGTGCGTGCGTATGTGTGTGTGTGTGTGTGTGTGTGTGTGTGTGTGTGTGTACAGTATGTGCGTGCGTATGTGTGTGTGTGTGTGTGTGTGTGTGTGTGTACAGTATGTGCGTGTGTATGTGCAAACTGTTACATGAACGCTGTGTGCTGTTGAGATTTTGATCTATGACTTTTTTTCCTTCTCTGTGGAACCGAACGTCCAGGACAGATTTCCCAGTGGGGACATTAAAGTATATGTTATCTTATTTTATCTATCTTATAGACAGTAGATAGGGGAGTATTTTATAATTTTCTTCTCTCTTTTTTTTACGACTATGAGCTTTATGTCATCAGTTTGCACGTTGCTGTGCTTTTAAGGCTACAAAGCAGTAAATAGTCTCTTTAACAGCTGCAGGTTCTGTATATCCATATACTGTATATGTTTCCAGGTATCCATGTTTCCAGATCACCAAATATTCGAATATTCAAATATTCGAATATCAAAGTCATTATTCGACATTGTTCACCGAAGTCGAATATTCGCTTTTTTTTGTTTTGTTTTCTCTTTAAAAACATATATATATATAGTTTATAAAGCTTGGCTAGATAGGAAGTCATAAGAATGAGTTGGCAATGCCCCTGGTGGATGAATTTGTTAATGGGGTTCTCAAACCTTTTTAGGCCGTGACCCCCAGAATAAACATATTTGAACTGGGGACCCCCACCCTGACAAGCACTTGGAATTGTAGGTATTACATTTAATGTGACTCGGTTCTGCAGATAAATATTGTGAAAATAGCAGATCTACATGCTCACAACGCCTCGCAAGGCGTTGTGAGCATGTAGATCGGCTATTTTCACAATGTTCGTCTCTGGCTTACTTAACATTTGACAGTTTGGCCAGTCCTGTCGAATATTCGACTATTCGAATACTTTGAAGTCGAATAATTCGAATACTAAAAATCACTATTCGTGAATGCCCTACCACATACATTTTCAAAAATTGTAAAATATAGCCGATCTGCAGTACAAACTCCCAACCCCGCCACGATGTTGCAAACGTGTTTTAGATCGTCTGTTGTCACTATCAGTTGTACACATTAAAACCGGGAAAGCATCTGTGTCACTTTAGATTTGAACACCTTTAACCTTTATTGTATTCTTTGGCTAATGCGGTACACAGTATGACTCTAAAGTCATGTCATCAACATGGATCTGTCCCATTTCCCATATTCCCTCCTGATTGGCTACGATTGCCTTCTAAAGTTTGTGTACGCGACGTGACGGTCGCTTATCTCCCGATTATGGCGTCTTACTGGTCAAAAATAGCTAATATAAAAGCTCTTTTACTACGCTGATTATAGCAACACATGCAGGTTTTTCTGAAAAAAATTGGGTACACATTATTGTGTGTCATTATTTTATGCTTTAACTATTGACAAATAGCAGATATACAAGCTCACAGCGCGACACCGAGTGCCGCGCTGCGAGCGTGTAGATCTGCTATTTTTGAAAAATCGTGAAAATTAGAATTTTGACCCGATTCTATAAGTGTCTTTTGAATCCTTCTAAGGTTTTTTTTGAAAAACCTATGTTTCTATGTCAAAGAAAAGGTCCTTTTCACTTAACTGGAGCTCAGTTAGTCTGTTCTTGAGAGACTACTATGTCAGTGGTTCTCAAACCTTTTCATGTGAAGGACCCCCAAAATGATATGTATTTGGCCACGGACCCGCATCTCAAAATATTTAGTTCCAGGGACCACCCAGAAGAAAAAATTGAGTTACAAACGCTCGCTTTAAAAATACATATATTCAAAGATTTGCACTCATTTTCACAACTTTTTCAAAAATAGCAGATCTACAAGCTCGCAGCGCGGCACTCGGTGCCACGCTGTGAGCTTGTAGATCTGCTATTTTTCTACAGCTAAAGCATTCAATAATTCTAGGCCTAAATGGGTAACCTTCTCCAGCTATATATTGTTTACGCCTGTGAGTACTTTCACTGCCTGTCCTTCAGATACAATGCACAGTGTACAGGAATACAAACACTAGACAACTTTAGCCTTGAGCTTTGTGTTTCACGGATGAACAAAAGAAAAGAAAGAAAAGAAAGGCACACAGAAAAAGTTAGAGTACTGTGGCAGTAGAATTAGCTGTGGTTTCACGATCAATTACTTTTTCATGCCTTCACAATAAAGCTTTTGGGTTGGAAACAGTCTTGAAACATTGAAGCATTGAGACGATCCTCAACATCATCAGAAAGATCGTTGTAGTTCTTTGAGGCGTCGCGTCGCGCTTCTTTTCAGTTACATTCAGTCGTCGGTTGCATTCAGTTATCAGTTACATTCAGTTATCAGTTACATTCAGTTATCAGTTACATTCAGTTACCAGTTACATTCAGTTATCAGTTACATTCAGTTATCAGTTACATTCAGTTATCAGTTACATTCAGTTATCAGTTACATTCAGTTATCAGTTACATTCAGTTATCAGTTACATTCAGTTATCAGTTACATTCAGCGAACATCATTCAACAAAGTATAAACGAGAGCTTTGAGAAAGAACACACAAAGGACAGTGCAAGGATGTTGAAATTAAATATTGCTTCAAGGTTTATTATAGCCATAGTTGGAGGGAATGGATCTGTCTGCAATCATTAACAAGTCAGCATAGCTCATCAGTTAGGATATTCTATATGGGTGTGTGTGTGGCATGGAGTTATAGGGCAGGGCACGATATCAATACTTTGTTGAGATTGTGATATGAGACCTAGTGTTGCCTGTGATTGTGGATGTCGTAATATCGTGACATGGCATAAGTGTAATCATTTCCTGGTTTTAATCATGCAAACCTTATTTTATTCTTTTAAAAATTGCCAAAAGTAGCTACTCATCTAATGTACTGTACAAACTACACTTGAGCTTGTGGATTGTCTTTTGGGTTATGATATTATCGCCACAATCATACCGAGGTATTTGGACAAAAACATTGTGGTGATATTTGATTATTTTGTCCATTTCGCTAGAATAGAAGACGGAGGTGTAGATATACAGTTCTATTGAATCCAATGACACTATTGCAGTGGCTTCCCTTGGATGCATTCACTAATGGTCACAGTAAACCCCAGCCAAAGAGTCGCAGTTGGACTATAGAGGCTCGCTGTTGCTTAGAAATGCTGTAAAACTTCAATTACTGAAATGAGACATAGGAACCATAGGAGAGGAGGGTGGATCCATTTTGCTATCATCTTTGAGATGGTTCCAAACTAGCTACCGCTGGGGTCAGAAAGGCCATCCGCCACAATTTAGGAGGAACCGTTAACAATAAAATATGTATCGTTGCCTGCCTACCCCCGCTTGCTTTGTGGCCAGCCCGTAAACAAGTGGCTAATATAAGCGATTGTTTGGCAAACGGTAGCTGTGATTTACTAACGGCCCACGCACTTGCCATTCTCAGTGATTTGGCAGCATTGCAGAACAACACTTTTCTCTATTATATAAACGTTTTTCTTTTTTTTTTCCCTTTTGCATACATGTCCCCAATATAATTAGACCTTTCTTGTGACTCACCTACTTTTCTGCCTCATCTCTTTGCTGAAAATATCTATCTACAAACTCATAATGTGTCATTTGTGAGCATGGAAAACCTGCAATATCTTTTATTTTTTGTGCAAAATGTTCACCCTAGAATTGGGTTTCAAGTGTTGAAGGTGTTTATTTCTCTTTATGGTCATCCTAGGTGTTAAACCAACTCATGTTGAACTGGTTCAAGCCCTCTTAGTAAGTCAGTGTGCAATAACTGACCACAGATACATCTAAAACATTGGTGTGCGAAATCTCTGTATTCTAAAACGGTGAATGCCATGGCAAATACTCCATGCATTTACACAGAATTCCATTGACTACCAGCAGTTGGCTGACTGCATGCGTTACATTAATAGAAACCATACGTAAACCCATGTTACATATACGGTTCCAATTCTTAAGCCTGTCTTCTACAAAAGGATAACACTATTGCTGTCTCTGGAACAGGATTGGTATTCACGTTGTAATCCTGTATTGTAAAGAGAGAGTGCATGTGACTCAGCTGGTCACTGGAGAGTCATAACACGGAATCATCTTTAAACAGCAGTCTTAATTATCAGACAGTTACGGAATATACGGTGCAATCCAGCTCACCTTTGTGCCGGCTGCTCTCAAGCTTTACAATGAGACACACAACGGTTGCTTCTTACCAAGGCCAACTAGGATATATTGAAATTATTTTATTAGGAATAAAACCCCCTGAGATGAATCATCTCGTTTTCGAGGGTATCCAACATATAGTTACACTTTCATACATTTAAACATAGAACTTTCACATACAATTCAGACAACATAAACAAGACAAAACACTACAAAACATAACAAAGAATACAAAAAAAACTGAACAAAACAAAACAAACAAAACAAAACAACAAACGCAACAACAGCACAACTGTAATACACAAGGTACAGAGCACACAATGGATCATATGGATAGTTGAGATAATGAATTAATTACAACATGAACAGGTAATCTCAAGGTGAGAGGACAGCGTGGTTTTGAACAAATTAAAAGATGTTATTGACCGAATGTGGACTGGTAAATTGTTCCAATCAGAGGGGGCTTTAAACATGAAGGATTTTTTGCCAACTGCAGTGGTTATGTTTGTTGGGACCTTAGAATAAATCTGTGCACAATGTCTCAGTTGGTGATCAGAGGTGAATGGATCCAGATATTGTTTTAAATACTGAGGATAGTTGAAATGAATACATTTGAAAATGAATTGTAACCAGTGCTGCTGTCGTCTGACTGTGGGAGATGGCAAATTGAGATTTTCGTATAAGGTGCAGTGATGAGTGAGGTATGGACAATCGAGAACAAATCTACATAGACGGTTATATATGGTATTTAAGGGTAGAAGATTTGTTTTAGATGCCACCTGGTAAACTACATCAGCATAGTCCATTATGGGTAGTGTGACTTGTAGCACAATTTTCTTTCTTGCTGTAAAGGTGAAACAGTTTTTGTTCCGGTATAGAACACCTGTGCTGAAATTTATTTTCCTCACAATATTGTCGATATGACATTTGAATGAGAGTTCTGGATCTAGCCAGAGGCCAAGGTATTTGGTATGGTCTACTCTGATAAGTTGTGTACCGTCAAGGCAACTAATGGTGTATGAAGGGTTTATAACTTCTGATCTATTAAGATTATGTTTAGTCCCAAAGAGCATTGTGTTGGTTTTAGTCTTATTGATAATTAGTCTGTTGTCTGAGAACCATGATTGTAGATTATTGAAGTTTGATTGCAAGATTGGTTGAATTTGTAAAACATTTGATTGTGAGGTATAAATAACAGCAGTGTCATAAGCGTATAATTGCACCTTACAGCCAGAGAGAATTGATGGGAGGTCATTAATAAAAATAGTAAACAAGAGTGGGCCTAAAATTGAACCTTGCGGCACTCCTCGTTCTTGAACGACCAAATCAGATAAACTACCCTGTATGTAACCTTGGACAACCTTGGACAACTGTTACCTAACCCAACTGGAACCAAAGCTGTACTGACTCTGACCTCTAAGTACTTTGCCAGGGAGGGTTGCTGGTGGCGTCCTGCTGTGTCGCCCCTTTCTAGCTTAAAAAAAGAAATATTCTAGATTTATTTGCACTGACTATGGACACTTATTGTTTGGCCCTGCACTATTCAGTTGTGTTGGTACTATTGAGTACTATTGCTGTGTTAAGGTCTTTGCACACTGCTGCGTTTTTCGTTGCGAAATGCGTTTTCCAGGGCAAGGAGAGAGAGAGAGAGAGATAGAGAGAGCAAGGGACCGAGTGGTGCGCGAAACGGGCAGCAGTGTGCAAATGTGACTGACATAACGTGAGGTTGATTTTTTTTATTTGCGCACTCCGAAATTCACTCCGATATTTGGCCCGAAAAACGCAGCAGTGTGCAACCAGCTTTAACATGGCGGTGAGATAGTTGTGTTGCACCAATCTGAGTTCTGAGAAGTTCTTTTTTGACACTTTATGTACGTATATATATTATTTTTTTTATTGTTACTTGCTTTTTTTGGACACAACAGTACTCTTTTCTTTTTCTTACTTCTCTGTTACTTGTAACCTTAGAACTGCTGCACTGCCTCTGCTATGGGCAACCGATTTCCCCTCTTGGGACAATAAAAGTATCTATCTACGACGTTCTCCTGCCAGAGTTCCAGCTTTCACCTTCCGGTGGAAGATTCAGGGGTCCCCCCAGAGCAGGCTGAACCGTTATAAACATTCATTCCTGCCTGTATATCCATTAAGATAGTCAATACCAAGAGGTAATGCAGCGTGTTGGCCATGGGAGCTGTGCACTACGTCACCATTGTCAGAAGGTTTATATTGGAATGTTTAAACGGTTAACCATGTACACAGTGTACACAGACAAATAATACATCACTATCTACTAATTAACTGAACTAAATACAACTACGGTAATACAATGAATATGAATTATTTCAAGTGTTGTATGTAATTGTAACTCACACAAGACTCTTACAGGCTTACATGCTCGTTCTGTTTTTCAAAGCGACCGTCAGCAGTTCTCAGACTGGATTTAACAATCAATTAGTTCTACGAGTGCTTCGTTCTAAGGAGGGAGGCCTGCTGCTTATATTAGCACAGTCTGAGCATTATAGTAATCATTGTTATATAGTGTTTATTCAGTAGCGTGGGTCTCCCTGTCTCTCCACTTCTTTGACCAAAAAGCCTAACGATTATCAGCTTAATTTTTATAGTGTTCCAGTTCAAAAAATGTCTGCCCATTTCTTTGTGTCATCACTTCCAATT
Organism: Nannobrachium achirus; assembly: GCF_963921795.1. NCBI lineage: Eukaryota > Metazoa > Chordata > Actinopteri > Myctophiformes > Myctophidae > Nannobrachium > Nannobrachium achirus. The sequence continues at coordinate 3,753,827 of NC_137833.1, read as the reverse complement.
TAAATTGTTTAAAGGAGTAGTTCACCCCCAAAATGAGTAGTTTTCTATTGATTACTCAGCCCATGGAGACTTGAGGTCAATAATATTTTGTAGTTTTTGTTGCATTCCTAAGACAATCATTTGATTATAATAAATGTACCCCCATTGATTCTAGATGATCTACTGATGATCTCCATCCGGAATCAATGGGCCTTCAAAGTCTCCTCAAATTATTGGCTTAAGAATGCGACAAAAACAAAACAATATTATTGAACTCAAGTCAACATGGGGTGAGTAATCAAATAAGTCATTTTGGGGGTGAACTACTCCTTTAATCTGTAACCTGTCTGAGCTCTCCACCCTGATTGGATAAAATTGGTATCCTGGCCTGAAAATGCTGGCCTTTTCTGTTTAATAAAGAGCTGGAGAAACACTCTATAGCTTAGCAATGAGTACTATCAGAATGTAGAGCTTATTTTAACATTAACCCTTATCCAGTTGGATTTATCCAACACATGTACAGTATGAAATATTCAGTGTTGCCGACGACCACAACTTCTGTAATATAATTAATGTCAATAATGAGGCTCTTAATTCCGTTATAAACCCTAGGTAAATTTCACTGCCATTTTTAATGGCTTGACTTAGAAAAACAAAGAATGCTCTGAAGCTTTAGTTGATAAAGAGACTTCTAAAGAAGCCACACGACAGTGGAAAACATTTCTATAAATACAGATGACTGTTTATCTTTATTTAGATGCTGTTCACCTCGCAGGCTCCGTCGGTAATTAGGCGCTTGGCTTTGTTCAAGTACTGACATCACTTGCCCTACATACATACATACAGTAATACATACAGTAGCTTTGTCCAACACTTAATGGTGTGCACTGCAGTGTTCATCTGTATAAATAAGAGATTACGCAAAGGCAATGGTTAACCACATTTAACCAGTGTTCATTTTGATTTAGTTTTAGTCGTAGTTTCAATACAATGTTATTCAGTTTTAGTCATATATCAGCCACCTGAAAAGTTTTAGTTCTAGTCTAGTTTTAGTTGACTAAATATAACATTTTTGTCAACTTAGTTGTTTTGGCAGGTAACAAAACAAAAATAACCGTTTGCCATGACAATATTATTAAGTCTCTGTCGGCTGGAAACCTCTTGTGTCCAAAACTTTTCTGCATTAAACCACCTGAAAAATACCTAAAAAAGTCTTCTAAATACTAACAGTATTCTGAAAAATGGATGTTTCTATATCAAGTGTTTAATGTCAAGGACCCCAAGAATTAAATGTATTCGTCCGCTATATGTATTTGACTGTGGACACCCATCTATAAATATTTTGGTCCAGGGACAATGAGAAAGAAAGATTTGAGTTACAAATGTTTGCATTAAAAAATATATATATATATTCAAATATTTGCAAAGATTTTCAAGATTTTTCAAAAATGGCAGATATACAAGCTTACAGCTTGTATATCTTATTTTTTTTTTATTAATAGTCAAAGCATAAAGTTAAAATGTGGACGTAAGAGGTTTCTGCTGGACGGCAGCGGTTGGGTTTGTTTGTCAGTGCCCCAGATCAGGGTTTAGATGGACGAGCCCCCAGGCCCGCTCTGGAGCCCAGATCAGGCTTTAGATGGACGAGCCCCCAGGCCCGCTCTGGGGCCCAGCTGATGTGAAGCCTTGTCACATCTAATCAGGGCTCCTGTCTCTCCTACTGTACGTCTTCTACAGCGGGGGAGTTTGTTTTCCTGTACATTAACAAATAAAACTACAGAAGGGTCAAAAACATGGCAGGCTGACATTTACTGTGATGTCAGCCAGTGGTTCTCAAACCTTTTCATGTCAAGGACCGGAAATGAATATGTAGGCTACTTGACTCAGGACCCCCATCTCAAAATATTTGTGCCAGCCAAAAAGTATATATTCTAAATGTCTCACATTTGATCAAGATTTCTGCTTTTCTTTTCTCTACAAACTCACAACGTGTTGTGTTCCGTAGTGAGCTTGTACATTGGCTATTGGTACTGTAGTGTACTGTATATCTAATAAATATTAATTTAGGTAATGTCTGTATGTCCTCCGTCTGTCTGTCCTCCTCCGTCTGTCTGTACTCTGATGTCATACCCTGACGTCATGGTACTGACAGTGACATCACAGACTGGCCTGGACACGGAACACCATATGGGCATAAAGACCTTCTCAATGGGCACTCCAAAATTACTTCTGAGACTCCTACATTCAATCCCTCATACTGTGCACAGTGCACACCTAGTAGGACTACTGGTAGGATTAAAGTGGTTAAAGTGATTTTCTATGTTGATGATTCACAACTTTTGCTGCGGACGCACAGCTATTGGGCGTGTTAGATTTAGGTTGTGCCAGTGTGCAAGCATTCAGCAGTCGACAGTATTGGAAAACAATCAGACTGGGATTCCATTCCGCTTTTAAGGAGACCCGGCCTGTGCTTTAGATGGTCCACTCACTCTTAGCATACACTCAACAGGATGTCTAGTCTGGCTGGGATATCTGCCAAGAGATCACTCATTTTTCAACATGGCGTGTACTCCCAATTCTCACTGAAAGGAGAAGATGACATTTCAATGTGTGTCTCAATTTGAATTGACTTGAATTGAATTTGACTCTCGACTACTGTGACAGACTTTAGGTAGAATGAGTAAAGGCCCTATCAGAGTACAGTCTGCGGTGATAAGTCATCACCGCGGTGTAGTTTTCTAGCTATCACCTAGGCTTTGTAATACAATACATGTAATACACAGACTGTACGCAGAATATTTTGGTTTCAAACATAATCTGTTCTTAATTTCTTATTTCCTAATCCAAATCCTGTATTTCGATAAAGCATGTTTTCCCATTAATGCAAGGAATTCGGCTCAGTGTATTAGGTACATTTTAAAAGGCAGACAAAACCAGCGGCATTAAGTATTAAACTGTTTCCGTGTCCCAAAACCATGATACCATGTGCTATGTAAGTGCAAGGATAATTCAAAAATAGCCATTTTTCGAGCTTGTAGATCTGGTGCTTTTGTGTAATGCTGTAGTGAACAAGCAGGGTTTTTTTTACTAAAAAAAAAACAAAAACAAAAAAACACAAAGTTAGAATATGTGCCCCAGCGCGGCTGACGGCTAGTCATTGCATTTTTTCTCATTTTCATTTTTTCATTTCATTTGAACGCTGTGGATCATAGCTACAAAATGATATATTAGTTGTGGAGATTGACCCAACAGTTTTGAAGATATGGCTTATAGAATGATGCCATGCTGAAATACTACTTTTGAGATATTCAAGTTCTAAATAAATGTCTAACCTGCAAATGACCTGACGATCTCTCACATTAATTAAAAAAGTCTTGTTTACATGCAGAGTTAAGCTCTGGCGTTTAAGTGAAATGTAGCCTAGATATTTTGAGATGCATTTGTGGCTTTTTTCATTTTAGAAAAAAAAAAAGAAAAAAATCATATTAGCAGTAGTGAAAAACACTGCCTTCCGAAATGACTGCCCCTCAGTCACGCTGAGTCACATATGGAGACAGGAGGTTTCTGCCCGACAGCAACAATACAGTATATCTCTAAAGCACATGTACTGTATGTACAGTACAATAATAAAGCACATGTACTGTATGTACAGTACATGTACAGTACAATAAGCCTGTTGGTAGCTGAGGAATAGTAGCTCATACTGAATGTACAGAATGTGCCATGTGGGAGTCATTTTTGAGCGGTGGTAAACCGCTCCATAGAGTGGCTGTGCGTGTGTCTGTAGCCACACGCACAGCCTCAGCGTTTTGCCATAGCAATGTGTTTTCCTCAGCGTTTTGCCATAGCAATATGTGTGTGTGTGTAGCCATATTACATCATATTACATCACCAATTATCTGTAGCCACTATCTGTAGCCACTTTTCCTCAGCGTTTTGCCATAGCAATGTGTTTTCCTCAGCGTTTTGCCATAGCAATATGTGTGTGTGTAGCCATATTACATCAACAATTACATCCTAGACTTATATCCTAGTCTTTTTCCCTCAGCGCTTTGCCATAGCAATGTGTTTTCCTCAGCGTTTTGCCATAGCAATGTGCGTGTGTGTGTAGCCTGTATCACATCACCAATTACCAATTGAAGACGTTATGCAAGCACGACCACCGCTCACTTCACATTGGGTGTGATTTTTTTTACTTTACTGGAGCATTTTTTTCTACTTAACATCTACTCCACTACATCTCAGAGGCAAACTACTTTTACTCCACTACAATTATTTGACAACTTTAGTTACTAGTTACTTCATAGATTTTGATTATTATAGCTTGTAGATTTGCTAGTTCCAAATGATTTTTTATACATTTGAAAACTTGTGAAATAGGACATTCTGCACAATGAGTAGTACTTTCTACTTTTGGTACTTGGTACTTTGGCACATTTTGATACAAATGCATTTGTACTTTTAGTCAAGAACAAAATTTAGAATTCCGTCTTTTTACTTGTTCCGTATTTCTACATTGCAGTGAGTTGGTACTGGTGTTATATAGGGTTGTTTGTAGTGAGTTGGTACTGGTATTATATAGGGTTGTTTGTGGGCCATGCGGCCACATAGGGACAGAACGTGCTGATGAAGGCTTTCTCTGGTCTAACAGTGTAGCTTCAAACATCTGAACCAACCATGTTGCTACCATGAGAAATAAATAGATTTACACAGCAGACATCTGTCCTCCACCTAACGCAACACTACACAACACAACACAACACAACACAACACAACACAACACAACACAACACAACACAACACAACACAACACAACACAACACACGACACAACACAACTCAACTCCATCTGGCACAATTGCAGAGGTGAAAAATGTGTCATATAGTAGGCTTCAGCCACGTGCACACATAGACCTGCCCTTTACCCATCTGTAAAAGGTGCCCTCTCCAGACCATGAATACAGTTTTCACTATGGTGAAAGAAATGCAAATGCCCCCTCTTTCCATGCCACACCTGAAGGCAGCATTCAAGAGAATTGCCTTGTCCAAACTCTCCCGAATGCAGCATCTTACGTTGAAAGAATTGCCCTCTCGGTGTAGGCTATTGACTTGATTATGCTTAGTTCGGTGTGGTATCAAGCACCGAAAATAGCTGACCTCCAAGCTCAGGCTTGGGGGTCTTCTTGGGGGTCTGCTATCTTCGATATTTCCACCAAAAGGCCCTTTTGGAAATGTCAGACCCTGCCTCTCTAACATTCTCTGCACGTCCCTGGTAGGCTTTGTACTGTACTGTACTGCACGTTGTTATAGTAACTGCTCCCTGCCGGTCGCAATAGCAAAGAATTTCATTATGAAGTTTACACATAATAACCGCTGCAATTGTTCTTGTTTTTCTGTTTTTTCTGCTGCCTTTATCTCTTTTCTCCTTGTGAACTTCTTGACATGTCTCGTTTTCCAACACAGATGACATCGTTATCAGCTTCGTAGAAAAACACTTTATTGCAGGACGATCCAATCTCTCTGTGCGACTGTAGCGGCTTTATCTTTGCCACGGCTACAGTAGCCGAGGCCAGGGGCGGCACAAGGGGGGGTAAAGTGGGACTGAGTTACTAGGGCCCAAGGTGGAGGGGCCCTATAGTAACTTTAGCTGTTGAAAAATAGCAGATATACAAGCTCACAGCGTGCGCTGCGAGCTTGTAGATCTGCCTATTTTTGAAAAGTCGTGAAAATATGTGCAAATCTTTGAATATATGTATTTTTTAGCAAACATCTGTAACTCAAATTTTGCTTCTGGGGGGGTCCCTGGAAGTAAATATTTCGAGATGGGGGTCTGTGGTCAAATACATATCATCTTGGGGGTCCTTGACATGAAAAAAGTTTGAGCGCCACCGACATGGAAACATAGGTTTCTTGCACACATTTTCAAGATTTTTCAAAAATAGCAGATATACAAGCTCACAGCGCGGCACTCGGTGCCGCGCTGTGAGCTTGTATATCTGCTATTTTTCAATAGTAAACATTCATGGGGGGCCCGCAGTGACTCCTTGTACCCAGGGCCCATAATTTGGTGTGACGTCCCTGGCGGAGGCTTGCAGGGCAATGCATTTATTATTAGCTCTCTGCTTTCTCCTTCTCCGACTGTCTCTCTCTCTGCTGCTCCTGTATGTACTGTATGTATAATATATTTTTGTCTGTTGGGTGGAAACCTTGTATGTCCAAAAATGGTTACTGTACATTTCAGGAAATGGAAAGAAATGAAAGAACCTGTGTTCCAATGTGGATGTCAATTAAGGCTGGGCAATATATCCAAAATATATCGATATGGAGGTATCCACATACAAGGTATACATATCGATGAAGACGGCTTGAAATGAGGTATTGGTGTATGTGTCCAATTAATTAATAGACACACCATGCAAGCACGTAGCACATGCAAAAAAGCAGTCCATCTGTAACCAGGTGTGATTATTTCAATAAATAAGGCCTTTCATTTCGTGTACTGTACAGTGTGCATGCATGCATAATTATGCTATTCATCATCTGGGCTAGGCAGGCAGACTTAAAGCAGAAAAACGTTAAAAACAATATAATGCGATTGTTTTTACTAATATCGTGAGTAATATCGATATCAAGGTATTCAACATTATCGAATATTGAAGGTTTTCCTAATATCGCCCAGCCTTAATATCAATGTACTGTAGTTGTTATTTTGTCACAAGCTCTCGTTAATTATTTTTCATTGGTTTCATTCAAGCTCGTACATCGGCTAATTCTGCTGTGTTCTCACGACACTGTGTACAATGAAGCAGGGCGTTCATTCATTTCCTGAAAATTGTTTTATAATGGAGATACAGTATAGTCGTTGTCGGGTGGAAACCTTGTATGTCCAAAAACTTTCTTTTGCGTTTATGATTTAAAAAACGATTTAAACTAGCGTTGTGCGAGGCACACAACGCCTCGCACCGCGAGGCGTTGTGTGCTTGTAGACAGTGTGCTTGTAGACAGTCTCGTACGATGAAGCAGGGCTTTTGTTTACGAGAAAACATACAGATCTGAAACTTGGAGATACGAGGTCTTCTGCCTCGACAACAACAACAGTACAGTATGAGAGAACTATGTTCCATCTGCCCGATAGACCCACGGCAGCAGCCATGTGCTGGAGAATTACTGTACTGTACTGTATATAGGAGGAGGACATACAGAGAAGCCCTGCTTCCCTGTGGTGGTTTAATCCATTTAGAACGGGTTCACAGTATTGTGTATCATTATTTTATGCTTTAACTATTGAAAAATAGCAGATATACAAGCTCACAGCGCGGCACCGAGTGCCGCGCTGCGAGCTTGTAAATCTGCTATTTTTGACCAGATTCTAATAAGTGTCTTTTGAATCCTTCTAAGGTTTTTGGAAAAACCTATGTTTCTATGTCAGCAATCTGGCCAGCCATTGTCAAAGAAAAGGTCCTTTTCACTTAAATGGAGCTCAGTTAGTCTGTTCTTGAGAGACTACTATGTCAGTGGTGCTCAAACCTTTTCATGTGAAGGACCCCCAAAAATATATTTATTTGGCCACGGATCCCCATTTCAAAATATCTAGTTCCAGGGACCACCCAGAAGCAAAATTTGAGTTACAAACGTTCGCTTTAAAAATACACATATTCAAAGATTTGCACACATTTTCACGACTTTTTCAAAAATAGCAGATCTACAAGCTCACAGCGCGGCACTCGGTGCCGCGCTGCGAGCTTGTATATCTGCTATTTTTCAATAGTTAAAGCAGTCAATAACCCTAGGCCTAAATGGGTTAATTGCCACGCCGTCCGCCTCACACCAGCCGCCATCTTTCCACCAGTAAAGTGTGTAGCTTTATAATTGGCTCCATTGTCTGTATGGATTCAAGAGTCTGTGGCCCGCATTGTCTAATAGAAATCATGTCTTTGTTATATAGAGGCAGGAGAGTCGGTGAGTCACCTTTTTACTGTTGCCCGAGCGTGCGTGTGCGCGCGCGCGTGTGTGCGTGTGCGTGTGCGTGCGCGTGCGTGTGCGTGTGTGTGTGTGTGTGTGTGTGTGTGTGTGTGTGTGCGCGCGTGATTCTGGCTTCATCCTCTGTCTTTGTTCAGCTTGGTTTATGGCAAGAAGATAAACACAGTCAGTCAGTCAGTCAGTTTGGGGCTGAGCTGGACCAGTGGTTCTCAACATGTGGGCCAGGGCCCCCAGGGGGGTCCCCACATGATTATTATTATTATTATTACTTTCTGTGGGGGTCCCTGGATGACAGTGCGATGACAATTTAAGGACTTTTAAGACATTTTCAATACATAAAAGGAAAAAAGAATGACCGTTACTGCATCAAAAGTAGTCAACAAACTATGCTAAAGACTCGTCACACATTGGCCAAATTGTAGATACAAAAGATTTGAAAGTAGCCAATCTACGAGCTGTATATGCTCAATACGCTAGGCGTTGTGCACCCTGGCCACAATATGACTTTCGGTTGGTTCTATAGCGGAAGTGACGGAAGTGCTGTTTTATGGAAGTTACGTCATGCGTTGGTTGTAGTCTTCCGGTGAAATTCTCACGGCAGAAGTTGAACAATCTCTGCCTGATATTGTCACCAGGCTTTTCTCTTTGCAGATGAGTAAGCCTGGCTATGCGAGGCTAGGCGTTGTGAGCTTGTAGATATGGCTATTTTCACACTATTCATCAGTGGAACCGAGTTGGGTACACTCCCAGAGTTACAGACCTGAGTGGGACCCCTGGCAGGGCCCAGACCCCATGTTCCACAGACCTGCCATTTAGAATGTTTTTGTTAAATGTTTGAAGATATATGAATGTTGACACATGGAAACGATTACGAAGATGGTGCTAAATAATTGCCATTAGGCCATTCATTATGTAGTAATTGTGTCTGGCCTACCGACGATGAGAACCAGCGCTCTACATACTTTGTCATAATGACGAAAATAGCCGATCTACAAGCTCACAATGCAACGTGACATATTGTGAGTTTGCCTGTTTTTGTACAAAGTGACAACTATACGGTCTTAAAGTTGTTAAAGATCTGTATATGACAGAGAGTTTGTGGTTTGGGCACCAAGGCTGACTCTGTTTGTTTCTATCCTGAGTGTCTTTGCACCGTTAAGAGAAGAGAGTGAAGATAAAGCTAGCTTGATATCCAAGGTCTTGCTCTATTAAACACCAGCGACAGGCTCGTAAGTCATACATTAACACCTACACTTCCTTTAATGGGTAAAATGACAGGACATATGATCAACACAGAAAGCAGTTAAGCGCTGTGTCTGTCTAATTAACCTTTTCCCTCGGATAAAGTAGCATTTGAGGAATTCGAGACTAGGTGTTTGGCCACTAAATGCATGCGAAACGCTTATAAGACTAAGAGATCCTACGCTAAATCTGAAGGATTATCCTTCATTTAAAAGTTGCACAGGCTAGTAAGGGCTGTTTGTCACAGAGACGGAATATCCTGGCATTTAGGTGAAAAGGTAAAGTGTAGTTTTAGTGCCATACATTAAGCGCTTTACTTTCCCTATAAAAGGCCAATCGGGCCATTATTTGGTTATGAACTATACATATAACTATATATATATATATATCAGGGGTCTTCAAAGTGGGTACGGAGCACCCTGGGGTGCCATGATGCCAGTCCAGGGTGCCATGAGATAATTTGATAATATTTGGACATCAATATCACTACATCAATATCACTTCACTAGTAAAACAGACCTGATTTGCACTGTACCTGATGAGTTCATTTTTCATCTACGACAACTCTCTTCACCAAAAATAGCAGATCTACAAGCTCACAGCGCGTCACAACGCGTCACAACGTGAACCTTCCCCCCCCCCCCGAATAGGTATGGTGGGGTTCAAGTGGTTAAATGTCTAGTATAACGTTATTTTTCTGATGGAAATGGATATTTCTCCAATAAGATGTAAGATTCTAAAGATTAATAGTGTAACTCAGGGGTGCCGTGAATGAAAAAGTTATTTACAGGGGTGCCCGAGTCAAAAAAGTTTGAAAACCCCTGAACTATATGTGTCCCAGCGCAGCTGACGGCTAGTCATTGCATTTTTTACAAAATGATATATTGGTTGTGGAGATTGACCCAACAGTTTTGAAGATATGGCTTATAGAATGATGCCATGCTGAAATACTACTTTTGAGATATTCAAGTTCTAAATAAATGTCTAACCTGCAAATGACCTGACGATCTCTCACATTAATTAAAAAAAGTCTTATTTACATGCAGAGTTAAGCTCTGGCCTTTAAGTGAAATGTAGCCTAGATATTTTGAGATGCATTTGTGGCTTTTTTCATTTTAGAAAAAAAAAACAAACATATTAGCAGTAGTGAAAAACCCTGCCTTCCGAAATGACTGCCCCTCAGTCACGCTGAGTAACCATTTCATTATTATATTATAATAATGAAATGGTTACATTGTACAAGATGCTTCACCAGAGGTGACCTTGAACCGTGACGGGAACTTATGATGTACAGTATGATATACATGTACAGTAGGCCCTACTGTCATATCTGATATGATATTTGATATAGTGAGCATTGGCAGTTCAGTATATCAGTGTGTTTTAATTAGTCATGCACCACAGTGCTTTTACATGGTGCATACTGGGAACACATATATCTTCTGAAGTTGTCCGTCTGTGGGTTTGTGTGGGCTGTGGGTCCGCGCATCCAAAACCATGTTGTCAGGCAACGGATTCTGTTGTGTGCGACGCTATAGACCAGAGCCAGATCAGAGCCTGATCAGAGAGAGAGAGAGAGAGAGAGAGAGAGAGAGAGAGAGAGAGAGAGAGAGGGAGAGATCAAGAGAGAGGGCGAGGACTGCTACATTGATTGCTCAGTACCGAAACCTGAACACGCCGATCGTGACACAGTAACATGTACAGTACAGCCCCCCAAACACACACACACACACACACACACACACACACACACACACACACACACACACACACACACACACACACACACACACACACACACACACACACACACACACACACACACACACACACACACACACACACACACACACTATCCTACTAATAAACGGCCAAATGTCTGTCTGATATACATGCATGCTGACATCACTGATACTGCCGCTGTGGTAACAGCTGTGTGCTGAAACAGTGCCCAAATATGGAGATGACTGACATCATTGATACGTCTATTACTGTACGTTCTCCAACATTACCTCTGAGACTCCAACATTCAATCCCTCATACTGTGCACTGCAAGTGCAAACCCCATAACCCAAACTACACATAATTCAGAGCACATATTATGTTCAAATGGGCAAGGACTAGTAGTTATACATACATGGAAACAGATAAATGTCGGCAAAAGTAAAAAAAAAAATACAAAGCCTGCCTGGAGGTTGCATAAAATCTCCACATGGTTGCAGTTGAGACGTCTTGTGCGCGCTGCAGAGATTCACTCTGGCACCTCAGGGTTTCTGCTCTTCCACTGGAGAGTCCATCCCTCCCTCATCTCTCTAGATCCTAATAAACACCCTCCTCCCTCATCTCTCCAGATCCTAATAAACACCCTCCTCCCTCATCTCTCCAGATCCTAATAAACACCCTCCTCCCTCATCTCTCCAGATCCTAATAAACACCCTCCTCCCTCATCTCTCCAGATCCTAATAAACACCCTCCTCCCTCATCTCTCCAGATCCTAATAAACACCCTCCTCCCTCATCTCTCTAGATCCTAATAAACACCCTCCTCCCTCATCTCTCCAGATCCTAATAAACACCCTCCTCCCTCATCTCTCTAGATCCTAATAAACACCCTCCTCCCTCATCTCTCCAGATCCTAATAAACACCCTCCTCCCTCATCTCTCTAGATCCTAATAAACACCCTCCTCCCTCATCTCTCCAGATCCTAATAAACACCCTCCTCCCTCATCTCTCTAGATCCTAATAAACACCCTCCTCCCTCATCTCTCCAGATCCTAATAAACACCCTCCTCCCTCATCTCTCCAGATCCTAATAAACACCCTCCTCCCTCATCTCTCCAGATCCTAATAAACACCCTCCTCCCTCATCTCTCCAGATCCTAATAAACACCCTCCTCCAGATCCTAATAAACACCCTCCTCCCTCATCTCTCTAGATCCTAATAAACACCCTCCTCCCTCATCTCTCCAGATCCTAATAAACACCCTCCTCCCTCATCTCTCTAGATCCTAATAAACACCCTCCTCCCTCATCTCTCCAGATCCTAATAAACACCCTCCTCCCTCATCTCTCCAGATCCTAATAAACACCCTCCTCCAGATCCTAATAAACACCCTCCTCCCTCATCTCTCTAGATCCTAATAAACACCCTCCTCCCTCATCTCTCCAGATCCTAATAAACACCCTCCTCCCTCATCTCTCTAGATCCTAATAAACACCCTCCTCCCTCATCTCTCCAGATCCTAATAAACACCCTCCTCCCTCATCTCTCCAGATCCTAATAAACACCCTCCTCCCTCATCTCTCTAGATCCTAATAAACACCCTCCTCCCTCATCTCTCCAGATCCTAATAAACACCCTCCTCCAGATCCTAATAAACACCCTCCTCCCTCATCTCTCTAGATCCTAATAAACACCCTCCTCCCTCATCTCTCCAGATCCTAATAAACACCCTCCTCCCTCATCTCTCTAGATCCTAATAAACACCCTCCTCCCTCATCTCTCCAGATCCTAATAAACACCCTCCTCCCTCATCTCTCTAGATCCTAATAAACACCCTCCTCCCTCATCTCTCCAGATCCTAATAAACACCCTCCTCCCTCATCTCTCTAGATCCTAATAAACACCCTCCTCCCTCATCTCTCCAGATCCTAATAAACACCCTCCTCCCTCATCTCTCTAGATCCTAATAAACACCCTCCTCCCTCATCTCTCCAGATCCTAATAAACACCCTCCTCCCTCATCTCTCCAGATCCTAATAAACACCCTCCTCCCTCATCTCTCCAGATCCAAATAAACACCCTCCTCCCTCCCAAAGGAGGTGTTTGTTTGTTATTCATGAGAAGAGGGGGAAGCAAAAGCCTCCTTGAGATTGTAATGAGGTGAGAGCTGCATGTGTGCGCTTTCACATCACACACACTTCTCTCTCGGCAAGCGTTCACACGTACACGCATGCACGCACGCACACACAGACAGACAGACATGCACACACACATTTAAACAAGGACAACTCAACCTCAACATCTGCAATCGCGTCACCTTCAACGCACGCACACACTCTCACACACACAGAAGCACACACACTTCCACACATGAGTTTGTTTTGCTATACACTTGTGAGGACATGAACATTTTTACCCGTAGGCCTAAAGCTGAAAAAATGTCAGATCTACAAGCTGTCAAGCTATTCTTTCGGTGCAAGATACCAGCGCGCAACTAAGTATAGATCAGGTATAGCTCAAACTCCAAACCTTGAACTTGTGGGGACATTTGGCCCTGACTGCAATACAAATGCGCACACATGCACACCCACACACACCCACACACACCCGCACGCCCACGCCCACACACACACACACACACACACACACACACACACACACACACACACACACACACACACACACACACACACAGTGTAAATATACTAGTACAGATTCCGTTGTTCTTTTGTTTTTGGAGTGTTATGGAGGTGTATAATTCTATGTAGACTGAAGCTCCTTTCTCTAAACCAAAGGTATTTAGGGCAGTGGTTCTCAAAGTGGGGCTTGAGGACCCCAGGGGTCCTTGAGGAAAATGTGTTAAAGAGGTGGTGCCATCATTTTGTACTTTTTCGGTTTTGTATGTGTCTGTGAAGTTAAAATTACTCTAATAGACCCCCAGGTGTGGTTACATTATGCAAATTTGTCTTCCCTGCATATTTTTGGTTTCTTCCTGAAAGCCTTCAAAAGGCCCAACTGAAATATACTGATATAATGACATCATAATATCATCCCCTCCCATCCAATTATGTATTTTTAAACACAATAAGCCCATTCCCAAGATGCACTGCAATCTTTCATGGGCAGATGTGACTTATGGGGGCTGGTGTAGGCCTAAATAGTAGCAAAGACATTGCCGGCTCGTTGTGTTTAAAAATATATTTAGCCACTTGTACCCATGCCCCAACCCACTGAAATCAACATACTAAAATCGCTAAAACAATAGAATAACACTCATCTTTTCTTTTCTCTAATTACAATCTAAAATATGAACCCTTGTTGTACAAAAACAAAGAGATGTCCTTTAACCACCTTGAAATGTTGACTAATTTAGAAAAAATATTATGAAAAACACCAATGTTCTCTTATGGGGGTCGCGGGCACAACATCTTTCTAGATGGTGGGCAGCCTATAATAGATTGATGTGTGACACTGCCTCCCTAAGCCATGTCTTCCATCCAACAGCAACAGTGCATATGTTTGTCTCTAGAATGCACACATCCTGTAATTCCTGGCTTCAAGTGGTCACAAATCCCGCATACAAAGCTCTAAAAGTAGTAGCGGCAACGGCAGTCAGCGGCATCCTTTTAATAAGATTTGTAGGGAAGAATTATAGCTTCCCTGCAGCTTGAGGATTGTTCCCAGAGATAAATCTATACGCTCTTTTTTACGGCACGGCTCCGAGGGGCCGAGCCATCTGGGAGAGGCTCTGTGACCGAGTCTGTCTGCGAGTCCGTCAGTCTGTCTCTCTCAGCGCGCGTGTGTGTGTGTGTGTGTGTGCGTGTGCGTGTGCGTGTGTGTGTGTGTGTGTGCGTGTGCGTGTGTGTGTTCGGGGCCAATATCTCAAACTGGTGGACCGAGCCGTGCCAAATTTGTTGTGCATGATGCCAGTAGGCCTAGGAAATAACTCCCCATATTTTATATATATATATATTTTTTGGAATGATTTAACTTTAATTTTACAATGGAAGTCAATGGCGTTCGGATTTGATGTTGAGACAACAGATGTCATAGTATTGATGACATACTGTAGGCTACATGATTGATGGCCAGAGTTGCCAAGTCTGCTTATTATAAGCGACCTTGGGTCTGTTTTTGTGTAAAGTCACTTTGGCAGAATGTGTTGGCACGTTGGCAGAATGTGTTGGCACATTGGCAGAATGTGTTGGCACATTGGCAGAATGTGTTGTTGGCACATTGGCAGTTGTGGGTTGAGTTTTCCTTTTTTGGGCTTGTTTCTGAAGTGTAGTTGCTTATTTGGGCTTGCTTCAGTTTTACGACTTTAACCCTATACATACATCGGCTATTTGGAAATCGATCTACAAGCTCACAATGCATCGAATCCTGAAGAAAATGTGAAACTTGTACAAGTCTGGGGAAAAAATTAATACTTGGGTTATAAACCAAATACCAAATGTATTTAAAAAATATTTTGAAAATAGCAGATCTACAAGATCACAAGTGTCGCATCGCAACGCATTATGAGCTTGTAGATCGGCTATTTTCAAATGGCCGAAATGTATATAGGGTTGAAGTGGTTAATGTATTATTATTACACACACGCACGCACGCACGCACGCACGCACGCACACACGCACACACGCACACACACACAAGAAACCAGTTTTCAGATAAATGTAGTGGGGTAGAGATGTAGTGGAATAGAATTGGAAATTGGAAATACTCAAGTAAAGT
The DNA here is from genome assembly GCF_963921795.1 of Nannobrachium achirus. Classification (NCBI taxonomy): domain Eukaryota; kingdom Metazoa; phylum Chordata; class Actinopteri; order Myctophiformes; family Myctophidae; genus Nannobrachium; species Nannobrachium achirus. The sequence goes on along the minus strand of NC_137833.1, from coordinate 3,738,170 downwards.
ACAAATACTGTACTGTACAATATTGGACTTAAGTACAGTACTTAGGTAACTGTACTTAGAAACTTTCCACCACTGGACACGCTGTGTTATTACACACTGTATCATTTTAAAAGACTCATTTTAAAAGACTCCCCACGGCAATGGAAATAAACAATTATTAACAATACACTCTCAGGGCCAAGCAACTTTAAACTCCAAGAGTTTGGGGTTTATTTGTTAACTTAGCCTAAACGGTCGTGTAATAGGCTGGAGTTTATTGCTAGGTATAGGGCTACGCGCCCGGCGCCGCTATCTCATTTTCATTAGTGTGCTGCAACCTTGGGAAATATGATGCTGAAGAAAAGTGACTTGAATAATAAATCATTACTTCTTGTAGAGTCAGTATACGCTGCCACAGTACACAACGCTCACTGGCTTGTGTTGGTGTATTATTGACGCGCTCCGCTGTTACTCAGTCCAGTGGCTTAACCCATTTAGGCGGCAGCCTAGAATTATTGAATGCTTTAACCAGTGAAAAATAGCAGATATACAAGCTCACAGCGTGGCACCGAGTGCCGCGCTGCAAGCTTGTAGATCTGCTATTTTTGAAAAAGTCGTGAAAATGTGTGCAAATCTTTGAATATATGTATTTTCAGGTATTATGTATTTTCAAAGTGAACGTTTGTAACTCAAATTTTGCTTCTGGGTGGTCCCTGGAACTAAATATTTTGAGATGGGGGTCCATGGCCAAATGCAAAGGACCTTTTCTTTGACGATGGCTAGCCAGATTGCTGACATAGAAACATAGGTTTTTCAAAAAGTCTTAGAAGGATTCAAAAGACACTTATAGAATCAGCTCAAAATTCTAATTTTCACGATTTTTCAAAAATAGCAGATCTACAAGCTCACAGCGCGGCACTCGGTGTCGCGCTGTGAGCTTGTATATCTGCTATTTTTCAATAGTTAAAGCATAAAATAATGATACACAAAATGTGTACCCGTTCTAAATGGGTTAACAAAGTTCCTATTTACCGCTAGGAAACTCCCAGGTTACACGTTCAAGTCGCTGTTAGTCAATCCATATTAAAGAGGCTAAATAAACCTCCACAATGACTGTCCTCTCTGATTCAATTAACATTTCATAAACGCTATCCTCCGAGGAGAAATCACTGGAGCATTAAAACATTAAAAAATACGATTGAGACTGCAACGACTATACTAGGAACAAAACAAATGATAATTAATAATCATTTCATGAAGACAATAAGCAAAATCCTTCGTTTTAATTTTACTCCAAACCCTTTGCGGCTCCATTTTGGTTCTATTTTGTATGCTATTGTACGGAGTTTAACCCATTCAGAACGGGTACACGTTTATTGTGTATCATTATTTTATGCTTTAACTATTGAAAAATAGCAGATATACAAGCTCACAGCACGGTACCAAGTGCCGCACTGCGAGCTTGTAGATCTGCTATTTTTGAAAAATCTTGAAAATTAGAATTTTGACCCGATTCTAAAAGTGTCTTTTGAATCCTTCTAAGATTTTTTTGAAAAACCTATGTTTCTATGTCAGCAATCTGGCCAGTCATCGTCAAAGAAAAGGTCCTTTTCACAGCTCAGTTAGTTCTTGAGTGTCAGTGGTTCTCAAACCTTTTCATGTGAAGGACCCCGAAAATTATATTTATTTGGCCACGGACCCCCCATCTCAAAATATTTAGTTCCAGGGACTCCCCAGAAGCAACATTTGAGTTGCAAACGTTCGCTTTGAAAAGACATATATTCAAAGATTTGCACACATTTTCAAAAATAGCAGATCTACAAGCTCGCAGCGCAGCACTGGTGCCACGCTGTGAGCTTGTATATCTGCTATTTTTCACTGGTTAAAGCATTCAATAATTCTAGTGTAAGGAGAGTTGTTAAGCCAGGAAGACAGAGTGGAAGGACCGCACTTTAGTGGCAGTTCTAAAGATGAACTCATTACAGAAAGAGGGGGGCTGATGTGATCAACGATCGTCATATGTAATAATCTATCTATGAATCTGCCTGTGAGACCCTCCCCTCCCCCGCATATCTCCAGAGAACGTCTGACTGATCCACTTCAGAGTTGCCGTGCGTCGTGTGTATCCTCGAGTGGGCATTCGGTCAGATTCATCTGTCTCACTTTAGATTTGAACCACTTTAACCATTAAGTTATGCTTCAACTGTTAAAAAATAGCAGATATACAAGCTCACAGCGCGGCACCGAGTGCCGCGCTGCGAGCTTGTAGATTTTTGAAAAATCCTGAAAAATGGTGCAAGTCTTTGAATATTTTTGACCCGATTCTATAAATGTAATCCTTCCTCTAAATCAGTGGTTCTCAAACTTTCTCATGTCAAGGACCCCCAAAATTACATGTATTTGGCTGTGGACCCCCATCTCAAAATATGTTGTTCCAGGGACCACCCAGAAGCAAATATTTGTTTTCAAAATAGCAGATCTACAAGCTCGCAGCGCGGCACTCTGTGCCACGCTGTGAGCTTGTTGATCTGCTATTTTTCAATAGTTAAAGCATAAAATAACTCCATGTTTAAATGGGTTAAGTACCCTTTTGAGGTACTTTTACTTTTCCAATACTTTCCTTCTACTCCATACACATCAGAGGCAAATAGTGTACTTTTTATTCCACTACAGTTATTTTGAAAACATTAGTTACTAGTTAGTTTGCAGATTTGAATTATTATTAAAAACATACATTAACCACTGCAGCCCTATACTTTTGGCTATTAGAAAATAGCCGACCTAACAATCTAACCTCTCGATGCGACTCGTTGTTGAGCTTGCAGATCTTCTATTTTCCATAGATTTTTATACATTTTGTGAAAGGGGATATTCTGCGTAATGAGTACTTTCTACTTTTGGTACTTAGGGTACATTTTTATACCAATACTTATTCTAGTTCTGGACTTTTCAGAAAGAAACGTGAGTTATTTTTCCACCACTGACATTTGGGACTAGGGATGGGTATCGTCTGCGATACTTTTAATGGTATCGATTGCATGATGTCGATACTATCGGGTATCGGTTCACGTAAAAACGAACGATACCTCGTTTCGATACTCTGGAACGCACCCCTGGCCGGTCGCATCTGTAACAGTTGGGCTACTGAGAGTTTAATGACTGCTTTATTAGGCTACACTCGTTACTGTGAAAATAGCCGATAATAGCCTATAATGTTTATTATTATGATGATTATCCAACGTCTATACAATCCGCTCCGCCACACTGTGTGATCATCATCATCACCTAAAAATAAAAAGTATCGAAAATGGTATCGAAAAGGGTATCGTATCGATTCCCAGCTATCGAAAACGATTCAAAGGTGAACGATACCTATCCCTATTTGGGACATATACCTGTTATGCATACATTTCCAACTTGTATCGTTCCCGAATAGCATTGTTCCCGAATAGTCTAGTAATAATAAATCCTTTTCAGTAAAAAAAAAATTAAAACATATAAAACAACTTTGCCAGGACAACATGTTATCACAAGAATAGCGCTCCTCTTCTCATCAATCTCAAATGCAACAGGAAGCATTGCAATCAAAAGGTAAACAATTCAGGCCTTCAAACATTCAAAATTAATGAATTGTGCCTTTACAGGGGCCATTAGACCCTCGCTGCAGGAAATTAATTACCCCGGGTTCTGTGGATCGGAACATCAGGTCCTAAAGATAATGATGTGATCAATCACCATACTATACTGTGGGTGAAAGGCAGTTTCCTTCATTTAAAAAATCCACGCTCTCTTGATTAACTGCAATTTAAATAATTAAAAATATTGCCTCTCTTTAAACAATCAATTAACTCTCCGGCACTCTCTGCAGCATTATAAAGATTTTTAACCACCGTAGTCGAGTCCTGCAAGGGACAGGTTTTCTTAGTCCTGCTCCTGTCCGTTCCCGTTGGATTTCTAACCATTCCCGCCGCAATGCTTTCATTTCTGACCACTTGCGGTTAATTTCTTTTTTTTTTAAAGATTTGTTTTTGGGCTTTTTATGCCTTTATTTGATAGGATAGTAGACTGACAGGAAATGGGGAGAGAGATGGGGAATGACATTTGGTCAAAGGTCGTCCGGATCAGGAATCGAACCGGCGACGCCAGCAGGCATCATAGCCTAGTATGTGGTATGCACCTTGACCACTAGGCCAGCAGGCGGTTCATTTCTGACCGGCCACTCCAGCTGTACTGTACTGTATGTACCGACATTTAAGTAGTCGCATAATCCTGCAATATTACGGTTTAGTCCCGCTGTGCATAATCCCACAGTATTGCTATTGAGACCCAAAAACACATTACTAACAGAGACACTGAATGAGAGAGAGCAGAGACGTGCAGAGAATGTTAGAGAGGCAGGGGCTGACCTTTCTAAAAGGGCCTTTTGGTGAAAATATTGAAAACAGCAGACCTCCAAGCTCACACTTGTGAGCTTGGAGGTCTGCTGTTTTCAGTACTTAATTAATACCACACTAAACTAAGCATAATCAAGCCTTATTGGAAATGTGGCGTAACGGCATGGATTTCTACACAGAGAGGGCAATTCTTTCAACATAAGATGCTGCATTCAAGTTCAGGAAGGCAGCATTCTCTTGAATGAGAGAGGGCACTTTTTACAGACGGATAAAAGGGCAGGGGCTCAAGCCCCCTTTGAGGTCTATGTGTGTACGTGCCTGAGCGAGAGACAGAGAGAGAGAGAGAGAGAGAGAGAGAGAGAGAGAGAGAGAGAGAGAGAGAGAGAGTCATGGACAGCTACACAGTGGGTTAGCTGGACTTGCATACTGCTTGACAGTTAAGTAGGTTATGAAACAGAACAGGTGCATTATGCACTGTACCTGTACTGTCTCCTCTGCCTTTAGCCATGAGATGAATATGTTCATATGGAGCTACAGTGAGATGAATATGTTCATATGGAGCTACAGTGAAGCAGATGAATATGTTCATATGGAGCTACAGTGAGATGAATATGTTCATATGGAGCTACAGTGAGATGAATATGTTCATATGGAGCTACAGTGAGATGAATATGTTCATATGGAGCTACAGTGAGATGAATATGTTCATATGGAGCTACAGTGAAGCACGACCACACATGCTTCAGGTGCACCGCTGTACTTCTTTTCGACCACCCATCCCCTTACGCTCCTATAAAGAACATATAAATAACACAGGGCTCCTGCAACGTGATTTGTGCTGGTAGCGGGTGCACGATCCCAATCCTGATGCAGAGCTACTGCTACTGGTTATGTTTCGCCTTAACAACGCAAAGCGAAAATAGACGATCTACAAGCTCACATTGCGATGCGATGACAGTCAACTAACAGCTAGCTCAAGGCCTACACCTCGGCCTCGTCAAACATGGTCTCATTCTCAAGCCCCACGACACCATAGACCAGGGTTTCACAGAGTGGGTGTCGTGGCATTGCCTGGCTCCAGCCAATAGACCCGCCCACTCTCTGAGTGGACTGCTTCTCTTGGTCTGGAGGTGTCATATGACGCGTCTCTTGATTCGGTTTCTTGGCTAACCGACCAATGAAATCAATGCAAGACAGAGGAGGGGTGCGTCTAACTTTTGAAAATCAACAGAAACAGTGGAGGGAGGGGTGGCTCACCAGAGTTCTTAATTGCCTCTCAGAAGAGCTACAACTACAAGTGTCGATAGCTCGTTAGTGATTCTCTCTAATCAATGAAACATCAAAGACAATGACCTGTTTGGTGCATGTCACAGAGGGGAGGGGGAGGAGGGAATGTTTTATGTACACAAGTCAAACACAACCCCTCCCACCAGATCTCTTGTGATTGGGAATTTAAAATTTAAAATCCCCTCCCCTTTGTAATCAAATAGAATAGGGACAACTTCAGACTCAAGCTCCAGCGTAGAGTCTGAAATCAGGCTAGTCGTGGCACCCTAGGGTGCCTTGATGCAAGTCCAGGGGTGCCTCAGAATATATTTGATAATATTTTGAATTCATCAATATCAGTTTAACGTCTCTTTACGGAAAATAGCTGATCTGATCGGCTATTTTTGGTGAATGCCCCCCCAGGAATAGGGATGCCAGTAAGGGCGATCTCTATTCGCGTCCCCGTCTCCGCACATAGGGGACGCACATACTGTAGGTGTCGGCAGGTTAGCCACTCACCAGGTTAGCTTTCACCAGCGTCAGTGGGTTGGGGTTATTCGCGGGGATTCTCCCTGGGACGCGATTCTCCCTTGGGGACTCGTGTCCCCACGGGAGAATCGCGTGCTACCTGACGGCACTCCGTCCCCACCGTTGGGACGCGTCTCTGGGAGGCCAAAAGAGATCGCCCTCCCTCAGGGGATGCTGGGGTTTAAGAGGTTAAATGCCAAGCATAAAAGTTATCTTCGATCAGTCCTGAAGGAAAAATATATTCTCTCAAGTTTCTCCCGTGACATAAGAAACGCACCTTTCCAAAGAAACTGTATCTCGGGGGGGAAAGATTTACATATTTGACAGAAATGTCAAGGTACTGTAAAGTTCCCAAACCTTTCAGGTCGAGACCCGAAAGAGAGATTGGATGTTTGCGGGTCCCAAAGTAGCAAACGTGTTGTGCAACATGCTGTAGTCCAGGGGTCTTCAACAGGGGGTCCGGGACCCCTAGGGGGTCCTCAGAGTTACTACAGGGGGTCCGGGACCCCTAGGGGCTCCTCAGAGTTACTACAGGGGGTCGTCCAAATCTTTGTGTGATGGAAACTTGTTTTTTCTTCCTTTTTTATTTTAACCACTTTTTAGCGTCCATATTCTGAGAACTTTAGCCAAAAATAGCAGATCTACAAGCTCACAACGCCTCGCGCTGCGAGGCGTTGTGAGCTTGTAGATCGGCTATTTTCGGCAAAGAGCTGTCGTGTAGAGGGTAAAAAAAGCAGACTAAGTACAGAGTGAAAGGTCAACTTTATTAAGTATTGACGGTTCAAATGGTTAAATATCTGAAAACACGAATTGACGTGAATCCAAAATACGCTGACGATCGTGCTGTCAAACGATGAAACGATATGGAATCTATGAAAAGGTTTTGGGTGGGGGGGTCCCTGTCTGCTTCATCTCTCTCTCAACTAAGGGGTCCTTGGCCTGAACACGTTTAAGATCCCTCCTGCTGTACCTCCATGCAGCAGCCATGCCTGCCTTATACCTCCATGGCTGTTGGACGTCACCTTGCAGCAGTGTTTTAATGTGGTCCCTGTTCTCGGGTCCTCTTGTTTCCATGGATACGGACACGGTGAGCTCAACGTCTCCCGGCATCGGCCTTCCTAAAGGGCAGCGTGTGCTCTGGGTCCTAAAGGGCATCGTGTGCGCGGGGTTTCAACCTTCGCCGGCCGGCGGGCCAGAAAACCTTACATCTCTCCGCGTTTCAACTTTGCTTTTATTACTCGTTTTACTACTTCTTCGTACAATATTGAACCAATGGAAAGTAGTAGCAAGAGCTCGTGATAATTATGACCTTGGATCCACTGGAACACAGGTTATATATTGTTTTAATTTCGAGAAAAGTAACAGTTTTAGACATACAAGATTTCTGCTAGACGAAGACACCTTGCTTGGGGTGTCGCTCTCCATTCCGACATGTCGCCACTCCGAAATTGACTTCTTATTGTCGGAGTGGCGACACTTACATAGAGGTTAAGTTTAGGGTAAGGGTTATAGATAGGGTTAGTGTCGGAATGGAGACATGTCGGAAAGGAGACATGTCGGAGTGGCGGGGTGTAACCCTTTGCTTGTTGTATGATAACCTGCTCCATCCAGTTGTTCTCATCACCTCCTTCTTCCATGTTTCAAAGGCGTAGCCTACGGCCTCATGTTATTGGTTGATCTCATAGTAGAAATGTGCCAACAAAAAAAAGGCATGTGCTTTTCTCAGTGATTCTAAGGCACAAACACAACTCTATTTTCACCATCTTAGGCTTGATTTAGAATTAGTTGGCACGGCTAAATCTCATGGCAAAAATAGCAGATCTGCAAGCTCACAGTGTGTCGTGCTGCATCACGCTGTGAGCTTGTAGAGCGGCTATTTTCAGCCAGCGACACCAACCAAGTCCAACCCAATTATTTTGAGTACAAAAAACAAATCCACATCATGTGTGTGTTATTGCTGCATGCACATTATAATGCTGGATCTGAGAGCTGCTTTTAGCCACAGCTAAAGCTTACAATTACAATTTTTGGCTTTTAGCAGACGCTCTTATCCGAGAGACAGCCGCTGGCCGCCGCGTCCACGTCCATGGACGCGACCGTGGACGCGTCCATGGACGCGGCCGCGAAAAAAACGTCCGTGGACGCGAGGCCGCGTCCACGGACGCAAACGGCCGGCCGTCCCGGCCGTGGACGCGACCGTGGACGCGGCCGTGGACGCAGACGGCCAGGGACGCGGCCGTGGACGCGGCCGTGGCCGTGGACGCAAACGGCCGGCCGTGGACGCAAACGGCCGGCCGTGGACGGGTCCATGGACGAGGTCGCGAAAAAAAGGCAGCGAAAAAGAAAAAAAAAGGTGTCTATTGTATGTATTTTTTGATGGAGAATTCAAATATGACCTTCTTTTTTGCATAGGACAACTCTAACCTGCATCAATTGGTATTTTATAATTGCCAATTGTACCCTATCCATCTAAAAAACAAATTGGATGTCTATTGTATGTATTTTTTGATGGAGAATTCAAATATTACCTTCTTTTTGGGATAGGACAACTCTAACCTGCATCAATTGGTATTTTATAATTGCCAATTGTACCCTATCCATCTCAAAAACAAATTGGATGTCTATTGTATGTATTTTTTGATGGGGAATTCAAATGTTACCTTCTTTTTTAGATATGACAACTCTGACCTGCATCAATTGGTGCATCAACCTACTTACTATCTATCTATCTATCTATCTATCTATCTATCTATCCATCTATCCATCTATCTATCCATCTATTTATTTATACTTCACCTTTAGTCCAGAAGAGAGTTCAGCCTCAGGAACTTGCACACATGGAACTGTGTCATGACTGTGTCATGGAGCTAAAACAGAGCCATGTTAAATACTCACAATGACTCTGATGGACCAATCAGGGTGGTGGTGGGGGGAGGGATCAACAATAGACAGAAACTGGATAATGCTTTGTTAACTGTCCCACCTAAGTCCCTGCTAGTCTGAACAAACATCACCTTCCCTCTCATAACACTACTACTACTACATTTATATAAAGCTGCTCTTGCATTTGAATTCAAGTCTGACACAAGTTAAGGTTAACTTAGGTAGTATTTCATTTTGCTGGCTTTTAGGGTCTGTGTGAGTGTGTAGGCTCACAAATTATTATAATTGTCATTAAGTGACTCTGAGATCTATCCATCCATCCATCCATCCATCCATCCATCCATCCATCCATCCATCCATTTATTTATACTTACTGTTTACATTTTCTATAAATATTTATTTCTATATAAAACTCAGTTGTGTGGAGTTATTGTGTGCCTTTTCTTGTTGCTAAAGAGTCCATTTGTTCACTAGACATTAAGTCAAGGTTACTATTTTGAGTTGAAGCTAAGTGTTTTATTGCTTTGTGGTTTAACATGATTTAAAAGGCAAATTCATTGTTATGGTTACTTTAGAAGACTGCTTTTGCATTCATGAGTTAAGAGAGCCAAGCTAATTCAAAGAGTTAGGTTAAAGGAACACAAAACATGACCTAACTCACAGCTGCCATTGGACAGACAGTTACAACATACTCTTATCTTTCACAGAACAGACAATTATCATTTATTTGATCTATTTGAGACTATGTAGCTGCTCTAGGGGAAATAGAGCATTATATCAGCCTATTCAATTGATAATGACCAATGGGTGCCAGTTTCTAAGTAGTTAAAGCATATTAACATAACAATATATGTGGCCTAGACATGGACATTGCCCAATCAACTCGTAATCTACAGAAATGTCCACCACATCACACAGTATAAAACCTAGTAGGCTTAGTGGATTACCTATGTTAAATCATGTCAGGTTAGTTTGGTTCAAGATTCAAGTATAATAATTTATGAGACAAAAATGTAAACAGCACAAATGTACAATCACATCTAGGCTAGAATGATAACATAAAGTCCTGACTACTCCTTGTTATTGTGGTCCTAAATACTACAATGATTAGTTTGGATGCATTGCTTCTATCATGTCCAATTAAAAATAAATACATTACATACATACAGAAATCTGCCTTCTCCTGTATTGTATTAGGGTCCCACCTAAGTCCCTGCTAGTCTGAACAAACATCACCTTCCCTCTCATAACACTACTACTACTACATTTATATAAAGCTGCTCTTGCATTTGAATTCAAGTCTGACACAAGTTAAGGTTAACTTAGGTAGTATTTCATTTTGCTGGCTTTTAGGGTCTGTGTGAGTGTGTAGGCTCACACATTATTATAATTGTCATTAAGTGACTCTGAGATCTATCCATCCATCCATCCATCCATCCATCCATCCATCCATCCATCCATCCATTTATTTATACTTACTGTTTACATTTTCTATAAATATTTATTTCTATATAAAACTCAGTTGTGTGGAGTTATTGTGTGCCTTTTCTTGTTGCTAAAGAGTCCATTTGTTCACTAGACATTAAGTCAAGGTTACTATTTTGAGTTGAAGCTAAGTGTTTTATTGCTTTGTGGTTTAACATGATTTAAAAAGGCAAATTCATTGTTATGGTTACTTTAGAAGACTGCTTTTGCATTCATGAGTTAAGAGAGCCAAGCTAATTCAAAGAGTTAGGTTAAAGGAACACAAAACATGACCTAACTCACAGCTGCCATTGGACAGACAGTTACAACATACTCTTATCTTTCACAGAACAGACAATTATCATTTATTTGATCTATTTGAGACTATGTAGCTGCTCTAGGGGAAATAGAGCATTATATCAGCCTATTCAATTGATAATGACCAATGGGTGCCAGTTTCTAAGTAGTTAAAGCATATTAACATAACAATATATGTGGCCTAGACATGGACATTGCCCAATCAACTCGTAATCTACAGAAATGTCCACCACATCACACAGTATAAAACCTAGTAGGCTTAGTGGATTACCTATGTTAAATCATGTCAGGTTAGTTTGGTTCAAGATTCAAGTATAATAATTTATGAGACAAAAATGTAAACAGCACAAATGTACAATCACATCTAGGCTAGAATGATAACATAAAGTCCTGACTACTCCTTGTTATTGTGGTCCTAAATACTACAATGATTAGTTTGGATGCATTGCTTCTATCATGTCCAATTAAAAATAAATACATTACATACATACAGAAATCTGCCTTCTCCTGTATTGTATTAGGGTCCCACCTAAGTCCCTGCTAGTCTGAACAAACATCACCTTCCCTCTCATAACACTACTACTACTACATTTATATAAAGCTGCTCTTGCATTTGAATTCAAGTCTGACACAAGTTAAGGTTAACTTAGAATGATAACATAAAGTCCTGACTACTCCTTGTTATTGTGGTCCTAAATACTACAATGATTAGTTTGGATGCATTGCTTCTATCATGTCCAATTAAAAATAAATACATTACATACATACAGAAATCTGCCTTCTCCTGTATTGTATTAGTGACATTCATTATAAATAGTAAAATAACAGGACAGAGCAAAAAAGGCCTCTGTTGTGTCTTTATCTGATCACATGCAATCAGACACTCACACTGCACAGCAATACTTTATTACAGGCTCAAGGCCCACAGGGTAAGAAGACCATACATTACAAAGATAATAATAAAAAAAACAACAACAGAGTACATTCACCAAGCCCCAACAGAGCTAAAAAGGCACTCATGCCAGTGGCCTCTAACGGTAGACATGTACCTGACAGAGTTTTCCCCACATTGGTTACAGATATAAGGTTTCTCTCCGGTGTGAATTTGTTGGTGTATTTTGATATGTTCCAGTCTAGGAAAGCTCTTTCCACACTGGTCACAGCAATAAGGTTTCTTTCCAGTGTGATTTTTCTGGTGTGCTTTGAGATGATGAATATCACTGAACCTTTTCTCACACTGGACACAGCAGTATATGGCTTCTCACCAGTGTGGATTTTCAGGTGTCTTTTCAGAGCCGTCTTCAGAGTGAACCTTTTCCCACATTGGTGACAGCAGTAAGGTCTCTCTCAAGTGTGAATCTTCTTGTGTTGTACGAGGCTAGATTTTACAGTGAAACGTTTGCCACAGTGTTCACAGCAGTAAGGCTTTTCTTCGGTGTGAAATCTCTGGTGTACTTTCAGAGCAGCCGTTAAACTGAACTTTTCCCCACATTGGACACAGCTGTACGGTTTCTCTCCTGTGTGAATTCGTTCATGTATTTTGAGATAAGACAATCGAGTAAAGCTTTTCCCACACTGGTCACAGCAATAGGGCTTCTCTCTAGTGTGAATTCTCTGGTGTTCTTTTAAAATCCCCTTTTGAACAAATCTTTTCCCACACTGGTCACAACAATAAGGTTTCTCTCCAGTATGTGAACGCTTATGATCTTTTAATTGTCCAGACGAGCAAAATACTTCCCACATTGTTCACAGCTGAATGGCTTCACTCCGGTATGAATTCTCTGGTCTACTTTGAGATAATAAATTGAGCTGAAGGCTTTTTCCACATTGGTCACAACAGTACTGTCTTGGTTTAACTGAGGACAGCACAGGACAGGGAGAGAAAACACACACCTGATAAGAGCCAGATTCACACATTGATCAGCATTTAACACACGGGTGACTAACCGGTCCTTTAGGCCGATTTTGAGATTTCAAAGTGCAATAACTCTCCCTGTGAAGGTCTCAGAAATTTCCCCTTCCATGACTTTTCCTAAATACTCAATATATATGTTCTCGTTTTTTTTCCCCTTCTGAAACGTTTCCTAATTATGAAATAAAATACAATTATACCACTCTGACGGTAATTATCGGCAGAATAGACCGCTCTCCCCCATTCTCCCCCTCCTAAGAGAATTCACACGTTTAGCGCTCCCGTTGTGCGCCTTTGTTCAAGGTAATGGATCATTTGCATTTCACTGTCAGCTTAGCAAAGACATTAAAACCACTACCTGGAAATGTTTTATTTCATAAATAGTATCAATATAATATTAATTATGAGAATCGCTATGGTGTATATAATGTAGGCCTATTATTATTTTAGCCGTGCATGAGCAATCATTTGCGGGGAGATGATGCTCTTGCTGACCGGGAGAAGTGCGACGCTGCTGCCACTGCGCCTGTTCTGTCCGAGTGGAGACGGCTTTTAGACGGCACGCATGTCATGGTGACATGGGTGCGATCAAACAGCACCCGACACTTGTGTCCTGCACGTTTAATTTCTAATAGATAATCATTTGCTTTTTATTGTTACATGCCTAAGCAAAAAACACTACGTGAACATCCATCATATTGAAGTGGTTTGTTTCTCAACTCAAGTGAAAACTAAGAGATGCACGCAGGCTGATGCAGCACAAACCAGGCGCCGTCAGCGCAACAATAGAGTTGCGCATAAAAGCCGTGAATAAAATACATTTCTACCGTTAAAGTTTTCGGGGTCCGAGAAGAGTAGTCCTATGAACTTGTGTCTAATCCCCGAGTAGTGAGTAGGCTACAGTAAAGCAGAGAAAGACATAAGACAACAACTCCAGGTATGAGGAGTCCTTGTACGGGAGTGGGACAGGACGGGATTTATTTATTTATTTATTTTTAAGATGTGTTGAGTTTTTGTTGAGTTCTGAACGCTTCGGAAAGGTTCTGTTTGGCTAAGTTATTGTATTTTTCGTTTCCTCTTATTTAGCTTATTATTTTCGTTGCTTTATAAGTTGTGTTTAGACCATTCTTTATTTGTTATTTCCCTTGTTTATGTAATTTCTTTGTTAACTTTGTGTTGGGCCACAGCTTCGCTCGCCACGGCTTCGCTCTAGTGAGCCTACTGATCAACGTTCTCTTTATAATTAACTAACTTATAACAATTTCTGGTAATAATAATAATAAAGTCGGGACATATATGAAAGCTTTGCCAAACAAATGTTTAATTATATAAGCTCACAAACTGTGTGGCTATGGTGAGCTTGTTGTCCCGTCGTATTTTGAGAGGTCAATTGAAATGCTAATTCACATTTGGAAGACAATAGAACCCCCGCCGGCAGCAGGGGGAGGAGGTGTTGCGCAGCTCGGCCAAAAGGGAGAAAATCTAACGGTCTAAATGAACGGTAAATGCAGGCGGAGGGGTAGTTTTTTCAGTTCAGTCACCCAAGTGTTAAGTAACATCATCATTATTATTGTTGAGTCTGAAAAGAACAATACAATGTGATAGATCTTTACACATCTGACCCATAACATTATTAGCAATTCACATGGTTACTATAATAGGTGAGTCTTCTAGCTTTTAAAAAAAATATATGTCATTAATTCTTTCTCTTACTAAGTGGAACATCCCACTTCTTAATTGTATATTATTTGGAAAGGGTTGAGTAGCAAAATGTTTGCCATAAATTCAATGCTGAGTTGCATTTGTTTTCCTACATTTCCCCTTCAATGTATTATTACAATGTATTTACTATTTCTTACTTAGGTCTACTTAACTTTGTATTTTTACATTATTATATTGATCAACATTAACACATAGTGTGTGTTAGGTTAGGTTAGTTGCAGAGGCCTTTTTTGCAGAGGCCTTTTTTGCTCTGTCCTGTTATTTTACTATTTATAATGAATGTCACTAATACAATACAGGAGAAGGCAGATTTCTGTATATGTAATGTATTTATTTTTAATTGGACATGATAGAAGCAATGCATCCAAACTAATCATTGTAGTATTTAGGACCACAATAACAAGGAGTAGTCAGGACTTTATGTTATCATTCTAGCCTAGATGTGATTGTACATTTGTGCACATTTTTGGCTCATAAATTATTATACTTGAACCTTGAACCAAACTAACCTGACATGATTTAACATAGGTAATCCACTAAGCCTACTAGGTTTTATACTGTGTGATGTGGTGGACATTTCTGTAGATTACGAGTTGATTGGGCAATATCCATGTCTAGGCCACATATATTGTTATGTTAATATGCTTTAACTACTTAGAAACTGGCACCCATTGGTCATTATCAATTGAATAGGCTGATATAATGCTCTATTTCCCCTAGAGCAGCTACATAGTCTCAAATAGATAAAATAAATGATAATTGTCTGTTCTGTGAAAGATAAGAGTATGTTGTAACTGTCTGTCCAATGGCAGCTGTGAGTTAGGTCATGTTTTGTGTTCCTTTAACCTAACTCTTTGAATTAGCTTGGCTCTCTTAACTCATGAATGCAAAAGCAGTCTTCTAAAGTAACCATAACAATGAATTTGCCTTTTAAATCATGTTAAACCACAAAGCAATAAAACACTTAGCTTCAACTCAAAATAGTAACCTTGACTTAATGTCTAGTGAACAAATGGACTCTTTAGCAACAAGAAAGGGCACACAATAACTCCACACAACTGAGTTTTATATAGAAATAAATATTTATAGAAAATGTAAACAGTAAGTATAAATAAATAGATGGATGGATGGATGGATGGATGGATAGATCTCAGAGTCACTTAATGACAATTATAATTATTTGTGAGCCTACACACTCACACAGACCCTAAAAGCCAGCGAAATGAAATACTACCTAAGTTAACCTTAACTTGTGTCAGACTTGAATTCAAATGCAAGAGCAGCTTTATATAAATGTAGTAGTAGTAGTGTTATGAGAGGGAAGGTGATGTTTGTTCAGACTAGCAGGGACTTAGGTGGGACAGTTAACAAAGCATTATCCAGTTTCTGTCTATTGTTGATCCCTCCCCCCACCACCACCCTGATTGGTCCATCAGAGTCATTGTGAGTATTTAACATAGCTCTGTTTTAGCTCCATGACACAGTCATGACACAGTTCCATGTGTGCAAGTTCCTGAGGCTGAACTCTCTTCTGGACTAAAGGTGAAGTATAGATAGATAGATAGATAGATAGATAGATAGATAGATAGATAGACAGATAGATAGATAGATAGATAGATAGTAAGTAGGTTGATGCACCAATTGATTTAGGTTAGAGTTGTCATATCTAAAAAAGAAGGTAACATTTGAATTCCCCATCAAAAAATACATACAATAGACATCCAATTTGTTTTTGAGATGGATAGGGTACAATTGGCAATTATAAAATACCAATTGATGCAGGTTAGAGTTGTCCTATCCCAAAAAGAAATTAATATTTGAATTCTCCATAAAAAAATACATACAATAGACATCCAATTTGTTTTTTAGATGGATGGGGTACAATTGGCAATTATAAAATACCAATTGATGCAGGTTAGAGTTGTCCTATGCAAAAAAGAAGGTCATATTTGAAATCTCCATCAAAAAATACATACAATAGCCACCTTTTTTTTTCTTTTTCGCTGCCTTTTTTTCGCGGCCTCGTCCATGGACCCGTCCACGGCCGGCCGTTTGCGTCCACGGCCGGCCGTTTGCGTCCACGGCCGCGGCCTCGTCCACGGCCGCGTCCACGGCCGCGTCCCCGGCCGTCTGCGTCCACGGCCGCGTCCACGGCCGGGACGGCCGGCCGTTTGCGTCCGTGGACGCGGCCTCGCGTCCACGGACGTTTTTTTCGCGGCCGCGTCCATGGACGCGTCCACGGCCGCGTCCATGGACGTGGACGCGGCGGCCAACGGCTCTTGCTGTCTTATCCAGCGCGAGTCAGCAGAGTAAGCATGAGCCCTAGTCAACAAACAACAGGAGAAACAGTCACACACGTAGAGAGTGCAGAGAGACCAATGTAGGATACCAGAGAAACTAGGATACTGCAGGTAAACAACGTACTGTAGTCGAAGAACATCCACAATGGCAAGACATGTCTGTCACAACTTCTATATACCACCAAAATGTATAATTGATTTGGCATGCGATCTGTTCAATAATGTTGAGGCAAACTGACACCGTCTGTGACAGTCTGACAGTGGTGGCGCACAGCGGGGAGTTTGAGATGCATTCACTTGGAGAGAAGGTAAAAGCACTGTTTACGTTGTGCCCGAAAGGAAAATTGCCATGAAATTCACATCCAGGCTTTAAATAGTGAAACCGAATGCGAGTGACATTCTGTAAACAGCAGATTGCCCACTAATGTGCGTCTCTCTCCTCCACATGTTCCACAGTGTCTGCTCCGCAACATTTGCATCTTTAACCCATTTAGGCCTCGAATTATTGACTGCTTTAAACCAGTGGAAAATAGCAGATATACAAGCTCACAGCGATGCAAGCTTGTAGATCTGCTATTTTTCAAAAAAAGTCGTGAAAATGTGTGCAAATCTTTGAATATATGTATTTTCAAAGCGAACGTTTGTAACTCAAATTTTGCTTCTGGGTGGTCCCTGGAACTAGATATTTTGAGATGGGGGTCTGTGGCCAAATACATATAATTTTGGGGGTCCTTCACATGAAAAGGTTTGAGAACCTCAGACATAGTAGTCTCTCAAGAACAGACTAACTGAGCTCCAATTAAGTGAAAAGGACCTTTTCTTTGACGATGGCTGGCCAGATTGCTGACATAGAAACATAGGTTTTTCAAAAAATCTTAGAAGGATTCAAAAGACACTTATAGAATCTGGTCAAAATTCTAATTTTCACGATTATTCAAAAATAGCAGATCTACAAGCTCGCAGCGTGGCACTCGGTGCCGCGCTGTGAGCTTGTATATCTCCTATTTTTCAATAGCTAAAGCATAAAATAATGATACACAAAATGTGTACCCCGTTCTGAATGGGTTTTAATTATCACAGCGGCCAGGTGGCAGTGATGTCTTGGAAAGGTTCATGTGCTTATAAGCATTTCCCTCAAACTCTAAACCGCTAGCAGCGTTCGCTCGTCATTAGCATACGCTTAGAGAAAACTATAAAGTCTGCTCCCTGCTAGTAATGCTCCCACCGTTTATTGCAAGTTCAACGTTTGGATAAGGCCTGTGTCCAGACCTGACTGAATGGTTGAACTTGTAATGAACAGTGGGAGTATAATTATCATTAGTTTGTGGACTTTGTTTAATTGTTGATATTCCGTTTGTCATGGACGTGGATAGTACAGTGCATGCTCTACGTTTGTTAATTAAACATAAACGTACTCACATAGGAGTTGGATAATGAATTATTGTTCACTATTAAAGCATTTTTCCTTCAACTCTTGCAGCATTCGCAACATTAACATAAGCTTAGATAAAACAAAGTTTGCACACTGCTAATACGTTCCCACTGCTTATTGCAAGTTCAACATTTCATTGAACTCGCAACAAACAGTGAGAGCATAATTATATTAGCACTGTGCAAGCGTTATTGTTTTGTTTATGTTGATGTTGGTCTTGCTCCTGGATACTACAATGCGCATGCATTACGTTTGTTAAATAGCAAACATAATCTCTGACCTGTCACACTGAAGTTGATTCATGGTTAATTACACTTTTCAGTTCTGATTCTGCAATTAAAGCAGGGGCGTCAATTGGGTATGGCAGGGGTATGCAGCTGCTATACCCTGGGTCCAGAGGGGGAGAATACAAGTTACTTTACAATATAAATCCATGAATGTCTCTTTGTCTATCTGTGCTGGTTATGTTGTTAAATTACATTAAAATAACTACAAATGCAAAATTTAACAAGGTATTACAATTATATTCTCCACACTTATTCTCCCCATCTTGACAGAATAGTATATTCCCAGGTTCCGCAGGTCAGCTGCACAGGTGCAATGCATTATTGTTAATTGTGGCACGTTTACTATATTATGCCAAGTTTAGCTGCACTTGAACAACCGTTCCAGACTGCCATATCCAGCCCAAGAAACCATAGACATTTTTGGGGAAAAAAATAGAATGTACTAAATGTATCATGTCTGTTGCTATGGCAACATGACTGGTGTCTTGCACGCGTGCAAGACACCAGTCATGTTGCCATACCTTACCTTCTTCTGAACTGACGCCACTGAACTAGAGGAGCAGTTTTGTGTCCTAAGGCTGTAATTTATTTGACTTCTCTCTATAAACAACTGAAACGACTCAAACTTCTCTGAAGCACGTCACAGAGTCTGTCACACAATTTACTTTTGGTTCAAGGGCATTTCATTGATTTCTCAAGTGCGCCCCAAGCCGTCCCTCATCTTGACTTTCAAACTTCTACTTGCAATAATTCCAAAGTATTTCATTTATTCTACCGTATCAAATACATCTATTATTAAACATTCGAATTGTATTTCTCATTGAGATGCTTTTTTCCCCCCACAATATACTATATAGCCTACCTGTCCCCAAACAGGAATGTCATGTAAAAAAGGGAAAAGATGGCTAGTTCAAACACTAAAACAATGTGTACGTCCTTTCGCAAAGTAAAGCCCTGCTTCATCATACAAGGCCGTCGCACAAAAGTAGTGAAAACAGCAAATCAATGCGAGGCGATGCAAGGCGTTGTGTGCTTGTAAAAGAACGTATTGGCTGCAAGATTAATACTTCAATACGTCAATCATATGCAGATGTGCTGTAGTTTCACAAAATTGTTGAAGAACTAATATTTTAGTTTTATTTCACTCAAGTAGCCTAACCAATACGTCACGTCTGAGACTACATGCTCGGACAATCTGCCATTGTTAGCCCAAAAAGAAACGTCAGAGACGTCACGTCCATCACAAGGACGGTCTGTACTTTGCACGATCCCATTGGAAATCTGCCATCGTTTCTGTCACTTCCACCGCGTAAATTGTCAAATTGTCTTTTCTACACTGTAGTTTAAATACAAAAAAAGTGACAAATTGCTTTGTGCCAGTCACGATAAAGAATACATTAAATCCTTTATGTGTGCCTAGCTGGAAGAGAGAGATAGAGAGAGAGAGAGAGAGAGAGAGAGAGAGAGAGAGAGAGAGAAAAAAAACTATTATCTGACCTACTGTACCAAAAATGTTCAATTATTGTTTGATAACAACATTAATTAATTGATGAAAGTGAAAAGAAGGCGCTTTCGCCCAATGGCGATGTCCCACCAAATGTGCTGCGTTGAACAGCTCTACGGTTCACAAGCATTACTGTATGCTTTGGATAGAAGGTTCATATCGTCGTTGTCGGGTGGAAACCTCGTATCTCCAAGTGTCAAATGTCTATGTTCTTTCGCAAAGTAAAGCTCTGCTTCATCATACAAGGCCGTCGCGCGAAAGTAGTGAAAACAGCAGATCTACAAGCACACAACGCCTCGCACCACGAGGCGTTGTGTGCTTGTAGATCGGCTGTTTTCACTAGTTTAAATCATTTTTAAAATGATAAATGCAAAACGAACGGTTTTCACCCGACAACGACGATATACATAAATGTAGAATCTACGCAGATGCTTCATATTTGCGTCACATCACACCATATGTAAAAACTTTTTTACAGTATCTTGGTATTATCAACTTTGTTCTTTTGAAACACTTTTGTACTCATTATGCGAAGTGTTTGTGGCTGAACCAAAACAGTCACTGAAAACGTTTGCACCGTTGTCATTTCATTTCATTTAAAAGCAGAGGATCTGAGCTACAAAATGAGTTATCACTTTGCTTACCCAACAGTTTTGGAACTATAGCTTATTGAAGCTTATTTCTGAAAACACAGGTGAGAACTAGGCTACAGTTTAAACGTTTTTTATATAACTTATTGAAGTTTGTTTTTCTGAAAAGTTTGGACATTGATTTTCAGACTCTCCGCTCAAAATATATCATTGGAAAAATGCTTTGAATTGAATTACATTTACAATTTTACCCACTAATAAAAAGGCGTTGTTCCAACATTGTATTGAATCATATTAAAACATAATACATAAAACTTGAGCACTGATTTTGGGGCCATTGTTAACCTTTTATTTAAAAAGACTTGTTCTCTAGAACAAGAATTGCAATTAGATATACTAAAAGGTGCTTTTGTGTCACTAATATCTATCCAGACTCCAGAGTACCGTATCCCAGAAGTCATTGCATTTGGAGCCGGAGCTCAGAAAATGTTCCTGCTGGAGGCAGGCAATTCACCCTTTGTTAAGTCCCACCCATTGTCCTGCCCCTCTCCACACCCATTGGTTGCTGTGTCTTGGTGGGACATTCAGTGGGACATTCCATCCACTGCCATGTTAATTCAGTTGCTTCATATTGTTATTCTGTGTGCTCAATTCTAATTTCAAACTTTGTTTCAATCAATTGGAGCTGCTCAGTGGCAGCATAGTGAATCAGCATGTTTTTAAATGTTTTTATTTCTCCAAAAAATATGTTTTAGCTAATTCAACATAAAAAAGGCGGAACCAGGGCGGGACAAGGCAGATAGAGCCTGCTGGTTAGTCAGTCAGGGACCAACCAGGAGGCTAACAAAGGGTGAATTGCAGTCGGTCGCAAGAGTAACTGAGAGACATTGATCCCAGCCCTGACTTCTAATTGAACTCATTTTTGACCAAAAACTGATTAGAAGAAGTCGTTTTTTTTAGCTCTCCTGTAAAAGTGTGCAGTCATGGGATGACCATTTACTTGCTGTTCCGGGGCAAATGTTGGCACTGTTGGGTAGAAACCTCACATCCATATTTGAACTTTTTTTTCTTCACATAATGCCCCACTTCAAAGTTTTCAGGCCAAGGACCCCTGGGCTGAGAGAGAGATGAAGCAGGGACCCCCTCTACATTTTGTATAAATGTGTGATGCAGATTTTCATCGATTTCATAGACTTGTTTGACAGCACTGTCATCAGTCTTGGATTCGCGTTTTTAGTTCATTTGCCGAAAATAGCCGATCTGCTATTTTTGGCTAAAGTTCTCCTCAGAATAGGGATGCGAGGGTTCAAGTTGTTAATTTAAAAGAATGATCCTATCACACAAAGATTTGGCGGCCCAACTGTTGAAACTCTGAGGACCCCCCAGGGGTCCCGGACCCCATGTTGAAGACCCCTTTCATACTTTGTGCCAAGTAAAAGTAGTGAAACAAAGAAGAGACTTCTAAAGCGAGCCTTCCAACCAGTGGCGTCAGTTCAGAAAAGGCTAAGGTATGGCAACATGACTGGTGTCTTGCACGCGCGCGAAGGCGCGCGTGCAAGACACCAGTCATGTTGCCATACCTTAGCAACAGGCATGATATATTTATTTTAAGAAGTACATATAATATATAATTATATATACCTATAATATAATTATAATACCTTGTTAAATTGACCATTTTGTAAAGTTTTGCATTTGTAGTTATTTTACTGTAATTTACCAACATAATAACCCGCACAGATGGACAAAGAGACATTCATGGATTCATTTAGAACTAAACTTTTATCTTCCCCCCCTGGACCCAGGGTATGGCAGCTGCATACCCCTGGACCCCCCTGGACCCAGGGTATGGCAGCTGCATACCCCTGCCATACCCAATTGACGCCCCTGCTTCCAACTAGTTCACGCAGTCAACCTGAGTGACACCTCCTCGGGCCTCAGTGAGTGAGGTGACGTTGACACAACATGACACTAATAAGGTGGCCTTATGCAACCTGGCGCTCATTCTACACACTAGCTTTACTGCTGCTTGCCACTGCATTTCCTTTGCTCCTTTGCTTCCACCTGCTGCCACCTGACATGTGTTGTCGTAGTTTGGCTGGTCTTTATTATGCTTAGCAGCGGGGTGTTTCAGGGTAAATAATACATGATACCGTACGTGATATGTATTTTTCTAAAACGGCTAGTTCCATTCCTTGATTCTGATTGGCTGGTTTCCCTTAATTGCTGTGGTATATGAGACTATAACCCACACCTTGAATCATTTTATATCAAACCCACGTGCGTTATTTCTTTCCACAGTGTTCCACAGCTAGTGCACCAATTATCTGCACCTGTGTTGTTGGCAAACTACTTTCTTGTAGCTGGGGACTACTTTCTTGCAGAGCAGACCTTATAGTCAATTATTAGTGAAATAGAACAGTTTTAATTGGTACATGTCTATGATTTTTCATGTTGCCATTTTGTAACCATTTTAGAAAAGCAGTAAGCCACGCGAGGCATGTGGTTACCTGTATTTTACACCGGCTGAGAGGGTTGGAGACACTCGGCTGCACCTTGTGTCTCCCTACGCCTCTCAGCCGGTGTAAAATACCAGGTAACCACTCGCCTCTTGTGGCTTACTGCTTCAATATACTGCATCATCCTTTCAAATGATCCGACTAAAATGACGTTTTTTAAAACTTGTAAATGTAGGGTGACATACTGTACAAGTGGAAAAGAAGCCAATGAATGAGCTAGGAGTTTGTCATCAGCACACAGTTGGATCTTTCCCCTGTGAACACTGTTATATGGATGTGGATAGTTTTATAATCTTGTAGTGACACGGCTGATTCCCATGAGCAAACAGAAAGGTAATTAAATGTCCACATGAGCCAACGGGTCTGGCTCATACACCACATCATTTACAGTAATTTGACATTTTTCAGGACATTTGGAACCAACCACATTGGTTAGAAAGCCAAGAACCTAATATATTTTAACCTTTTTTGGTTGCAGGTCACATAAATGTTTAATTTATAATTTGTTGTGTGCCGGTGTAGTGCGTCTGAAATAGTTCACAATAATAATATTGTACAAGCTCACAACAACACGTCTGTGTGTGTGCGTGTGTGTGTGCGTACGTGTGTGCGTGCGTGTGTAAATATCACACGGATTGTTAAGTAATTTATTATAGATCGAGATTGATATTGACGTTTATTTTTGATGAAAAAAGGGTGGGAGCAATACGAGCTCACAACGCGTCGCAGCGCGACACGTTGTGAGCTTGTAGATCGGCTATTTTCATCACACAACACCTGAGAGTGACCATAGCTGAGTGGTTAGGGAGCCTGCCTGGGGAACCAGTTCCCCTGGTTGTCCCTGGTTCGATTCCCGGTCAGGCAGCAATGTGTCCATGTGTCCCTGAGCAAGACCTTAACCCAAAATTGCTCCCCGAGCGCCGAATATGGCTGCTCACTGCTCCTAGTTGTTATAGGATGGGTAAAATGCAGAGATAAATCTCACGTATGTGCAGATGTACGCGACAAAAAACGTCCCGAAGGCGCGGGACCATATTCTATTCTAGAGCAACCAAACATAAAATGACTCTCTTCTCCACTAGTCCCTCCCCAACGTTTTAGTCTAGTTTTTATTTTGTTGACGAAATTGTCAATAAATATAGTCTTAGTTTTAGTCACCACAGCTTAATTTTTATTTCGTGTTTATTTAGTTTTTGTCAGTGAAAAAAAGAATTTCGTCATAGTTTTTTAGTCGACAAAATCAACACTGCACTCCTTGTAAAGAATTGTGGTGATGAGGCAGGCTACACAACACCAACGTGTACACCCAGAAAACAAGCAACAAGACATATCAAGTTCAACAACGTCAGCGGCACTACCTCACAAAACCCAATAGAATGGAGTGTGCCTCTGAGACCATTGTAAACATGATATACTGTAATTATGATAAACGATAGCCTACTTACTAACCGGGCTCTCGTTGTACAGCACTGTACCGTATGGTTTACATGGTTTACAGATACACTCCGCAACTAAATATCAAATGTTTTGCTTGTGTGGTTCTTGGTTCCTCTTGTGTATCATATCATATTCTCAGCTGCTTGTAGCAGTGATGCATAATTATGCAATTATGGGTATATGCACGGATGCACACAAAAAACATTGCCAACTGAATCCATGAAGGCATAATTAAACACATTTAGAACGGGTACACAGTATTGTGTATCATTATTTTATGCTTTAACTATTGAAAAATAGCAGATATACAAGCTCACAGCACGGCACCGAGTGCCGCGCTGCGAGCTTGTAGATCTGCTATTTTTGAAAAATCGTGAAAATTAGAATTTTGACCCGATTCTATAAGTGTCTTTTGAATCCTTCTAAGGTTTTTTGAAAAATCTGTGTTTTCTGTGTCAGCAATCTGGCCAGCCATCGTCAAAGAAAAGGTCCTTTTCACTTAAATGGAGCTCAGTTAGTCTGTTCTTGAGAGACTACTATGTCAAACTCAAACCTTTTTCATGTGAAGGACCCCCAAAATGACCACGGACCCCATCTCAAAATATTTAGTTCCAGGGACCACCCAGAAGCAAAATTTGAGTTACAAACGTTCGCTTTGAAAATACATTATATTCAAAGATTTGCACACATTTTCACGACTTTTTCAAAAATAGCAGATCTACAAGCTCGCAGCGCGGCACTCGGTGCGGCGCTGTGAGCTTGTATATCTGCTATTTTTCACTGGTTAAAGCATTCAATAATTCTCGGCCTAAATGGGTTAATACCCATACTCACTGTAGGTAAACACCATTTCATGTGTTTTTCATGGAGGTACTGAGGGATTCTCATATCCCATGAACCCTTGCTACGTTACAGAAGTGTACAGGCTGGGTTTTCTATGTTTTTTCTCCATGGGATTGCATGCACATGTTATTTGTAATGGGAGATCTCACACTGTATGGCAGTGATATTCAACTGGCGGCCCGCGGGTCGAATTCGGCCCCAGTGGAGCTTTCTTGTGGCCCCTTGGGGAACATTCCACATCCCAATGTAAAAACTAGACCAGGTCAACCTGGTTGTGCCAGACCCCCTGTCTGTCATCATCATTTATGACATCATGCCTTTTGTAGGCATGTCATCATCATGTCATCATCATATATACCCTTTATATAGAAAACCCGGACAGACAGACCGACATTTGCTTATGTAGGCCTACCCATTTCATGGGTCTGGCAATAACAAATTATTATTGGATGGTTGGTTGTACAGGATTTTGAATGTTCTGCCATTTCTTTTTTCACCATGGTAACTTGGAAACAGACACGATATAGAGTGCACTTCATCCATCATTTGAAACAATCTCTGGATTTTGTCCATTTACACCAAAGAAATAATTCTGGATTTGGTCCATAGCTTTGGCTTAGCTGAATAGTTAGGGAGCCTGCCTGGGGAACCAGAGCCCCTGGTTGTCCCAGGTTCGATTCCAGGCCAGGGTAGCAATGTCGATGTGTGTCCCTGAGCACATCTTGTGCCTCTGTCAGTCGGGTGCTCAAAACAAAAGCAAAAACCTTTCACGCGAACCACCTTGCTAGCCTGCCTCAAATACTCTTCCCGCAAAGACACTTCTATGCCAATGACCACATACAGAACATAATGAAATAAAGATCTACTTCCTCTTCTTAATATCAAAATCTAAGCCTGTGCACTACAAAGGACTGGCACAGGAAACATGCTTCATACTGCCTGAATGCAGTATGAAGCAGGCACTAATAAGTTACCATATTGGACATACATGTTGTCTTATCGGACATAGTGTATACAGTAGCACACAACAAACTGCCAAACGCTTAACCATGAACATTTGTTCATTTCTGTTGTATTCTTGTGGCCCCCCGACTTCTATTGATTTTACAATTGCAGCCCCTCAGCGTTTTTTTTTTTTTTTTTTTTTTTTTTTTCAGAACACCCGAGCGCAACCAAACATAAAATGATTTGTATTAGTTCTACAGGATATCTTCTCCACTAGTCCCTCCTTAAAAAATGTGGTCTAGTTTTTATTTGTCGACGAAATTGTCTAATATTTAGTCTTAGTTTTAGTCATAGCTTAGTTTTTATTCTGTTTTTATTTAGTTTTCGTCAGTGAAAAAGTCAACAGACATTTTTCCTCATAGTTTCAGTCTTTGTATTAGTCTTCAGGAAAGGGGGGGAGGGGACAGAGAAAGGGAGAGCAAGTAGAAAACCTAGGAAATGAACAGGTCTAAAGAGAATTCTACCACTTTTTGTGGTCACATGTTCAGATACTGGATTCTGAATGGCTTAAAACAGTGGTAAATCAGTCAACAACCTTGAGTTGGCTCATGGACCCCGCCCACTGTTGTGTTGCAGTTGTAACATTTCCAAGATCCTTTACAAGTTACAACTGTGTTTTCTTTCATTTATATGGTAGAAGTGGTAGAAAAGCAATTTACCATGAGAGGGTCGTGGGTTGTTGGTTTATTTACCACTGTTTCAGGGTTGTGGCACGAGGCGAAGCCGAGTGCCAAACAACCCAGCCAACAACACACTCCCTCTCATGGTAGATGGCTTACTCCTAAGACATGTACATTTATACCATGCACACAGCATAGAAAAGCAGCAGGTACCGGTATGTACATATTAACATACGGTTCAAAAACGCATCGGTGAGTCCACATATAGGAAGGCAGTCTGCATAATTATGGTCAAAACCACAGATAGAATCCACACGGTAAATCGACATAGGAAAGTGGTTAGCAAGCATACAGACAAAAATCCACATGTGGGTAATCCAACATAAGTAAAAACAGGAGCTGAATACATGAGCGGTTAACAGTACACTCCCATTGTTACCTCTTTGTGCAGATTACCACAGCTTCACACTGACTGAACATCATCAGAGGCCCCGAACTCACACGGCTTAATCTCTTCTTACAAATGTCAGCGCAACACTTGACGTGACTCTTAAGGATAGTTCTTTTTCAATTTCCAAATAAATCCCCCTTTTAAACACTTACACCCGGAGATGCTTTTCCTTCCGTGGGGAAAGCCAACAGACAAGCAACCTGAAGCGTGGCAACACTGTGCTCCGCTGCTGTCAATCCAAGAAGCACTGCCTCTAAAGCAGGGGTTCCCAAACGTTTTCGTCTCAGGGCACCCCAAAAATATTTGTTTTAATCCGAGGCACCCCTACATTATAATTTTAACTCCCAGCACCTTATATTTATAGCATATTGTCGTTGTCGGGTGGAAACCTTGTATGTCCAAAACCGTTCGTTTTGTATTTATCATCTATAAAATGTACTAAACTAGTGAAAACAGCAGATGACGACAGTGACGATAGGGGAACACGTTGAGATAATAGCCATTCTGGTTAGAACTGACTGAAAATAACTTTGTACTTCAAGTTTAAAATGATACTAAATACCCAAATACATTCCAAATATTATCAAATTATCTCGCGGCACCCCAGGACTGCCGTCGCGGCACCCCAGGGTGCCCCGTCACCCACTTTGAAAACCCCTGCTCTAAAGCTAAGTTCGCACACTGTCGGCGCAAATCGGATTTTTGGGCCTATCCAGTCTGGATTCCGATTGGTTTGATCAACACATGCAAACTGATTTCAGTGAAATCTTTGAACCACATTGATATAGGTGGTGCATTGACTTGCGATTCAAATCAGAGTTCAGAGGCCTGGGCACTGTTGTATTTTGAGCTTATAGGTCAGTGGTTCTCAAAGTGGATTCCAGGGACTCTGTGGGTTCCTTTAGGGGGGGTCTAAATTGACCCATACAAGCCTGTAACTCTGACAGTGTACAAATGGAACCAAATGAACCCGTTTCATTTGTACACAGTGTCAGAGTTAAGCTGGTTGCACACTGCGAAATTTTTAAATCCGCAAAAACCTTTTTCTGGCCAAGGAGAGAGAGAGGAGATCCAGTGGAGACAGTTGCGAAAATCGGAGAAAGAAAATCAACCCTGGTCCAAAAATAAATATGAAACGGGCAGCAGTTGCAAACGGGAGGGAGGTAGATTTCTTTAATTTACATGCTCCAAAATTCGCTCCAATATTCGGCCAAAACGCAGCAGTGTACAAAGACCTTAACACCTTGACGTCCGAAATAGAATGGTGGTTGGTAGATTAGCCGTGACATTTCTATTATTGTATTGTGATCTGAGACATAATATTATGTTTATAAACATGACCCCGCAGCCCCTCCATCTTGAACAGCGCCGCTGTTTTTTCTTTTCTTTTTTTCCCCAGGCCAGTAACTCACCATGATTTTCTGGATTTCCGTTGGGATAGAATGGGGGTTTTGGCCGATCGTCGATGTCCCCGTGCGTTTCGCGTGCGCGATCCTTTCACGTAAATGTCCCCGCAAATAGTCCATGTGTGACTGAAGAACAGAACTGAAAAGTTTCGCTAGCATAGCCCCAAGCATGGCTGCTGTAGGAGCTCGAGTGTGCAGACAGCAAACGGATGGCTGGGAGTAGCCTTGGAGAAGGAGAGGCGCTGACGTCACCTCTGCTTCATGCACGGTCTGCATGAGCTATCAGTGCACGAGTGGTGACTAGGGAAGGTTAGACGATCGCCGATTTTCGGATCAAAAGCTTTTATTCCGGTTTTAAAGACAAAGTCCGGGAATGTAGAACAACGGACTCACTCGCTAGCTTTCGCCGTGGACTGAAGACTCACCTTTTCAGACTCCACCTAAACCCTTAGCACTACAGAAAAAGAATCAATGAATACATGAAGCTAGTTAGCATTTGTTTTTGTTTTTTAGGTTTTTTCAGAACTTTGATTATATTGTGTTTTTTCTAGATAGATATCCATTTGCATTTGTTATATTGTTGATGATGTACTGACATATTATCTTGTTTATTATTGTGATGTTATCTGCTTATTGTAAGTCGCTTTGGATTAAAAGCGTCTGCTAAATGCCTAAACTGTAAACTGTAAACTGTAATGTACGACGTGGCTGAGAGTCCCTGGGGGGATGTGCGATATAGTACGGTTTTAACATTAAGGGGCTCCCCGTGGCTTAGAAGGTGTTAAAGGGGAGACCTCGAAATGTGAAAGTTTGAGAAACACTGTCACATCGTTGAAGCTGTGGTGACTAAAACTAAGACTAAATATATTGACAATTTCGTCAACAAAATAAAAACTAGACTAAAACATTAGGGAGGCTAGTCCCTCCCTAATGTTTTAGTCTAGTTTTTAGACTAGAGAGGAGAGGAATTTTATGTTTGGTTGCTCTCAGGTGCTGAAAATAGCAGATCTACAAGCTCACAACGCGTCGCGACGCGTTGTGAGCTTGTAGATCGGCTATTTTCAGCACGCAACCAAGTGTAAAATCAGTCATTACGATGCCATCAAGGCCTGCCAAAATACATTTTAGTTGACTAAATAAACTGTAGATTTAGTCGCCTAAAATCTTATGATATTTAGTCGACTGAAATTAGACTAAAACTAAAACATTTCAGGTGACTAAATTATGACTAAAACTAAATGACATTTTATTCAAAAGACTATGACTAAAACTAAATCAAAATGTGCTGTCAAAAACAACACTGCACTGTTATATAGACACTGCTATTTTTGGCACCGTCTGAATGCACACATCCAACCTGTTCTCTTGCAAATAACAGTGTGGACAGTCAGTCAGTCAGTCAGTCAGTCGTAGAGATCGGATTAACCCATTTAGGCCTAGGATTAATGACTGCTTTAACTATTGAAAAATAGCAGATATACAAGCTCACAGCGCGGCACCGAGTGCCGCGCTGCGAGCTTGTAGATCTGCAATTTCTTTTTTAATCGTGAAAATTCGAATTTTGACCCGATTCTATAACTGTCTTTTGAATCCTTCTAATTAGGTTTTTTGAAAAACCTATGTTTTTATGTCAGCAATCTGACTTAGCCATCGTCAAAGAAAAGGTCCTTTTCACTTGAACTGAAGCTCAGTTGGTCTGTTCTTGAGAGACTGCTATGTCAGTGGTGCTCAAACCTTTTCATGTGAAAGACCCCTGTAAAAAGATATTCATTCCTAGGACCACCCAGAAGCTAAATCTGAGTTACAAATGTTCACTCTAAAAATACATATATTCAAAGATGTGCACACATTTTCAAGACTTTTTCAAAAATAGCAGATCTACAAGCTCGCAGCGCGGCACTCGGTGTCGCGCTGTGAGCTTGTATATCTGCTATTTTTCAACTGTTAAGAGAAAACATCAGATGTTTGCCTGCAGTGACAGTCTGATCGAGGCCTAATTTCTGCCTTCTAGACCAGTGGAGCCGCGTTGTGGTGTGCATCCTGGCGCTCTGTGTAAAACAGGTGACCTTGACTTACATGCCTCCAGGTAGACTATCCCTGGCATACCAATGAGGTCTAGTGCAGGAGGAATGTTTGTGTCAGCTTAGCCCCGGCTGGGATCCTTAGTATTATTGCTACTGCTGCTCCTGCATACATAGCCTTGTGGTTCAAATCTGACCATTGTTTTTGCATCAAACTGCTGCTACAGTATTAAAGGACAACTTTGTTTTTTTTACAACAAGGGTTCATATTTGATATTGTAATTAGAGAAAAGAAAAGATGAGTGTTAACCGATTTCATGCCGCCGACATGAAAGGGTTAATTGTCCAAAGTGCCGGTCGTGTTCTCCATTCGCGGCCACTCTCTTATTTTCAAGGCCGGAAGTAGATCGAGCTCACAATTCCCACTTGACGATGTTCAAGATTCACCCGTGACTGTTCCGGTCCCGAGCGTAAACAATGATCTAAGATGGATGCCTCCATGCTTGTGCTATTTTAGCAAGAATCCAATGCCATCCTTGGCATCAAAAGTGTTTTTTGGTGAAAATGGACTGTAAAGCTGAGAAAGACCGTTGGCTTCTATGGATGGGATCACTATTGTGTGCACGTGGATAGGATAGGCGATGATGATGAATCGGCGACTTCACCCGTGCTAGGGTTTTTCACCGGATCGAAGGTAACCAGTGCCAGCTTTACTGTATATACAGTATATTTCGCGAGTCATCCCGCGATCAGCACTGTGGACACCTTTTAATATTTCGCGAGACATCGCGGGATCGGCATATTGAAATGTTTTCATTTACTTCTTTCTATTGTTTAAGCGATGGATGGATGGATTTCAGTGGTTAGGGGCATGTGTACAAGTGGCTAAATATGTGATTTTAGACACAATAAGCCGTCAATTTCTTTGTTACTATTTACACCAGCCCCCATAAGTCACATCTGCCCATGAAAGATTGCGGTGCATCTTGGGAATGGGCTTATTGTGTCTACTTGCATGCATGTCCCCAAAACGGCATTCGAAATCGTTAAAATCACATGAAAACATTTTAACACTCATCTTTTCTTTTCGCTAATGACTATCTAAAAATATGAACCCTTGTTGTAAAACAAACTAAAGTTGGCCTTTAAGAGTAGACAGGTTGTTCATATGACATAACCAATGAAAGGCTGAAGAAAAACAGTATAAGCTTGAGAATAATGGAATGCACATCACGCACGTACTACCCACACGCACACGCACACACACACACACACACACACACACACACACACACACACACAGTATTTGCAAAGGGCCTCTCGTTCATTAAGCAACATATCAGTCAGTGGACTCTGCGGGAGTCGGTGTGTGTGTGTGTGTGTGTGTGTGTGTGTGTGTGTGTGTGTGTGTGTGTGTGTGTGTGTGTTAATTACTCAGCCTACGCAGTAAAATCCTGAGTGTTAATGTGATCCTGCGAGCATGTAAATGACCCCTCGGGGACCATTTGTTCACTCTCACTTGAACGAACGCTCAGCGGTTTACCGTGTGACGTGCCATAATGACACAGATGTACGTTCTCTACAATCTATGCATGTAGAGTCATAGATTACCTGCGTTTCCATTTTCCTATTGATCTATGGATCCGGGAGGGACCCCCCAGGGGTCCTTGAGGGAGTGCAAAACCATAAATAATATATTTTCTCCAGATCATCTCACTGGCTAGAAGAGAGAACGTGTAACGATGACTATTCAACGCTCAGCAGGTTTCTGTTTTTCCACTGCTAACTTCCCACCTACAGTATACTATAGACCACATGTTGCCCATGTGTGCTAGAAACAAGATTATTTTCTTATATTCTTTTTGCCAGACCCATGAAATGGGTAGGCCTACATAAGCAAATGTCGGTCTGTCCGGGTTTTCTATATAAAGGGTATATATGATGATGACATGATGATGACATGCCTACAAAAGGCATGATGTCATAAATGATGATGACAGGTCTGGCACAACCAGGTTGACCTAGTCTAGTTTTTTAAGACCTTGTTTTTGTGTGTGTGCAAGACCCGAATTAATTTCTACTTGCCATTTTTTTTTAAATCAGATGGTGTTGTAGGAGACCTAATCAGAGCAAAATGTAATGTTTAAAAAATAATAATGTTTTTGTAAGGTTTTATAGCCATGAATCATAAATCATGCTCTAATTTGCATTTTGGGGATATTTCTCACAATAATAACATACATGTTCTAGACTTTCTAATGATCACCAAAAGAAATATTACAGGCATTTTACTTATGTTTTTGTGAGGAATAGCTTCAGTGAAAAAGTGAGATGTTGTTCGTCAAGACTCTGGACTCCAGAGATCTTTAAGTGGTGTGTGGTATTTATATGCAAATATCGTGGCCAATGGCATTGTAATACTAAACAACAGGATTTAATGGTGATGTTAATGTGAAAAAATAACAGTAAAACTAATTATAAAACATTTTTAAAAAATGTGTTGCCAAAAAGCTACGCTGGGCCTTGCAGGGTTAACCCTGCAAGTACAGGGGAGATAGACAGGAAATGAGGAGAACGTTAGGGAGTGACATGCAGCAAATAGTCCACCTGGCCCAAGCGTCAAACCAGGGACACGTAACAGGCAGTTACAACAATAACTAGAACTGCACTCTGTCGAGGTGCCAACTTGCGTCATGTGCACAAGTACTTGTGCGCCAGCAGAGCGCACCATGAGGTGCGCTCACCACTGGCATCACCAGGAATGCTGATCCCTCATTGGCTGTTTATGATGACGTTGCCAGAAAGGCTGGTCCCTGATTGGGCTACGGGGTTAAACACGGGCAGACACCGACATACCTACTGTACATATGTACAGTACCTACCGTACATATGTACAGTAGGTACTGTACATATGTACGTACGTACGCAGCCGCACGCAGTACCCATCGCGCTCTGCTGGCGCAAGTAACTAGAAAGGTGGGATTCTGGGAAATTGCAAGTGTGGTTGCCTATCATATTGTGATGCCATGTGAAGCTTGACCAATCCTCTAGAATCAGCGGTTCTCAAAGTGGATTTCAGGGACTCTCTAGGTTCCTTTATGGGGGTCTAAATTGACCCTTACAAGTCTGTAACTTTGAACATGTACAAATGGAACCAAATGGACCCTCACGGGTCCATTTGGTTCCATTTGTACACGATCCAAAGTTAAAGGGAGACCTTCAAATTCCCAATGTTTGAGGACCACTGCTCCAGATGAAACTAAGAACTCTAGTCTGGTTGCCCTGTAGGAAACAAACCCCACTAATGAAGTGTGTGTTTTCTTCCATGTCCTCAACAGCACGTGTGCACCATGACCACCGCCTTCCTCCACTTCTTCTTCCTGGCGTCGTTCTGCTGGGTCCTCACCGAGGCCTGGCAGTCCTACATGGCCGTCACAGGGAAGGTCCGGACCAGGCTGATCCGCAAGCGCTTCCTCTGTCTCGGATGGGGTAAGCCAGGGGTTTTCAAAGTGGGTGACGGCCGGGGCACCCTGGGGTGCCGCGACGGCAGTCCAGGGGTGCCGCCGTGCCGCGAGATCATTTGATAATATTTGGAATTTATTTGGAGACTTGAAAAAATATTTAGTATCATTTTAAACTTGAAGTACAAAGTTATTTTCAGTCGGTTCTAACCAAAATCCCTATTCTCAACATTTTCCTCGCAACATAATCACTAAAATATCGTCACTGTCGGGCAGAAACCTCGTATCTCCAAGTTTCAAATGTGTACGTCTTTTGGTAAAGCAAAGCCCTGCTTCATCATACAAGACTGTCGCACAAAACTAGTGAAAACAGCCGATCTACAGATCTTGTAGATCTGCTGTTTTCACTAGTTTACCGTAATTGCCGGACTATAAGCCGCTGCCTTTTTCCCATGTTTTAAACCCTGCGGCTTATACAACGGTGCGGCTTATATAAAGATGTTTTACAGCTAACGGCCAGTAAGTTCGTTTTACAATGGTCTTTAACAAGGATTTATATATAGATTTGTACAGCTAACGGCCACCAGGGGCACTCTAGCGGGAAGCAGGAGGGACACCTGCGGCTTATAGTCAGGTGCGGCTTATAGTCCAGCAATTACGGTAGTACATTTTATAGATGATAAATACAAAACGAACGGTTTTGGACATATAAGGTTTCCACCCGACAACGACGATATGCTATACGTATAAGGTGCTGGGAGTGAAAATTATAATGTAGGGGTGCCTCGGATTAAAAAAAATATTTCTGGGGTGCCCTGAGACAAAAAGGTTTGGGAACCCCTGGGGTAAGCTACTCTCCAACAGTGTCAGTTTGGCAGCAGATTTTGATTCAGTCTTTTGAATACAACTTTAATTTAGTTTTAGTCATATTTTAGTCATCTGCCATGTTTTAGTTTGTCTAGTTTTAGTTGACTAAATATATGATTAGTTGACTAAATCTTCAGTTGAACAAAAATGTATTTTGTTGGGCCTTAATTGCAACGTAATGCCTGATTTTACACATGGTTGCATGCTGAAAAGAACCAATCTGCAAGCTTGCAGATCTGCTATTTTCAGAGCACAACACCAGAGTGCAACCAAACAAACTGGATCTCTTCTCCACCGGTCCCTCCCTAACATTTTTAGTACAGTTTTAATTTGTTCGACAAAATTGTCAATATATATATATATATATAGTGTAACAAAAGGTCTTCAGTGTATTCCCCCAATGTTTCAAAATGATCACCAGCTCTATGGAATGTACACAGGAAACATGGGGTATATACAGTCAGTATATCGTCGTTGTCGGGTGGAAACCTCGTATCTCCAAGTTTCAAATGTGTACGTTCTTTTGCAAAGTAAAGCCCTGCTTCATCACACAAGGCCGTCGCACAAAAGTAGTGAAAAAAGCAAAACGAACGCTTTTGGACATACAAGGTTTTCATCCGACGACGACGATATATTCTTTTACGTATCTGAAGGGTGGGATTTCCCTTCACCCACTTAAACCCTACTATATGTACTGGACTTTGTTGACTGCTGTGCCCCAGGGGTCCATACATGCTCTTTTATTCCCTCTACACCAGGGGTCTTCAACGTTTTCAGGCCGGGGAC
Source organism: Nannobrachium achirus (assembly GCF_963921795.1). NCBI lineage: Eukaryota > Metazoa > Chordata > Actinopteri > Myctophiformes > Myctophidae > Nannobrachium > Nannobrachium achirus. The sequence goes on along the minus strand of NC_137833.1, from coordinate 3,702,175 downwards.
CCCCAAACTGATGGGGAGATGGAGCAGGGACCCCCTACCACCTCGTAGGGTGGGGGGGGTCGGGGCTACGACATATTTTTTATTTTAAACATGTTCAAGTTACTGCGAGCAGGGTGGGCCGTACCACAACCATTTCTAAACATACTACTTATTAACTGAGAACAAATGTCAATACTATCAACAATATGTCAATTGCATAGTAATCATGTATTCAAGCTATTCAAAATGGATAGAATCATGATTTATTTTTTAAATAAATGTGAAAAAAAAAAAACATTTTTTGAAATCTTTTTTTTTTTTTTTTTTTTTTTAAGCAATAATTTCGCGGACCCCCTGCAGTACCTCCGCGGACCCCCTAGGGGTCGCGGACCCCCTGTTGAAGACCCCTGCTCTACACCAAAAATAGACGATAGACGAATGTTTGCATGTTTTCACATGCCCAGAATTGGGATGCCTCATGGGGTTAAAAGCATCTTACCTCTTCCTCTTTTGGGGTTTGGGCTGATTTAGGTTTTTTACCCTCTCCTCCTCCTAATTTTTTTTGTTTTCACTTTTCGTGTCACGACTGTGTCTTCTTCCTGACGATGTTCTTTGTTGTATAATGTTTATGTGTTGTACCTTGCTGCTCTCTGAGCGGTATAGAGGGAATGGCCTTGTCTCCTCTCTGAGCGGTATAGAGGGAATGGCCTTGTCTGCTCTCTGAGCGGTATAGAGGGAATGGCCTTGTCTGCTCTCTGAGCGGTATAGAGGGAATGGCCTTGTCTGCTCCCAGCACTTTGCAACGACCTTACGCCTGATAAATTGGTTGTAAGTCACCCGTTTGGATCGCAGCAGAACCTCATTCCTCTAAAACCTTTGGGAACAAGAGGTCGTTCAGGAAAAAGCTATGTTTCCGGCAACCAAATTAATTGCGACGGAAGGTTGCAGTTTACCATGAGGAATGTCACAGCTTGTCCGTGTCCGTGTAGACGTACGTGTAGACGTGTATGCACACTGTGGTTCTATGGGTTTTGTCGCTGGGTTTTGTCATGCTCTGATGTCACTGTGATGTCATGGCAACCACTCTTAACAGAATGGGTTTGCCGCTCTGACATCACACCCTGGCTTAATGTCCCTTTTATGACCATTTATGGAGATCACTGATGTCATCACGAGTCACACTTGCAAATTAATGATGTCCTTGTCCGTTTTATGCCCATATATGGAGATCCCTGTCCCGATGTCATCAATATTAAGGGCATATCTGGGAATGCCCATATTTGGTAATGCCCATATATGGGCATGTTCTGACATCACATTGTTGACTATCATGCAGGGATCTCCATATATGGGTAACTGGTCAGATATACATCACTGGCCAGATGGCCAAGATGTCGCCCTGAGGCGTCTTACTAGTACAAGTTTACATAACCATGGACACGTTAAGCGCAGTGCGAGTTGCCAACTTCAAGTTTACAGAATATCTATCATTCATGGAAGGAGCACCCACAACTAACCATGTAACAGAATCTATACCGTGGGTAGGTATATATTGTATTGATTGATGCATCTCTCATTTGTAACACAAGTCAGTTTGGAAGCCTCGGGCTGAAATAAACAAGGCTGCTAGTGGTGAGACTGCACCATGTTGTTAGCAGAGGAGTATCAGATCCGACATACAGTCCATATCATCAGTGTCCAGTAGAAACCTTGTATCTCCAATTTTCAAATTTGCATGTTTTTTTTTTTCACGTAAATTAAAGCCCTGTCTCATCATATCTCATCAGTACAAGACTGTCACACAAAACTAGTGAACATAACAGATCTACAAGCACACAATGCCTCGCGGTGCGATTTCTCGAATGATAAATACAAAAGGAATGGTTTTGGACATACAAGGTTTCCACCCGTCAAAGACAAGACAATATGCATGTAAATAGGTACCTACACACACACACATAGTGACATACTTTGAAGTACGCACGTACACATAATATTTAGAATTATTATATTTTGAAGTAGACCCTATGCACCAGTGGTGGAAGAAGTACTCGCAATATCAAAACGGAATTACTCAAGTGATGTAAATGTACCTCAAAATGACTCAAGTACAGTACTTGAGTAAATGTAGTGGTTTACTTTCCACTATTGCCATGCACACGATACCTTCTACTTATTACTGCCATCCTTGATTGATTCGTTCTTTGTTATTGTCATTGCCCAAAGTATATCAAATGTGTGTACTCGTACATAAGATGTAACTATCTTGAATCTTGAACATACAAGTTCAGACCAAAAAGGGCACTTTTTTATATTGGATAGGCCTACATTTAGTCCTATTGTTTCCTTTGATGGAATCCAGATAGCATTCTTCTTCATAGTACTCTTACTTAAAGGCTTCAAACATGCCTTATTAAAAGAAAAAGAAAAAAAGGGGAGAGAAATCAATTTCATTCTGACAGCCCACACTCACTCTTCTTGTTACCTAGCAACACACAAGGCTCTCTAGTCTTAGTCATTGCAGTGCCACTACTTGCTGGACAATGTATATACTGTATATCATGTAATTTACAGTCACAATCAATAAAATAAATGTTTGGGTTGTCTAAATGGAGGCAATTACTTAAAGGACAGCTTTGTTTTTGGTTTTTTTACAACATGGGTTCAGATTTTAGATTGTAATTAGAGAAAATAAAAGATGAGTGTTAAAATGTTTTAGCGATTTTAATAATAATTAGGGATGGTCCGATCAGGTTTTTTGGAACCGATCACCGAGCACCGATCACAAAAGTTTGATCACCCGATACCGATACCGAAGTTATTATTTATATATTATTTATATTTTCTAAATGTTAATGTTTAAACATTAATTAATTAATTCACTCATGAATTCATTTATATATTTGCCTTATAGTTATTTACCAGCATTACTATGTATTTATTATCATAGCAGTAACTAATTATTCCTTCAGCACTGTGGAAATCAATACCCCAAAATGGCCTCAAGTGGGCATACTGAACGGCTGGTTGATCAGATGCACCGATCGGATCGGATCGGTGAATTTACCTTTTGATCTAAACCACCGATTATCGCCGATCACGCTTTGATCGGCCCGATCCGATCCATTGCCGATTGATCGGTAACATCTCTAATAATAATAACAATAATAATTATGATTTCAGTGGGTGGGGGCATGTGTACAAGTGGCTAAATATGTATTTTTAGACACAATGGGCCTCATTCATCAAGCACTTAAGATCAATATAAGATCATATTTTGATCTTACCGGCATTTAGGACGATTCTCAAGTTCGGGGTCAAATTCATCAATGTGTTTTGGTCTTGGATTTGTGCTGGAAATACGATGGAAAATACACCACCTCCGACCATGGTGTAAATCTTTGCATATATTTAGGATGCTTTTTTCGGTTGGTAAATAAGCCATCAGCCCGCGGTGCATATTTAGAATGCTTTTTTCTTCATGCAAAATCAATTTTAAATTGTGCCAAACATCAAATAAAATATGTATTAGTCCATTCTGCCCAACATGTGCCAACACATGTATTTAAAAAATTAAAGAATATGTCAATTGTCAAACAATTACATATTCAGTCGTGGATTAGCTGTCACTGAGTTTGTAACCAAATGGACCCGCCGATGGGGGACCACTCATGCACCGCATGATGACTGCCCGCACTCGTCCATTTGGTTTCATTTTAAAGAGTTAAGGATCTATAAAGGCCCAAGGGTCTGTTTGGTTACCAAATCTCCTTCATTTAGCAGGAGACCAGAACACTTGTAAACCCCAGCACAGCACTGTGGTCCCTGGACCACTGGTTGAGACCCACTACACTACCTAGGCCTATACTGTATTTGCCACTAGCCTATATTCTTACCTCTGATGAAGAATAGCAGCGTTTCACTTTGTGGATATTTCCACATCATTTTTAGTGTAGCCTATTATTCCGTGATGGATGAACCTTGTAAACCACTTTATTCTATTATAGTCAACATTACGTTAGCATCCATTTTGCAATCTGCGGGATCAGAACAGTTTTAATTCATATCCTATGTTGTCAATGTGACACCGATATGTTTTTCTTTCCTTTTTTTCCTCTGTTTTTTGACGAGACAAGTTGAAGTTTTAATATGCAGCAAGTCCAAGTTCAAGTTCCGTCTGCCGGCGAGAAGATGGGGGGCGTGGCGACCCTCCACTGATTAGGCTTTAATTTATAATAGACTAGGCTACTGTTGGCCTATTGATCACATCAACACATAATGCTACACACAAAAGCAAAATAAGTCTTACCTTCGGTCTGATAAGGATACTGGTGGCTTTACAGGACAGTGTTGAAATATTAATTCAAAAAAAGAATTTCCCCTCAGTATAATATAAATAAATAATAAAGCTTGCGACCTGGTCTGGTCCATATCGGAAAGCAGCGTGTGTCACAGCTCATACTGTATATTCCTTCAACATTATCTTTTTGGCAATGTTCAGTAGAAAAGGATTATAATATCCATCCCATGTTTATTATTTTGTGATTGAGGACTAATCGTAGCCTTGTAAATGTGCCGATCTATAGAGAAGAAAAAATAGGCAGCCTATTCTTTTTTTTCTCTCTTTCTTTTTTTTCTTTTTTTTTTTGACAAGACACAATTAAGTTCAACATACAACACAGCATAACCAAGTTTAAGTTGTGATTAATTTCTAGTAGCCTATGGTGTGAATGGGTTCCCAGAGCAGAAAGTGCTTAGTCATGCTCTCTCTACCATATATGGTCCAGCCATAAGTACTATGGAAGCTGCTCTCTCGTTTTTACCCTTGTTTTTGCACTTAAATTTACGTCCAAATTCATCATGACATACACCTGTGGATAAGCACAAAATGGGATATACACACTGCTTGATGAATTTGACTGACGTTTGGACTTACTGAAATTTAAGATGAAGTAGGTCGGGAGTGGCTTATTGTCGGTATCAGCTGGTAACACGCGGGAGTCTGTCCCCGTTACAATGCGCTAGACCCCTGGGAGATGGACTGCTGAGGTGGAGCGCCACACCTACCATCAGCTCCCAGTACTTGCCGCACGACTTGCCAAGCCATGCTACTCATACGCTGAGTTGGCGGTGCCCAGAATCGAACCCATGACCTTGCGGTTCACAGGCGAGAGCTCTACCGACTGAGCTACCCGGGCACAACACAACACTCATTTTTTCTTTTCTTCAATTACAATCTAAAATATGAACCCTTGTTGTAAAAAAACAAAGTTGTCCTTTAACCACACAGCTGCAAACATCAAAGCAAACGTTAACGCCGTAGGCTCTGTATTATACTGCATATCTTCTTGTTAAGATGACTATGAGCTGTTTTCACTATTTCCTCCTATAATGGACTTAAAATAGGGACGCCAGGCGGAAAGTGCCCGGGGTCTAACTCATACAGTGCCCAGAATCACCACTAGAGGGCGCCCAATGGCCATAGAATCCACCATAGAAAAGCGCTGTATGCGCAAGCCGTGCGCAGCCATGACGCGCCTGAACACTTTCCTTTGTGTCATGAACAGGAACAGGATGAAGTTAGCTTGAAGTTAGCTATTGGCTACCAAGCATTTTAGAAGCTTGCACACCTCATGGATATGCATGGAACAGAGAAAATGAGCTCTAAAGATCATGGATTGCATTGGATTGGATGGTAAATATCGGCGGCGCGACGCTCTCGCGGGCCGTGTAAACAGATGACGGCCGGCGGCCCGGCTCGAAAATTTAGCCCGGTGCTTCGGTAAGGCCTCTTTTTTTTAAAAGCCGAACTAGTTCGGGATCGGCACCCCGAACGTTAATAAGGTCCAAATAAAGCCGAACTAGTTCGGGATCGGCACAATAAGAGTTAAATATAAATCCATGAATGTCTCTTTATCTATCTGCGCTGGTTATTATGTTGTTAAATTACAGTATAACTAACTACAAATGCAAAATTTAACATAATGGTCACTTTAACAAGGTATTATAATTATATTCTCCACACCCAGGTTCCGCAGGTCAGCTGCACAGGTGCAATGCATTATTGTTAATTGTGGCACGTTTACTAACATGCTAAGTTTAGCTGCACTTGAAAAACCATTCCAGGCTGCCATATCCTGCCCAAGAAACCGTAGAAACCTGTGTAAAAAAACATTGTGAAATAGCCGATCTACATGCTCACAACGAGGCGTTGTGAGCATGTAGATCTGCTATTTTCACAATAGAACCGTGTTATCCAAAATGTAATGCCTATTTTCCATGAGGACTCCCATCTTTGCCATACCCTAGCTTTTGCTGAACTGATGCCACTGCAGTACTAGGAGTGTAACGATATAGTAACTGATTCGAAAAATCGATTTTAATTTGCAATGATCTTTGATCTACTATATCGATATGCAAAAGCAACGTATCGTACCGTTTTGGCTTTGTATCGTATCGGTATCGTTTTTACAATGCAGATAATCGGTATCGAAGGGTTTTGCAGTAGAGTTCTAAAATGCTGCCCAAACCCGACCATACCCGAACCCGACCGACATTTAGGGTAGGGTAGGGCCTAAAATGTATGCTAACTAGTAGGGCCGGGTAGGGCCTCGGGCCTGCCCAGTTAGGGCCCAGTTAGGGCCGGGCCTTAATTTTCAGGTCCGTTGAGAACTCTATTTTGCAGTGCATAAATCACTGCAAGCTGTACTGTACTCTATGTACTGTAACAGTACAGTACAGTACGCAGTGATTTATATGAGCATGTGAACAATAGGAACCTTCACCTCTGCAGCGCTGCAGAAGGGCAGCTGAACACGACACGGTCTCCTCACTTTGTTCTGTGTTAACACTGGCTAGCACAAGCCTTGATCGTTGGCCCGTCCGGATTGGAATCAGATTGGCTTCAAAAAGTTTCAGCCGCAAAAAAGAAGAAGAAAGAAAGAAAAAACAATATGAAAAGGGATTTCTTTTTTGCAAATCAGATTTGAACCACAATCCTATAGGTCAGGGGTGGGCAACTTTGATGATGGCGAGGGCCACTATATTTCCACCTTCACTCCAGAGGGCCACATTGCATAATAATTATTGCTATGTCCTACTTTGTCATTCTAGTATCTCATACAAAAGAAGCAAAAATAGCAGATCTACAAGCTCAAAACGCATCGCAGCGCGAGCTTGTAGATCTGCTATTTTTGCTTCTTTTGAATTGGAATCCTGAATAATTTTTTGTTATTCTTTAATTGGAATCCTGAAATGTAACATTTTGTATCAATTTCAAACGCATTTAGTTATATAGTCATGTTAACTTTATGAACCTAAATACAAATACACTGGACATAAAAACACACTGGCTCAGTCTGGACACTTGGACACTGAAGCCTTGTGAGGTTATGAATCTGCTTTCACCACTTTTCAACCTATCCTCATATAATTGGTCCTCACTAATGTTCACGACAAAATAGCACAAAAAAATTAAAAAATTAAAATCCATTCCGTCTGTCTCTTAGGATGGCTGTGGGCAGTTCAGAAACCGTCTGCCAGTGACATCATCGTTTGGCAGATTTTTTTTTTTTTAACAATTTAGATTTGTATTATCGTGAGAACAATGGCTTCCATTATAACATTGTAACTTTTCAGGAATAGAAAGCCTACTAGTAAGGGAAACATAAGAAAATCTGCAAAGTAAATTGTTACCAAGAAATGTCTTCACCTGTCCAATGTGTTTCTAAAGGTGTGTAATATGTACTAAAAGGTTGAAATTCAACTCCCGGGGGAAACCTCATAAAAAACTGATTTGTGTTTGTGTCCCATTAATTTACAATACAGAAAAAAGAAAAGAAAAAAATCTGCTTCAAGTAGCATGTGAGGGGTCTCACTAGGAGTTTTTCATGATGCTGAATCCATTGCAAGCATGTGTTTTGCCTGGTTCAAGATGATTAACGTTTGCCTCAGTTTTCACCACCCACTGCTGAGATACAAACCATTCTTTCTCTGTCTCTTTTTCTTACAGGCCCCTACAAAACGGTGAAAATTGATGATTCATCACTAAACCATCGTTTTGTGGGTCAGCCTTTAGCCCAAGGAATGATTTTCGTGCAAAGCAAATGCTTGCAATGGATTCAGCATCATGAAAAAACCCTAGTTTGACCCCTCACATGCTACTTAAAGCAGATTTATTTTTTGTATTTTTTTTTTCCTGTATAGTAAATTAATGGGACACAAACACAAATCAGTTTTTTTATGAGGTTTTCCCCGGGAGTTGAATTTCAACCTTTTAGTACATATTTTTACACACCTTTAGAAACACATTGGTGAAGACATTTCTTGGTAACGATTTACTTCGCAGATTGGTCAAATATCTTATAAAATCCCCTTACTATACAGTTTCTATTAGCTTGGAATCCCTGTTGATATCACTGACAGACAGATTTCTGAACTTTTTTGTTGCTATTTTATCATGAACACATATCATGACCAATTATATGAAGATTGGTTGAAAAGTGGTGAAGTCGTCCTTCAAAGTACAGCGTTACTCACGCCTGTGTGTCGTTGTTACGTCGTTACCGCAGCAACCAACACAGAAAATAGGTCAGCGGTGTCTGAATAATAAACAAATCCGACCCGATCAATTATTTTAAATAACAGCGTGGACAGTCTGAGAGACAAATAGTCGCCTCCGGCAGACTGCTTTCATCAAGGGCACCTGGCCGTGCGTTAACTCGCCGAGAGGGAAAGTGTTTAAATGCTGAGCACAGTTTGTGTGTGGCGCGGCTGGAATGCAACAAATCCATAACACCAATCCATACTGAAGAGGCCAAGAGACAGAAACAACTTTCATATCTTCATATTGTCGGGCAGAAAACTTGTATCTCCAAGTTTCAAAATAGCATGTTCTTTCGTAAATTAAAGACCTACTTCATCATACAAAAGTGTCGCACAAAAGTAGTGAAAATAGCCGATCTACAAGCACACACACATCTACAAGTGCTTGTAGACTGGCTGTTTTCAGTATTTTAAATAGTTTTTAAAATAATAATAATAAAAAAAAAGATTTTTGGTCATACAAGGTTTCCACCTAACAACGACCTCATAGCGCTGGGAACAGTGATGGAATCCACTGGTTGTGTAGATTCTAAGCATTGCTGCCATTTTGTTCTGAGCAGTGAACTGCAGTCAAGTGTCCAGGGCTGTAATAAAATGCATCTTCTAACTGCATATTCTAATGAAGTCGATCTACCTGTGATTAATTAGACGTAAAAAGCAATGGTGGTTTTCACTGTCTGGCACTGGGGTTGAGCACCACTTTTCTTTTTTATATATATAATTTTTATCCCACGATATCCCATTTTTTTTCATCCAGTGCCAATTGCCTATGCAATCCTGGGCTCTGCTCTCCCTTTTCCGCGTCTGGGGAGACAACGGACTGACCTCATGCTTCCTTCTATGCATAAGGAGGCCAAGTTGCTTCTTTTCACCTTTTCACCGGATTTCCCTGGTTTGGACGTAGCGCGTGGAAGGAACGCGTTATTCCGACCAGTTCCTTTCCCCTCCATCAGGCGCCCCGGCTGGCCAGGGGGAGGCAGTATAGAGACCAGCATTACTGAATGTTTTTGTGAGGGTATCTACCCTAGGAGACACGGGGAGAACATGCAAACTCCACACTGCTCAACTACTTAAACCTTATGTACTTCTTTGTGCAACAAATTAATTTAATTTTTGAAAATGTTTGAAAATGTATATAACGAATTTCATGGGAAATGACATGCCCAAAATAGGGATGCCTGGTTAATGTTTGCCTCAGTTGTCACCACCCACTGCTGAGATACAAACCACTCTTTCTCTGTCTCTTTTTCTTACAGGTTTACCAGCCTTAGTGGTCGCCATCTCAATGGGATTCACGAAAGCCAAAGGCTATGGGACCCCACAGTAGTAAGTCAGCCTTTTTGTTTTGACTTAATATCATTAATGTATCCAGTATGTTACCAGTGTTTCCCAAACTCTTTAGCTCGATACCCAAGAGAGACGTTTGGAGGGTCCGGGGACCCCAAAAGACCTGAATTGACCGGTTAAGTCCTACTTATTCCTGAAAATAGCAGATCTACAATGCAATGCAAACACTCATAACACGCCGTGATGCAACGTGTTCTGAGCTTGTAGATATGCAATTTTCATAATTTTCTTTTTTAATTTATGGATAAAAAAAAACGGAATATATATGACCAAAATGTGTCGCATTGTTCGGGAAACACAATACAGTGAATGTATGCAGTAGACTTAATACCCATAATGCTGTGCAGAGTAATTATCCCATACAAAGCAAAATTGTTTTTGAACCTCAACTAATTATGAATGACGCCATCGAGGCAACAGGATTATACCTGATTCAGCCTGACAAGAACTCAATCACATTTATTTTTCTAAACAGCCAGGCGGACATACATGGGCCCAATTAGGTGTAGTCGCTTCCCCCCAGCGGTTTACACCCCATGCACAAACAATTATGCTTAAAACCTCTTTAGCATTTTATTACCCGGTGAAGCTTTTAGAAATAGATACATGACACATGTGCTGCGGCTCCCAAGGCATTTGAGGGTAGAATGGGGATTGTATACTTGGTGTGTGCAGTTAATTACATGCCGGATGCTAATTTCTGCTTTCCTGTCGTTGCCTTTCTTTCCCCCCTCCTTGCAGCTGTTGGCTGTCTTTGGAAGGAGGTCTGCTGTATGCCTTTGTTGGACCTGCAGCAGCCGTAGTGCTGGTACGTTTCTCTTCATAGTCAAAAATGGCACGATTGCAGAGGTGGAAAAAGTACATTCTTTTTTACTTAAAGATGGGGTGCCATGATCGATAAGGTACTGGTATCACAATGTACTTAAAGTACCAAAAGTAGAAAGTACTCATTATGCAGAATGTCCCGTTTCACATGTTTTCTAAATGTACTGTATACAAATCTTTTGAAAATAGCAGATCTACAAGCTCACAATGCGTCACATCACAACGCATTGTGAGCTTGTAGATCGGCTATTTTCAAATGGCCGAAATGTATAAGGCTGAAGTGGGTATGTTTTGTAATAATAATCAAAATCTACAAAGTAACTAAAGTTGTCAAATAATTGTAGTGGACTAGGACAACTCAGAATTATAATGAAGTACAGTACTTAAGTAAATGTACAATAGTTACTGCATTATTGTGGATAGTCCAAAAAAAGAAAAGAAAAAAGAAAATTACAATAGAATCCTGGGTGTCTCAGAGTTGCAGACCCATATGCGTGTCAACAGAATACACAATAAGTGGTAGACTCTTGTACAGTACTTTCTAGGTCAATTATTTTGTGGCAATGGCTGTAAAAAAAAGAACAACTATAATGTCAGCCAAAGAATAGTACAATATGTTTAATCTTTCAATCTAATACCTAATTTACAGAGGCGTTCTTTCGTTTATGTGGTGAATATCCAAGGAGATTTACCAATTACATGGTTATTTAATCAGACTTGACTGATCCAATAGAGGAAACTGCTACTATTTATTTATAGACTTTCACGTATCCACATGTATATTTACTATGGGTGCAACGATACGTTTTAACAGCGATACGATACGCATCACGAATCGATACATGGTTAACGATACGATATGATACGATACATGGATGATATTGGTTCATTCATGGCGATACGATACAATACGATTCCATGATTTAAAATCGATATACGGTAGTAACTATTTAGCAAAGAAAAAAACTTGTAAAAAAAACTATTATTATGGAAGTAAACGCTGTGATTCTCTAGCAAATACATGGACATTATATTTCAACACATATGGACAAACGTGCACCTTGACATGAACACAGAGATTACACACATTTATCAATAGACCAAGAGTAGCTATATGGAATGGAAAGGTAATTAGACCCCTCTTTTTCATTTTCCCTCTTAGAATTGCTAAATACAAGGCACAAATACTTAGTTTCCATACAATCAATTATTTGCATTGCAAAACAATTCGATACCGATTACCACATTTTAAAACGATAAGATACAAAGCCAAACGGTACCATATTTTGCTTTTGCAAACAATATAGCAGATCATTGCAAATTAAAATCGATCTTTCGATTCAGTTACTATTATCGTTACACCCCTAATATTTACCTCAATGAATACATCTCCCATAGCCACACAGAAACACAACTGCGCTCCCTAAAACGCTTTCCCACCACGCAATATGAACGTGCGCTCTGCATGCGTTTTACTGCTATTGTGTTGATCTGGAGCCGTGCTCCATTTCTCTTTCTACCGACGCCGTTCTGGGAGCAGCGGACAGATGATGAATGTGGGTCAGACATGTGCTGTTCACCAGCCAACGTGCACAGCCACCACCGTGCGTCTGGAGACACCTCCACCTCCTCCTCCACCTCCCAAGGAGGTGTGAGGCTTCAATTTAAACTCCACCGCACGATGCTGCAGCTTGCCAAGAGGAATAGATCCTCCAGCTTGAAAGATCCGTTCGTATTTGGCAAGCGACGCCGCCGTACTATACAAACTATGAATTAGGCTTAACCCGTTTAGGGCCCAGAATTATTTATTGCTTTAACTATTGAAAAATAGCAGATATACAAGCTCACAGCGCGGCACCGAGTGCCGCGCTGAGAGCTTGTAGATCTGCTATTTCTGAAAAATCGAGATTTTGTCTTTGTGAAAATCTTTGAATATATCTTTTTTAAGACATTTGTGACTCAAACATTTGCTTCTGCGGGGTCCCTGGAACAACATATTTTGAGATGGGAGTCTGCGGCCAAATACATGTCATTTTGGGGGTCCTTGACATGAAAAACCTTTGAGAACAACTGACATAGAAACATAGGTTTTTCAAAAAACCTCAGAAGGATTTAGAAGACACTTATAGAATCGGGTCAAAAATATTCAAAGACTTGCACAAATGCTCACGATTCTTCAAAAAATTGCACACAATAGAAGCTCGCACTTACTATATCTGGTAACCGGAAAACTCGCCCTAAAACAAATTCGACCCAAACTCGTTTCCCAACGGGTCTGTGGCCTTAAGCTAGACTAAAATCAAATCTTTGCTTCTGGGGGTCCCTGGAACAAAATATTTTTGTGATGGTGGTCCGTGGCCAAATACATATCATTCTGGGGGTCCTTGACATGACAAAGTTTGAGAAACACTGATGGCAACATAAGTTTTTTTCAGAAAATTGTTATGATTTAGAAGACATTTGTAGAATGTGCCTTTCAGTGGTTAAGGACCCCCAAAATGTGATTTTGGCCGTGGACCCCCATCTTAAAATATTTTGTTTCACGGATGGACCCCTATCGCAAACTTTTTCGTTCCAGGGACCCCCAGAAGCACAGATTTGATTTTAGTCTAATCTGCATCTAGCTTAAGGCCACAGACCCGTTGGGAAACGAGTTTGGGTCGAGTTTTCTGGTATTCGTATATCTATAATCCTAAATGGCTTAAGCAATCAGATTTCAGTCGATCCCTAACACTTCTTAGATGTGTTTACGGTACATCAACATTTTTATGCACATAATGTGTTATCAACACATGGAAGCTATACATGGAATGTGCAATACTGGGGATTGTTCATAATATGCACACAAGTGAACTGCAGCTATAAACGTTACCAGGGGCGTCAATTGGGTATGGCAGGGGTATGCAGCTGCCATACCCTGGGTCCAGGGGTCGAAAAAAAGTTACTCTTAAATATAAATCCATGAATGTCTCTTTGTCTATCTGTGCTGGTTATTATGTTGTTAAATTACAGTAAAATAAATACAAATGCAAAATTTAACAAAATGGTCACTTTAACAAGGTATTATAATTATATTCTCCCCATCTTGACAAAATGGTATATTCTCAGGTTCCGCAGGTCAGCTGCACAGGTGCAATGCATTATTGCTAATTGTGGCACGTTTACTAACATGCCAAGTTTAGCTGCACTTGAACAACCGTTCCAGGCTGCCACATCCAGCCCAAGAAACCGTAGAAACGGGGGGAAAAATAGAATTTACTTCTTAAAATAAATGTATCATGCCTGTTGCTAAGGTATGGCAACATGACTGGTGTCTTGCATGCGCGAGAAGGCGCGCGTGCAAGACACCAGTCATGTTGCCATACCGTAGCTTTTTCTGATCTGACGCCACTGAATGTTACACAGCAACTGTCGTTCTAATGATAGAGTTAAAGCTTTTAATCGAACAAAGCTTTTTACACAGGCTTATAGTATTTCTGTTTCTATTGATGATTTCATCTGGGCTAGATTTGTTTCGATCAGATTATCCCGTTGAAAGAAACGTAGTGTAGCCCATATTTAAAGGCTCCCTGTGTCGCTGAAAAAAGCCCAGCATATCCTCAGTCTGCCTCCATTAGTGCAGGCACTGGATGATAGTTTCCAAAAAAGGTGCCTTTGAAAAGACGAGTGATTCTTGTCGGGCAGATCTTCCCTGAAGGCGCTCGACGTTGGCCTTATTGCAGCGGCGCTCCGCCTCATCCGTTGCGCCGGAATGTCACCGCGATGAGCAAGCATTACAAACCCAGAGGTCAGAGCTCAGCTCCGGCGGAAAACGGGAGGAACGAGTCGCCGCACGCGAACGAATGACCTGGATTATTTTCCTCTGTGAAGAATGTCTCTGTGCCTCTCAGCCATATGTTTTAAAATAGACCCGGCTGTGTAACTGTGTGATTACAAAAACTAAATGTTGTGTGTGTGTGTGTTAGGGGTGTAACAATATAGTAGTGTATCGAAAGTAAATCGAAATGAAAACAGCTAAAAACGAATCGTATCGTTTTATTTTGTATCGTATCGAATCGGCAGTGCAAAGAATCGATTGTATCGATACTACCTACTTTTGCATTTTATTTAGTATTTCTAAGAAGAAAAAATGAAAAGGAGGAGTTTAATTACGTTTCCTTTCCATATAGCTACACTGGTCTATCGATAAATGTGTGTAATCTCTGGATTCATGTCAAGGTGCAGGTTTGTCAATATACAATGTCCATGTATTTGGCAGATAATCACTGTGTTTACTTATTTATATCCATAATAATACATGTTTCCCTTAAAAACCTGCACTATCCACACCTTTCACACAGATTTAATTTATTTGCTAAATAGTTACTATATCGATTTTAAATCATTAAATCGAATCGTATCGTATCGCCATGAATGAACCAATGTATCCATGTATCGTATCGTCAAACATGTATCGTGATTTGTATCGAATCGCTATTAAAATGTATCGTTACACCCCTAGTGTGTGTGTATGTTCCCCGCCTCTCCGATAGGTCAACATGGTGATTGGCATCCTGGTGTTTAATAAGCTGGTGTCCAGGGATGGCATCCTGGACAAGAAGCTGAAGCACCGCGCCGGCTATGAACCACAACACAGGTTGGTGTCCCACACACATTCATTATCCTTCTGCTGCATGCATCTGTTCTAACGTGTTCAGCTTGAGACCCGGGAAGATACATGTGGTGTCTCCCCGGGAAGAACATTTACGAGACTGTGGTTCTCAACCTGTAGGTTGGGGCCCACAGGGGGGTCCCCACGTGATTTCTGGGGGTCCCCAGACACAGACGGCGAAAACAGAAAGTATGCCATCTTATGATGAGCATTAGTGAGGACCAATTATATGAAAATAGGTTGAAAATGGGTGAAGTGCTCCTTTATACCCTATTTAATATTGAAAATATACAAAATAGACAATATAGAAACCTCTTGTGAGCTTGCAGATCTGATATATTTTCACAATTTCTTTGTTTTTTTAAGGTTTGATTCCCCCCCCCCCCCCCCCCATTCCTTACTCTTTTGAAATAACAATGTAAACCACAACCCATAAAAATAAATGGGTTGGGGGCACGGTGGCGTAGTCAGTAGTGCTGTCGCCTCACAGCTAGAAGGTCCTGGGTTCGATTCCCGCTGGGGAAGCTGTGGGTGCTGGGGGCGTGGCTGGGGGTTGGCGAAAGGGCCTTTCTGTGTGGAGTTTGCATGTTCTCCCCGTGTCCCCTAGGGTAGGTACCCTCACAAAAAAAATGCAGTAATCCTGGTCTCTATACTGCCTCCCCCGGCTGATGGAGGGGAAAGGAACTGGTTGGAATAACGTGTTCCTTCCACGTGCTATGTCCAACCGGGGAACTCCCCTGTCAGGTGAAAAGAAGTGGCTTGGACTACACTCATGTATAGAAGGAAGCATGAGGTCAGTCCGTTGCTCTCCCCTGGTTGGCAGAGGGAGTGTAGCGTCCCCAAAATTACATTAGATAATTGACACCGGGTGAAAAATGGGTTACAAAATTGTGAGATAAAAAAAAAGGGGTCTGCGAGCAAAAAAATGGGTCCCGACCCATTGTTTGGGAAACCCTGCACTAAATCACACGCACATCCCCCCCCCCCCCGTATGTAAATCCAGACCCCCTTTCTCTCTGCGTGGAGTGGAAATTAGAGGCGTATAAACATAAAGAGGTCAGATCTCTCACGGGGAATGAGACGGCATCGTCTCGTCTTGGCAGAATCAGTCCAAGACGCACATCTTTTAAACACCCACATATTACGTGATCCTGCCGACTGGGCCTGATGTGATGAGGGGGGGGGGGGGGGGGGGGATTTAGGCTATGCTCAGACTGGCAGCCCCCAAATCCAATTTCTGGCCCTGCACTCAGCCTGTTCAGAATCACATTTCTGAAAGACGTGACTCGCTCTAAGCCACTCAAGTGGGATGGATGTAGATCGGCTATTTTCACAATTTCTGCCTCTAATATTTGACAATTTGTCATTTTAGAGGTATTGAAAAGTTCTTAAATTGTCACTTTAGAAATGTGCAGATACCCTCTATACACTTAAACTTTGTGTTGGTTTGTTTACTGTTGAGTGAGAAAACAATGTTGCACATTAAGTTAATCATCTGGGGACCCCTCAAAATAACTTGGGGACCCCCCCTGGGTTGACCCACAGGTTGAGAACCACTGCTATAGTGTGTGTGTATAGTTTCAATGTTTGATGATGATTAATGTTGATGTTTTTTGATATTATACTGTTTAGACCGATGATAGGTTCTTGGTTTATCTATCATCCTAGATCTACTATTTCTATGCATTTGATGTATTACCTCGTGTTTCCCAAGCTTACTGTAAATGGCTCTGGATTAAGAGCAGCCTGCTAAATGTCTAAACTGTGGATTTGTGGCGGCAGTCTGTGAGCAAAGCCTTGACGTCAGGAGACGAGCGAGCGGTAACAGTGTGCTCAGGCAGCTTGACGTCAGGAAGACGAGCGGTAACAGTGTGCTCAGGAAGACGAGCGGTAACAGTGTGCTCAGGAAGACGAGCGGTAACAGTGTGCTCAGGAAGACGAGTGGTAACAGTGTGCTCAGGCAGCTTGACGTCAGGAAGACGAGCGGTAACAGTGTGCTCAGGCAGCTTGACGTCAGGAAGACGAGCGGTAACAGTGTGCTCAGGCAGCTTGACGTCAGGAAGACGAGCGGTAACAGTGTGCTCAGGCAGCTTGACGTCAGGAAGACGAGCGGTAACAAGTGTGCTCAGGCAGTTTGTCATGTTGTCGTTTGTGTGTCCCACAGACAGATGAGTGAGCCGCATACAGGATTAACGCTCAAGTGTGCCAAATGTGGTGTGGTCTCAACAACTGCTTTATCAGCAACTACAGCCAGCAATGCAATGTAAGTGCCAAGCGTCAATGTCTGTGAATCAATAACACTACAGCTCTACTGTGCCGTCGTACCGGGGTAGAGTAGTCTGTACCATCAGTCCACCTCTGTCGGTTCCGGGGCTTAATGGCCGGCCGCGTACAGCCGTACACTACATGACACCTCAGCTGTTTCTGAAGCCAGGGTATACGTTAGGCCAGTGGTTCTCAAACATTGACATTTGAAAGTCTCCCCTTAAAGGTGATACACCATGCATTTAAAAAGTATTTATGTCATATTGTTTATGTCCCAAAAACGTTTTTCAAAAGGTTTGAGGCTAAATTACCACTCCTGAATAGAGAGCCTCTCATTTTGGAATGGCTCTCAGAGCATTTTCAGCTGCAGTACCACCTTTGGCCTGAACTGGTTTTAAAATAGGAAAAGTTAATTTTCATGGTGTATCACCTTAAAGGACGTTGTTTTTTTACAACAAGGGTTCATATTTTATTTAGATTGTAATTAGAGAAAAGATAAGATGAGTATAATTAAATGTGTCTTTTTATACACAATGAGCCGACAAATTCTTTATCACTATTTACAGGGACACTACTAGCCCCCATAAGTCACACCTAACCATGAAAGATTGCGAAAGATTGCGGTGCATTTTGTGTCTAAAAAGACATATTTAGCCACTTGTATGCATGCCCTCAACCACTGAAATCAAACTTGCTAAAATGGCTAAAACGATAGAAGGCAGTAAATGAAAACATTTTAACATCTCATCTGGTGACTCATCTTTTCTTTTCTCTAATTACAATCTACAATATGAACCCTTGTTGTAAAAAAAAAAAAAAAAAAGTTGTCCTATAACTTTGACAGTGTACAAATGGAACCAAAAGGACCTGGGACCCGTTAGGGTCCATTTGGTTTCATTTGTAAATTTGTGGTGGCAGTATGAGCAAAGCCTATTTGTACACTATCAAAGCTACAGACTTGTAAGTGTCAATTAGACCCCCATAAAGGACCCTAGAGAGTCCCTGAAATCCACTTTGAGAACCACTGTGTTAGGCTATGTACAGTAGAGTTACAGAGACGTGGCTTAAAATCGCAAAAGATGCACGTGATTTTCCCTTCATATCGTCACTGTCAGGCAGAAACCTTGTAGATCTATATTCCAACTTTAGCCTGTATTCTTTTCTTAAATGAACGCCCTAATTCTCATTGTATGACATTGTATGTAGAGCAATTGTAGCAACTAGCGAATACAGCTGAGCTACACAAGCTCACAGAGAGTTGCATCATGCACCGATATTTGCACATAATTGAACATTTTTAACTGTAAATTAAGTCTGTCTGTCTCTAACCAGTAGTAGCTTTGTGACTAAATAAACACAATCCATTGGAACACATTTATTTTCGTCCATTTCCTGAAAAGTAATAATTTTTTTTGGACACACAAGGTTTCCACCCAAAGCGACGTTTTGTTGGTTTGGTCAGTATACTGTACGTAATGCACGTTCCCCACAAACCAGGCTCCGTCTTACTAGCTCTTATCTTACTACATAATCCCTAGAGAGGTCCCCCAATTACTTGTGCCGGGATGGCGAGCGCAGGAACACTCAAAATCAACTGGGTTTTCACCCATAATATTCTCCAGAGGCATGGCCACGTTATAGGCTATCTTTCCTACCTTCAATAGACTTACCCGTATTTTCCGGACTATAAGGCGCACTTAAAAGCCTTTAATTTTCTCAAAAAACTACAGTGCGCCTTATAGTCCAGTGCGCCTTATATATGGATCATTCATTGACATTGACATTCCCTTTAGCAAAGCTCCATTTGTTTGTTGCATAACGCAACGGTAGCGTCTATTATGTGCGCCTTATAGTCAGGTGCGCCTTATATATGAAAACAGTTTGAAAATAGACCATTCATTGACAGTGCGCCTTATAGTCAGGTGCGCCTTATAGTCCAGAAAATACTGTACATGATTAATTTAACTTTTTACAAAAGATTTTGATGTCATACTTCACAATATCACCAGGGGCATGTCCCATGACATCACAATATCAACCCATAATATTCTCCAGAGGCATGGCCACGTTATAGGCTATCTTTCCTACCTTCAATAGACTTACATGATTAATTTAACTTTTTACAAAAGATTTTGATGTCATACTTCACAATATCACCAGGGGCATGTCCCATGACATCACAATATCGCCATGCTTCACGTGACATCATACTATCTCCTTATTACCAGTAAGACGCCCTAAGGACGAGAATGCTTGATGTGATATCACAAAATGTAGGAAATCCACAGGCACGGCATTAGCTATCGCCATATAAGAATGACCCTTACATGTGAAGGCTGTATTTCTAGTAGTATGAATGACTCATGCTGACAAATGCCGTGGGGTATTTTGGGCCGACGGCGGGGCTACGGTAGAAGTGATATTGTGAACAGGGTTGAGAAGAAGCACCAGACCTTGACCTTTAGTATGTACAGTATTTCTGTCTCCTTTTATGTGATGTTTTCTCTCCTTTCATCTCTCCCTCTCTCCATGTTTATTTATGTCTCTGGCTCTCTCAGGGCCTCCCTGTGGAGTTCCTGTGTTGTCCTACCTCTGTTGGCGTTGACCTGGATGTCTGCGGTGCTGGCCATGACAGACAAGCGCTCCATCCTCTTTCAGATCCTCTTCGCCGTCTTCGACTCCCTGCAGGGCTTCGTCATCGTGATGGTCCACTGTATCCTGAGGAGAGAGGTACAGTACACAGTCTGGTCCACTGCATCCTGAGGAGAGAGGTACAGTACACAGTCTGTGATGGTCCACTGTATCCTGAGGAGAGAGGTACAGTACACAGTCTGGTCCACTGTATCCTGAGGAGAGAGGTACGGTACACAGTCTGGTCCACTGTATCCTGAGGAGAGAGGTACAGTACACAGTCTGGTCCACTGTATCCTGAGGAGAGAGGTACAGTACACAGTCTGGTCCACTGTATCCTGAGGAGAGAGGTACAGTACACAGTCTGGTCCACTGTATCCTGAGGAGAGAGGTACAGTACACAGTCTGGTCCACTGTATCCTGAGGAGAGAGGTACAGTACACAGTCTGTGATGGTCCACTGTATCCTGAGGAGAGAGGTACAGTACACAGTCTGTGATGGTCCACTGTATCCTGAGGAGAGAGGTACAGTACACAGTCTGGTCCACTGTATCCTGAGGAGAGAGGTACAGTACACAGTCTGTGATGGTCCACTGTATCCTGAGGAGAGAGGTACAGTACATAGGGTGACCATACGTCCTCTTTTGCCCGGACATGTCCTCTTTTAGGGGGCTGTCCGGCCGGTCCGGGGGGGTTTTATAAATTCCTTCAAATGTCCGGGGTTTCGCGCATATCACGGTTTAAGCACGGACATTTACAATGCACGTTCAATGGTTCGTTTGGAAACACACTGTGAGAGGCGCTAACCCCGGAACGTGTATTATTCATACTACTCTCTGCCTGCGCTGCGAGCGATACCTCCCTCCCTCAGCCTGTCTCGCTTTCAGATCAGAGGCAGAGCAGAGCTCTGCAGCAGATCGCGCAGCGCAGAGCCAAACGAACTGCAAACGCTATTAATGCTCACTCCCTCAGCAACTGTGGTGAAGGAATCTTGCCTGCTACTCCCTCAATCCTGGTCTAAAAATGACGGGAGACGGCTCTACGAATGCGTATCGGCGAGGCGAAGGTGCTCGCGACGACCGCGGCTTTCAATCACTGATGAAATGCACAAACAGTGCGAGTGACCAACATTGAGAAGCAGAGCGCTCTGTCAGCAAAGCTGGTAGTCTTCTGTGTCCATTTAGGCATTTACAAATAAAAGTTCTGCTTCAAGCCCATAACACTGCAAAGTAGCTTACAAGACAGTCTGTGCGAGGTGAGAGCTCTTCTGCTAACTAAATTGACAGAATCTTTTCTACAACCTTGTAAAGCAGAAGATACGGCGGTTTGAATAGTGGGCTACCTCTCTTTTATTTAATTACAAAGCTGAACGTTCATACAGGAGCCAAAAGGCATACTTTATCAGTGGATCTTTAGCCTATTAATAGATTTGTAAAGGGTCCAATTGGAACCCCCTCAAAATTGAATACATAATAGGCTATTAGTGGTATAGGGCATAATTGAGCGGTAAACTAGAAATAGAAAAAAAATTGGGGGAAAAAACTATATATATATATATATATATATATATATAATATATATATATATATATATATATATATATATATATATATATATATGCCGGGTAGAGTGTCCTCTTTTTGGATTTTCAGAATATGGTCACCCTAACAGTACACAGTCTGGTCCACTGTATCCTGAGGAGAGAGGTACAGTACACAGTCTGAGTCATTGTGATGGTCCACTGTATCCTGAGGAGAGAGGTACAGTACACAGTCTGAGCCGCTGTATCCTGAGGAGAGAGGTACAGTACACAGTCTGAGCCGCTGTACACACACTCAGTAGACGCCCAACGATACGGTTGTGCTCAGAATTATTCATGCACCACCCTCTGCAAATCTGGTTTATTGGATAGATTCACAAACTGTCAACTGAATGAAATAAATTAATCATACAAGAACAATGTCAATAGCTCAACAAAAGTAGGCCTAATATTTGTAGTTTTCTAAATGCCACTTTCACTTTCAATTATTCAACTCTTAAGCACACCTGAAAACATCTGTAATCAACTGCAATCGACCAATCAATTAAGGGCTTAAATAGTTGCATCAGATGTGCAACCTGGCCTGACTAGAAGTTTGGTGACTTGTTGACTAACTGTGATTAGAGCAGTTAGAAACATGGCTAAATCTAAGGAATGTTCAGAAAAGATTTTCTCTTTGTACAAAAAAAGGAAAATTATATAAAACAATTGCAAAGGCACGGCATGTTCCAAAAAGTATGGTTTTGAGCAAGTTCTAAGTTAAAGGAACAGTGCATGGTACAGTACACTAATAAACCACATTTCAGAGGTATAACGGTATACCTCCGTCTCAAAACATGTTGTTCCAGGGACCACCCAGAAGCAGAGATTTGAGTTACAAAAGTTTACAAGTTGTACTGTATTGTCTCTGTCCTCATATAGGTACATACAAGTTGTACTGTATTGTACTGTCCTCATATAGGTACATACAAGTTGTACTGTATTGTAATGTCCTCATATAGGTACATACAAGTTGTACTGTATTGTACTGTCCTCATATAGGTACATACAAGTTGTACTGTATTGTACTGTCCTCATATAGGTACATACAAGTTGTACTGTATTGTACTGTCCTCATATAGGTACATACAAGTTGTACTGTATTGTCTCTGTCCTCATATAGGTACATACAAGTTGTACTGTATTGTAATGTCCTCATATAGGTACATACAAGTTGTACTGTATTGTACTGTCCTCATATAGGTACATACAAGTTGTACTGTATTGTCTCTGTCCTCATATAGGTACATACAAGTTGTACTGTATTGTAATGTCCTCATATAGGTACATACAAGTTGTACTGTATTGTACTGTCCTCATATAGGTACATACAAGTTGTACTGTATTGTACTGTCCTCATATAGGTACATACAAGTTGTACTGTATTGTCTCTGTCCTCATATAGGTACATACAAGTTGTACTGTATTGTAATGTCCTCATATAGGTACATACAAGTTGTACTGTATTGTACTGTCCTCATATAGGTACATACAAGTTGTACTGTATTGTCTCTGTCCTCATATAGGTACATACTGTACTGTATTGTCTCTGTCCTCATATAGGTACATACTGTACTGTATTGTCTCTGTCCTCATATAGGTACAAGACGCGTTCAGATGCAGGCTCAGAAACTGTCAAGACCCAATCAGCGGCGACGCGACAGGGACCTTCCCCAACGGCCACGCTCAGATTATGGTAAGAGAGTTTCTGTGCAAGCATTATTAGATCAGCTTTCATCTAAAAAGGACCCACAGCACCGTTAGCATGTGGTTATTATTTATGATAACCACACATACCTTTTTGTTCTACCCGCGACCTTAATTTAACTTGTGCTCCCAATGTGATTTTTCATGCTTTATTATTCCGTTTAATATCGCCTCTCCTGGATGGGGTACTGTGTCCCATGGGCTTATCTTTTTTTCTCCCAAATAACCCCGTTGGTGCAACCGCAATTACATGCAGGGTAGAACAACTTGGCCCTCTAACAAATGACATCCGTTTTATTTGGTTTTCTTATACGCGCCCGAGTCCCCCGTCTCTGTTTGATGTTATTCTTATTGTTGGTTGTTTTGACGTGCTTCTTTCTCATTTCCCGTTTTCCCCCCTCGGGCGGCGTGAGGCCGCCGCGTCTATGCTCCTCCGTGCGACGGTGCAGTGCGCCAAAAATAGCCGATCTACAAGCTCAGAACGCGCTGCGGCCGCAACGCGCCCTGAGCTTGTAGACCGCCTATTTCTTTTTACCACGTGACTCCGCGGTACGAGGAGGCATAAACAGGGCTTTAATAGAGGACTGTTCTCTGTCTGACCTTTGAGATGGGACCGCAGACATCTCTCCATCGAGCACAACGCCACCGGCACATCATGGCTATGATCTGCCATTAGTATTCTAATATCCCGCAGATTGAAATCATTCTCACAGTACTGGAAATGGTGTCAGAGGACACTGGTTCAATACGGTCATTAGCAACGAGAAGCGCAGATGCTTTCCGAACGTGGCGCCCCCGCCCTTATTTATTTTTTAACTGCAAGCAAGAGCAATTTATGTTGTTTTTCACATGGGTGTTTAATTAACATAGAGGGAGCGGAGAAGAACGAATGGACCCTCTAGCTTTTTGCATTTGCCCAGACGTCGTCAAGCACTTACATTATCAAAAGCACTTACTGTAATTCTGGCTTCTGTTTTTTTCTTTTCCTTTCTCCTCTATAATGGATGCCTGGTATGGTACAGTACTACTACTACAGTATAGATGATGTTATGTCCAGCAGCGCTAACCATTTGTCTGTCGTGTACCAACAGACGGACTTCGAGAAGGATGTGGACATCGCCTGTCGATCAGGTAAGGAACGTTATTACGGTCTCCTGGTTAACAAGGTTATTAATGTTCTGCCTCTAAAAGCCCGGAAGACGTTTCAGTGTAGGCTAGGCCTAGTACAGAGGTCTTCAACGTTTTCAGGCCGAGGACCCCTTATCTGAGAGAAAGATGAAGCAGGGACCCCCACTACATAATTTATAAAATTGTGTTATGTTCATAGATTTCTTAGACAGCTTAGACTTGTTTGACAGCACTGTCATCGTGCTGGAGTAATGTGTTTTCAGACATTAAACCACTTGAACTGTCAAATGTAAGCTTGTAGATCTGCTATTTTTGGCTAATGTTCCACTCAGAATAGGGATGCTGGGGTTTAAATGGTTAATGTAAAAAACTTGATCCCATCACACAAAGATATGGCGGCCCCCCCTGTAGTAACTCTGAGGACCCCCTAGGCGTGTGTTTTCTTGCCATGCAAGAGTGCTATGAGAGTGGATGCACTCCAGGCAAAACCAGGCCATTTAGTTTCTGCTAAAATAATAATAATTCTTACAGGTTATTATTACCAAGGACAAGGAAAGCCCACAGGTTAAATGAATGTATGATTCAGCTCATTGTGTGTGAGGAGCTCAGCTAATTGCAGTGGTAGAACTAGTGGTGTTAACAGCAGCCTGCAGCACAGAACTCAGAGCTTTTTATTTATTTAGCCCAGTCAATGTTTTCAGGCCAAGGACCCCTTAGTTCAGAGAGAGATGAAGCATATAGTTTAATTTAGACCTGACCATTTTCATGTCAAGGACCCCCTATAATTATATGTACTAGACATTACCCGTTCGAATATATGTGCTGCAAAATATGTGCAGAGTGTGGGTTATGGGGAAAGTAACTGTAACTGCATGGTGCGTGCGTGAGAATATGTGGGAGCATCATAATGTAAGGAGCAGCCCATGGAGGAGTGTATATTTATGATGGATACAAATAATTTAACAGCAAAATTAGGTGAATAGAAGTATGAGGATGTATTTGCTCCACATAACTTTTCTATACCCGTTGGAAGATGAGACACACATGACCCGTTGCAACCCATGCAGAGAGAGAGAGAGAGAGAGAGAGAGAGAGAGAGAGAGAGAGAGAGAGAGAGAGAGAGAGAGAGACAGAGACATTCCTAACTGTGAGAGAGGTGTGTGTGGGCCCGGGGCTACAGATCCCATGGCCTGGAGGAACGGACCGTAACCCTGACAACAGGCTGTAAAGCTGTAGAGTGAAGAAACGCTAATAAATAGCTAGAATTTGGGGAAAATGAAATTGGGGCTCCGTCACCGTGTGTATAATGCTAATGGCCAATGCCTTGTTAAATTTGAGATCAGTCGCTGAAGCGAGTGAATAGATAATGCATTTTGTGACTGACCTCCTACTGACTGACCTCTCTCTCTAATTGTGGGCTCGCCTGGAAGGCGAGCACACGTATGTTATCTTCATTATTGTGGGCTCGCCAGTACCTGGCGAGCACACTTTAGATATTGTCATTATTTATTTATTTATTTGTTTATCTAGTAAGTAGACGGGATTTTCGGTTCCTTTCTACTCCTACATACTTAGTGAGAAAATGAAAATAAAAACATCAATGTGTTCAGTTTACAGTGGCGAAGTGTGCTATCATTTTCTATAGCAATCGGCCAAATGGTGGCGCTGTAGGAAGCCTTCGAAAGTGCGATCTTTGAACAGGTATAGCTCATGCTGTGTTTTAGGTACAGCCATGAAACCTGTATACACGTATGCGTCTCCTCATGCCGAACAACTTTTACCCTCTAACTTTTGACCTCTGACCTTTAGGTCTCCCACAATTCGGAATTATATGAAAAACAGTAAAAATCTATCTCCTCCTGGGATTTTCGCGTCAAGTGCACGAAACTTTTTTTCACATGAACTTTGAACCTATATCTACACAGGCTATGTGGTGAGAAGTTTGTACGTTAAATAATGATTTTTTAATAATTCAATATATGTTGCGGTTTTATGCAAATTATTCTTCGGCCTCTAAATCATACATGCAAAGTTACACGTTCATGGCATTTGGCAAAGATGTGGAGGGTTAGTCAAAGTATCACTGAAACCAATTTTATTCCAATTGGCCAAAGGGGGGCGCTATACGAAGCGTCTGAAAATTCAAACTTCAAACAGGCATAAGTCATGACTCGTTTCGTTTGAAGACATGCAACTTGTTACACGCGTGCTTTGACTCAAGCGGAAGACATCTGTGTTGTTGTTAAGTAAGCTCCGCCCTTCGATTTTCCGCCATTTTGAGCAGTTTGTAAAACGCGTAAACCTGCTTTTATTCTGGAATTTTCGCGTCACGTGCACAAAACTTTTTTTACGTGAACTTTGGACCGATATCTAAAGATCTGTCAGATCGGATTTCTTTAACATTGAAACATGCTTTTTTAAATAATTCAAACAATATTGCAGTTTTATGCAAATTATTCTTCTGCCTCTAAAACATACATACAAAGTCACATTTTCATGACAAAATAGTGTAGAGGGTTAGTTCAAATATCACTGAAACCAATCTTACCCCAAATGGCCAAAGGGGGGCGCTATATAATTTTGAGCAGTTTGTAAAACGCTTAAACCCGTTTTTATTCTAGGATTTTTTTTGCAATTTGCATGAAACATTCTACACGCAATCTAAGGACCTTTATCTAACATGCCTATGAAGTGCACACAAAAAAAATATAAAATAATAATAATAAATCTAGCTACAAGCAGCGATAAAGTGGCCAAAGCCAAAAACACCTCAAATCATGAACACAGCCTGCAATGTGCGTGAAATCTTGCAAGCACATTCCCAATAGGTCAAGGAACAGATACCACCCTTCTCACATTGGCCTGTTATAGCGCCACCAGCGGGTCAACTTTTGCATAACACATTTTTGGAACAAAATGGACCAATCTTTGACGTCAGTAACGTCAAAGTGAGCACTGCCTGCGATCTTGACATTTTGTACTTTTATAGCCATTGTTTTCTGGCTTGAAGCGAGCCCACAATTGTTTCGAAGGAACAATATTTTTCTAGTTTATTTATTTATTTGTTTATCTAGTAAGTAGACGGGATTTTCGGTTCCTTTCTACTCCTACATACTTAGTGAGAAAATGAAAATAAAAACATCAATGTGTTCAGTTTACAGTGGCGAAGTGTGCTATCATTTTCTATAGCAATCGGCCAAATGGTGGCGCTGTAGGAAGCCTTCGAAAGTGCGATCTTTGAACAGGTATAGCTCATGCTGTGTTTTAGGTACAGCCATGAAACCTGTATACACGTATGCGTCTCCTCATGCCGAACAACTTTTACCCTCTAACTTTTGACCTCTGACCTTTAGGTCTCCCACAATTCGGAATTATATGAAAAACAGTAAAAATCTATCTCCTCCTGGGATTTTCGCGTCAAGTGCACGAAACTTTTTTTCACATGAACTTTGAACCTATATCTACACAGGCTATGTGGTGAGAAGTTTGTACGTTAAATAATGATTTTTTAATAATTCAATATATGTTGCGGTTTTATGCAAATTATTCTTCGGCCTCTAAATCATACATGCAAAGTTACACGTTCATGGCATTTGGCAAAGATGTGGAGGGTTAGTCAAAGTATCACTGAAACCAATTTTATTCCAATTGGCCAAAGGGGGGCGCTATACGAAGCGTCTGAAAATTCAAACTTCAAACAGGCATAAGTCATGACTCGTTTCGTTTGAAGACATGCAACTTGTTACACGCGTGCTTTGACTCAAGCGGAAGACATCTGTGTCGTTGTTAAGTAAGCTCCGCCCTTCGATTTTCCGCCATTTTGAGCAGTTTGTAAAACGCGTAAACCCGCTTTTATTCTGGAATTTTCGCGTCACGTGCACAAAACTTTTTTTACGTGAACTTTGGACCGATATCTAAAGATCTGTCAGATCGGATTTCTTTAACATTGAAACATGCTTTTTTAAATAATTCAAACAATATTGCAGTTTTATGCAAATTATTCTTCTGCCTCTAAAACATACATACAAAGTCACATTTTCATGACAAAATAGTGTAGAGGGTTAGTTCAAATATCACTGAAACCAATCTTACCCCAAATGGCCAAAGGGGGGCGCTATATAATTTTGAGCAGTTTGTAAAACGCTTAAACCCGTTTTTATTCTAGGATTTTTTTTGCAATTTGCATGAAACATTCTACACGCAATCTAAGGACCTTTATCTAACATGCCTATGAAGTGCACACAAAAAAAATATAAAATAATAATAATAAATCTAGCTGCAAGCAGCGATAAAGTGGCCAAAGCCAAAAACACCTCAAATCATGAACACAGCCTGCAATGTGTGTGAAATCTTGCAAGCACATTCCCAATAGGTCAAGGAACAGATACCACCCTTCTCACATTGGCCTGTTATAGCGCCACCAGCGGGTCAACTTTTGCATAACACATTTTTGGAACAAAATGGACCAATCTTTGACGTCAGTAACGTCAAAGTGAGCACTGCCTGCGATCTTGACATTTTGTACTTTTATAGCCATTGTTTTCTGGCTTGAAGCGAGCCCACAATTGTTTCGAAGGAACAATATTTTTCTAGTTTATATACTATACTATACTAGTCAGTATCTCCTCAATACTTTGGCGCGCTTCATCTCTTAAACGCTTACACCTTTCAACACCATTCAAATTTTTATGTGTTCAGCTTACTGAGGACAAGTGTGCTTGTATTTTTGGTTTTGAAATGTTTTGTAGTATAAATATAAAAAAATAAAAATGTTTAACTTTAAGCACCCAATGCATTTCCAATGGGTCCCCAGAGTGGAGAGAAGGATAATAGACCCATGTTTATGTTAAGGCGCTGTGGCTGCAGTGTTCACACTTCAGATATGCTATCTATATCATTGCGTTCACACAGGTCTGCTCTCTGATTTGATCCAAATGTCTAAGCTGTGTGATGTATAAAACTATAGTTATAGTTAAAACTATAAATAAATGTCCCTCTCCACTCTACTGATTACACAGCTGTGATCAAGAATCAAGTCCGGGCGATGGGATGTAAATCCCATAGCCATATATCCTAGAGCCCGCAGGGACAGTCAGCCATATTAGTGGTTGTTGTTGGTTGTCAGGGAGATATCAAAACCAATGCATTTCCAAGTCAGATCCACAAACACAATAAAAGCCATGCTCCACTCCTCAGTCTGGAGTGGCCACATAGAAGAACGCCTTGGTTATAGACATAGTGGAGGACATATGTGATCTGGGATTGTTAGCCTACAGTATATGCACTCAATATACTCCACTACAGTTGGAGTCCATTTGACAGTTGCTGGTTCCCAAACACAGAATCAAAAATGTAGATCTAGAACACATATAATATGTACAGTACAGTAAGGTTCAGTAGAGTACAGTAAAAGTACAGTAAGGTTCAGTAGAGTACAGTAAAGTACAGTAAGGTACAGAAAGGTACAGTACAGAAAGGTACAGTAGAGTACAGTACAGTAAGGTACAGTAAAGTACAATACAGTACAGTAAGGTACAGTAGAGTACAGTAAAGTACAATAAAGTACAGTAAAGTAGAATAAAGTACAGTAAGGTACAGTGGAGTACAGTAAAGTACAGTAGAGTACAGTAAAGTACAGTATAGTAAGGTACAGTAGAGTACAGTACAGTAAGGTACAGTACGGTACAGTAGAGTACAGTATAGTATAGTACAGTAAGGTACAGTACAGTACAGTAAGGTACAGTAGAGTACAGTACAGTAAGGTACAGTAGAGTACAGTAAAGTACAGTAAGTTACAGTAGAATACAGTAAAGTACAGTAGAATACAGTAAAGTACAGTACAGTAGAGTACAGTAAAGTACAGTAAGTTACAGTACAGTACAGTACAGTACAGTACAGTAAGGTGCAGTACAGTATAGTAAGGTACAGTACAATACTGTAAGGTACTGTACCTTACAGTACCTTAAAGTATCCTATTTGTTGGGTTGGAACCGAGCCCACACTGTTTCGAAGGAACAGTATTTCTAGTTATAGTATGGATTTGACCGCGGACCCCCATCTGAAAATATTTTTGTTCCAGGGACCAAGAGAAATAAGGATTTGCATTACAAATGTCTACTTATATACATTCAAAGATGTGCACACCTTTTCACGATTTATTTTAAATAGCAGATCTACAAGCTTGTAGCACGGCACAAAAATAGCAGATCACAGCGTGGGACTCACAGTTTTTTTAATGATCCATTATTAATCAACGGAGCAAACTATATTTGATTTGTCATCCACCTTATAGAGTTACATCATGGCAAGGTGAAGGACACAACCCAGAGTGTCCTTGCACTTTAAGTACAGTATTTAGTTGCTTTCCACCAGTGCTTCAGCTCTCCCAAACCACTGAAGAGGGCCCTCTAAATGCTTCCAGGACCCCAGATGACCATTATTCAGACCTTTGTAAAAGACCACTTGTTAAGAGAGGAGAGAGAAGCCAGTCTGACCACAATGCACTTTGGCACTGAGCTGCCTCTTAGAGCCCTGGATGGAGATGTGCTGTAAAGCAGGGGTTCCCAAACTTTTTAGTCTCAGGGCACCCCATGAATCTCTTTTTAATCCGAGGCACCCCTACATTATAATTTTCACTCCCAGCACCTTATATTTATAGTAGCATATCGTTGTTGTCGGGTGGAAACCTTGTATGTCCAAAACCGTTCGTTTTGTATTTATCATCTATAAAATGTACTAAACTAGTGAAAACAGCAGATCTACAAGCACACAACACCTCACATCGCGAGGCGTTGTGTGCTTGTAGATCGGCTGTTTTTACTAGTTTTGTGCGACAGAGGTTTCTGCCTGACAGTGACGATATTTTAGTGATTACGTTGCGAGGAAAACGTTGAGATAATAGCCATTTTGGTTATAACTGACTGAAAATAACTTTGTACTTCAAGTTTAAAATGATACTAAATATTTTTTCAAGTGTCCAAATAAATTCCAAATATTATCAAATGATCTCGCGGCACCCCTGAACTGCCGTCGCGGCACCCCAGGGTGCCCCGTCACCCACTTTGAAAACCCCTGCTGTAAAGGATGGATGGATCTCATGCTGTGTACTGTAGCTGTTGTCTGCAGTTAGAACGGGAAAGAACGATTAGAGAACAGATTGGCATTAGAGAATTTCTATCATTATACTGTCAAACCAATGCTTTCATTTGTGGGCATAGAGTTGGAACTGGCTGCTTAAAAATGTAATACTACACTATACACTATTATCGTCACTGTCGGGCCAAAACCTCGTATCTCCCAAGTTTCAAATTTGTATGTTTTTCCGCGAAGTAAAGCCTTGCTTCATCGCACAAGACCGTCGCACAAAAGTAGTTAGAACAGCAGATCTACAAGCACACAACGCCTCGCGGTGCGAGGCGTTGTGTGCTACCTCGTGCACACCTCGTACCTCGTGCTACCTCGTTATCTCCAAGTTTCAAATTTGTACGTTCTTTTGCAAAGTAAAGCCCTGCTTCTTCAGACAAGGCTGTCACACAAAAGTAATGAAAACAGCCGATCTACAAGCACACAATCATTTTTAAAATGATAAATGCAAAACGAACGGTTTTGGACATACAAGGTTTACACCCGACAACGACGATATACTGTATATATAAATAAAATATGGATATTTACTCGTGACCCATAAAAATTGGTCCGCGACCCAAAGATGTGAACCGGTCCCACTGTTTGGGAAACAGTGGCTTCCGTACAGTACAGTATAATGTACAGTACAGTATAATGTTATGTATTTTTAGTTAGAAACTATAAATTGCGCATCTCTTTCCCCCTGGACACGCATCGCTCCTCTCCTGGGTCCTCCAGGCTTACTGTAACATGCAGCAAATTAAGTGGAAACAAAAACAGTACTTAGATTTTTATCTGGCTTTTTTTCCTCCTTGTAGTCTTTGTGAGGCGTTGTGTAAATGGTTCCCTCCTGGGTTCAAGGAAAAACGCAGTGATGAAAACACCCTCCAAACAAACAGTCAGTGGAGGTTTGAGGCTGTTGTTGTTTTTGGTTCTTTTTTCTGATCATCAGAGAGGCGGTTTGTGTCCTTGTTTTCTTCTACAAGGTGACCCTTAACACAAAGGACACCGATACCATACGAGGTTCTCATGAGTGAAAATTACTCCCAAGTGCAGATTTTCTGCATTTATAGAGCATAGCAGTGGGCGTGGTTTACTGTTGCCAACAAAAAGAAAATCTCCCGTTCATTTATCTCCCGTTTTAAAATATTTTTAACAATTATTTTAAACCTAGGTGCCCGGGTAGCTCAGTCGGTAGAGCTCTCGCCTTTGTACCGCAAGGTCATGGGTTTGATTCCGGGCACCGCCAACTCAGCGTATGAGTAGCACGGCTTGGCAAGTCGTGCGGCAAGTACTGGGAGCTGATGGTAGGTGTGGCGCTCCACCTCAGCAGTCCATCTCCCAGGGGTCTAGAGCATTGTAACGGCTCCTGCGTGTTACCGGCTGATACCGACAATAAGCCACTCCCGACCTACTTAGAACCAAGCCATCCAGGATGTCAGTGAATCATGACCATAAAACCTTTGATCCTGTGAAAAAAAAGTAAGCCATTTACCATGCGAGGGAGTGGGTTGTTGGCTGATGTACCACTGTTTCAGGGTTGTGGCACGAGGCGAAGCCGAGTGCAAAAAAAACCCACGACCCTCGAATGGTAAATTGCTTTTCTACCACTTCTACCATATAAATGAAAGAAAACACAGTTGTAACTTGCAAGGTTATTCAGTTACAATCATTAATTGTTTCAGAAACAGTGGGCGGGGTCCATGAGCCAACTCAAGGTTGTTGACTGATTTACCACTGTTTTAAGCCAATCAGAATCCAGTATCTGAACATGTGACCACAAAAAGTGGTAGAATAGATTTTTTTTCACAGAATCAAAGGTTTCATGGTCATGATTCACTGACCTCCTGGATGGCTTGTTTCTAGGGTTAAAATAATTGTTATCAATATTTTTTGTAAAAGTCTGTGGGGAAAATCAATGGGAGATCTTGTTGTTGGCCCCAGTAAAACCAGGCCCGCTGCTATGCTCTATATTTACCCACTTCGGCCCAACGCTTTTGTTCTCTCTGTCTACACCAAATCTCTCTGCCAACAAATGGGTTACTCTTAAGCACTTTCAACCCAGTGACCCCATTTTAGGCGTTTCATTAGTGGCAAACATTTTAGAACATTCAAAAGCAGTCAGATCTAAAAGCTTGCAACACATTGCGATGCTTGTAGATCACCTATTTTCGCATGAAAAAAATAGGACGTTATATTGTATTACAGTAGTACTATGCACCATCCAGGTGTCATTTAAATATTCATTGCATATTCATCACTTGTTCTCCCACTGCAGATATGCTTAAAAAATATACAGTAAAAATCCAATTTGAGAAAATGTCTATTCAAACCGGGATCATATTGACTCAGCTTATCTCACTCTATGTGTCCACGTAGTGTTACAGCTCAGACACAGTACCCTCGCTATGCAAGGAAATCTTAGTACAGTGGTTCTCAGAGTGTGGTCCAGGGACCCCTATAGGGGTCGTTGAGGTTCCTGGGGGTCCCCAGCTAAATTAGTTCATATAGCATCAAAACCACTTTAACCGTAGGCCTATTTGAAAATATTGCGGTGTGATCTTGTAGATTTCCAAGAAATCTTGAAAAGAATTTGACAAATTTGGAATGCTTTTGAAACATTTTAACAACAAATCTTGTATGGGGGGGTCCCTGGCACAACTCATTTTCAGATGGGGGTCCGCAGCCAAATACATATTAGGGACTTTAAGCAACGATGGCTACGGCAGTCCGCTACGGTAAGCGGACATGTGCTCGATAAATAAACCTGCTTGCCGTCGCAGCACTTCCTACTACGGTAGAAGCTCCCTTTCCACGTAGCGTCTACAACGTCTGCTACATAGATGCGTCGTCATGGCAAACCAAAGACTTCAGTAAAAGGGGTGGGAACTAGGGCTTTCACATCTAGTATTTTTTACAGATCGACTAGTTGAAGCCACTGCTAGTCGACTAGTCGACTAGTCGTTAACATATTATGTCATTATAAAGAGCGCTGTGGCATGGCTTTTCACAGCATTCAAGTTACCATGACAACGTATACTCACACAAACCCACGTGTGCACGTAATTTTTGTTTTTCTTATCGACTTTTCGACTAGTACTTACAAGATCGACTAGTGGTTATACTAGTCGACTAGTCGACTAAGCCCTAGTGAGAACCCGTTGCCGACGGCTGTTTGCTTAACGATTTTGACTGCTACGGCGATTGCGTCATAGTAGCCGTACTTCCGCCTAACGGAGCCATCCTGAAAACCGTGGTTGCTTAAAGTCCCTATTACCTATTTATTTATTTTTTTAGTTTTTTTAGAACGACTGCATCCTCGAGTTGATGAAGTTCAGTATATCTCTGTAATGCAGGGGTCTTTAACATGGGGGTCGGGACCCCTAGGGAGTCCTCAGAGTTACTACAGGGGGGCTGCCAAATCTTTGTGTGATAGGATCATGTTTTTTTACGTTAACTATTTGAACCCTAGCATCCCTATATATTCTGAGTGGAACATTAGAGGTTTGTAGAGGTAAAAGAAGAGCAGAGCGGCTTAAATCCACGACGCCCTCCCCTCCAAGAGGCTTGCAAGAGGCATGACACCATGAGGCTTCCATAGGGAATGAATTGGACCACTCCCCCCCCCCCCCCCCTCATCCCCCCAAGGAGAAGGAGAGGGCATATCACTCTACAGCAGGGTTCCCCAATAGGCAGCCCGCGGGGGGGGGCTACTGTCTGGCCCCCACCAACCCCAGGAATAATGGTGGTATAAGAGCAGCAACAACACTAGTATATCGTCGTTGTCGGGTGGAAATCTTGTATCTCCAAATTTGTAAGTTCCCTTCGCAAATCATACAATGCCGTCGCATCAAAAGTAGTGAAAACAGCCGATCTACAAGCACACAACGCCGCGAGGCGTTGTGTGCTTGTAGATCGGCTGTTATCACTAGTTTAAATCATTTTTTAAATGGTAAATTCAAAAAGAACGGTTTTGGACATACAAGATTTTCACCCGACAACGACGAAAACTGTCGCTGGAGTAGCGGGAACGCCACCGTCGCCCCCTGCAATGTTGTGGCCCTCGGCTTGGCACCCTAGACATGATTCAATGTTGTGGCCCTCGGCTTGGTACCCTAGACATGATTCGGCCCTTGGGGGAAACTAATTGGGGAACCCTGCTCTACAGTGTGAATTCAGCCTAAGACCCCTGCTGTAATGTTTGTTCCCCGTGTGTTTTCCCTGCCCTCCGCACGCTAGCTCTCCACAAAGACATGGGCTCGTGCCGCGCGGCCACCATCACCGGCACGCTCTCCCGCATCTCCCTGAACGACGAGGAGGACGAGAAGGGCCTCAACGAGGGCCTCAACTACTCCACGCTGCCGGGGAACATCATCTCCAAGGTGATCATCCAGCAGCCTGGCGCGCTGCACATGCCCATGGGCGTGGCCGAGATGCAGGAGCAGTGCATGGCCGACCCCAACGCCGACATGCGCCGCACCGTCTACCTGTGCACGGACGACGCCCTGCGGCAGAGCGACCAGGACATGGGTAAGAAGGCCCCGCCGGCATCAGTGTTGATTTTTCGTTGACTAAAAACTATGACGAAAAACGACTGCGTTTTTTTCACTGACGAAAACTTTAATAAAAACGAAATTAAAACTAAGCTGTGATGACTAAAACTAAGACTAAATATATTGACAATTTCGTCAACAAAATAAAAACTAGACTAAAACGTTAGGGAAGGACTACTGGAGAAGAGTCATTTTATGTTTGGTTGCTCTTCAGGTGTTGCGTGCTGAAAATAGCAGATCTACAAGCTCACAACGCGTCGCGCTGCGACGCGTTGTGAGCTTGTAGATCTGCTATTTTCAGCACACAACCAAGTGTAAAAGTCAGCCATTACGATGCCATCAAGGCCTGCCAAAAGGCATTTTAGTTGACTAAATCAACTGTAGATTTAGTCGCTAAAAATCGTATGATATTTAATCGACTAAAATTAGACTACAACTAATACTTTTCAGGTGACTAAATTATGACTAAAACTAAATTACATTTTATTCAAAAGACTATGACTAAAACTAAATCTAAATTTGCTGTCATAAACAACACTGCCCTGCATGGCGTCGTCATTACGTACTGCAGGGGTTCCCAAACCTTTTTGTCTCAGGGCACCCCATAAATATTTTTTTTAATCCGAGGCACCCCTACATTATAATTTCCACTCCCAGCACCTTATATTTATAGCATATCATCGTCGTCAGGTGGAAACCTTGTATGTCCAAAACCGTTCGTTTTGTATTCATCATCTATAAAATGTACTAAACTAGTGAAAACAGCAGATCTACAAGCACACAACGCCTCGCGATGCTTGTAGATCGGCTGTTTTCACTAGTTTTGTGCACCAGTCTTGTATGATTGATGAAGCAGGGCTTTGCTTTACCAAAAGACACATTTGATACTTGGAGATACAAGGTTTCTGCCCGACAGTGACGATATTTTAGTGATTATGTTGCGAGGAAAGCGTTGAGATAATAGCCATTTTGGTTAGAACTGACTGAAAATAACTTCGTACTTCAAGTTTAAAATGATACTAAATATTTTTTCAAGTGTCCAAATAAATCCCAAATATTCTCAAATGATCTCGCGGCACCCCTGGACTGCCGTCGCGGCACCCCAGGGTGCCCCGTCACCCACTTTGAAAACCCCTGACGTACTGTACTCCCCCCCATCGCAATCGTTCAAGGTGATCTAATCTTTGATTCAACTCCAACTGATTCAGAATGCTGCTGCTAGAGTCCTGAACAATACTAGAAAATATGACCATATTACACCAGTCTTAAAATCCTTACATGGGCTACCAGTTTCACAGAGAATTTTAAAATGTTGTTAACTTTGTCTATAAATGGCTCTGGGCCCATGCTACATCCTAGACATGTTGAAGCCATACGAACCCACTACACTTGGGTCATCTGGGGCTGCATGGCTAGCTAGTAGCTAATTGTTCACACAGTTGGAACAAAACATGGTGAAGCAGCCTTTCACCACCATGCACCACACACCCGGAACAATATTCACTGTTACATCAGACAATCCCCAACCATAGCTGTTTTTAAGTCTAAAAACCTATTTATTTAACATTGCTAATGCTTACTCCTCTCTTTTCTTATGTTAATTGTGTGTAATATATTTTTGATGACATTTTTAAAGTGCATTGTTGCGCTATGAATGTATTTGTTTTTATTCTGTAAAGCACTTTGAATTGCCTCGCTGTATGAAAGGTGCTCTATAAATGATTTTGTGTTCACAACGCCTAAAACCCAAACAGATACATACAGTATAAACCCAAACAGATACTGTACATACAGTATATATGTTTTTCCAGTACGTCCCAATGTTTGATGTTCAAAAAGCAAACAAACAATTCAAATCACTAAACTCAATCATTTGTACCACAGCTAAAATGTTGTTTCGTTTCCCCCCCCCCCCCCCCTCAGACATGGGCGGGCACCACAACATGGAGGGCCACCTGGGGGGCCAGCAGGGCCAGATGATGGAGACGGACTACATCGTGATGCCCAGGGCCTCCGTGGGGGTGGCGGGGGCAGTGGG
This sequence comes from Nannobrachium achirus, assembly GCF_963921795.1. Taxonomy (NCBI): domain Eukaryota; kingdom Metazoa; phylum Chordata; class Actinopteri; order Myctophiformes; family Myctophidae; genus Nannobrachium; species Nannobrachium achirus. The sequence continues at coordinate 3,663,744 of NC_137833.1, read as the reverse complement.
GGCGGGGGGGCTGCCGGGGGTGGGCATGGGGGGCAGCGTGCCCACGCTGCTGAAGGACGACGGCGGCGGCAACACGCTGGCGCACCACGAGAGGCTCATGCACTACAAGCTGAGCCCCGACTACAGCCTGGGTCCCCAGGGGGGCATGGGGGGCCTGGGCCCCCATGGGGGCATGGCGGACCACCACATGGGTGGCATGGAGCAGCAGTACGGGGGCGGCGCCCCCGGGGAGCACCTGGGCCAGACCACGCTGCCCTTCGAGCCCCGCACGGCCGTCAAGAACTTCCTGGCGGAGATGGAGGAGGGCACGGGGCTCTCCCGGAGCGAGACGGGCTCCACCATATCCATGAGCTCCTTGGAGGTACGGCTAGATAGATACATACTGTACTGTACATACAGTATATAAATATATATAAAGATACCATATCATGAGCTCCTTGGAGGTAAGGCTAGATAGATACATACTGTACATACAGTATATAAATATATATAAAGATACCATATCCATGAGCTCCTTAGAGCTAAGGCTAGATGTAAGCAATTTACCCCGAGTGAGAGGACATTATGCTCTGATAATGTCCTGTGTGAGGGGGTGATCGGACGAGGCGATAACACCCTCACACAGGACATTATCAGAGCATAATGTCCGACCCCGAGTGGTAAATAGCTTTTCTACCACTTTTTTCCGTATACATGAAAGAAAACACATAGTTGTAACTTGCAAGGATATTAAGTTACAATCATTATTGCCTATAAAACTTCCGCGACGACAGCAAATAGTTCCACAAACAACATCTTCTACTCACCACCAGATGACGCCAACTCCATGCAGAGAAAGATGTCTAGCATACAGCTAAGCTAACGTCAGTTAGAAGGACCGTTCAGGCCGTAAATAGAGGCTGTTCGCTTCCAGAAAGGCATAGGTTCAGAGAAAAGGGGCTTTAAAGTTGGCGGATTGCATTGGATCCAAATAAATCGGCGACGTCGTACGCACGTTAGTAAACATAGGACCGCTACGACCGTCATATGTTGGTTGGGGGAAAGGTGTTCCGACTACCTCCTGAAGTCCCCGGATGTACACTGAGGCGCATTGATCTCGTCCTCACACAACTGTGGCGGTTGTTCTGCCATAACCTCCGGAATTTAGCCAATCAGAATCCAGTATTTGAACATGTGACTAGAAAAAGTGGTAGAAAGATACATACTGTACAGGATATAAATAGATAGAAAGATACCATATCCATGAGCTCCTTAGAGGTAAGGCTAGATAGATACATACTGTACATACAGTATATGAATAGATAGAAAGATACCATATCCATGAGCTCCTTAGAGGTACGGCTAGATAGATACATACTGTACTGTACAGTATATGAATAGATAGAAAGATACCATATCCATGAGCTCCTTAGAAGTAAGACTAGATAGATACATACTGTACAGTACTGTATATAGATAGATAGAAAGATACCATATCCATGAGCTAGAGGTACGGCTAGATAGATACATACTGTACACTAGGGCATTCACGAATAGTGATTTTTAGTATTCTAATTATTCGACCTCAAAGTATTCGAATAGTCGAATATTCGACAGGACCGGCCAAACTGTCAAATATTAAGTAAGCAAGGACGCGAACATTGTGAAAATAGCCGATCTACATGCTCACAACGCCTCGCGTTGCGAGGCGTTGTGAGCATGATGTAGATCTGCTATTTTCACAATATTTATCTGCGGAAACGAGTCACATTAAATGTAATACCTACAATTCCAAGTGCTTGTCAGGGTGGGGGTCCCCAGTTCAAATATGTTTATTTTGGGGGTCACGGCCTAAAAAGGTTTGAGAACCCCTGGTATAGAGTGTTAACAAATTCATCCACCAGGGGCATTGACAAAAAAAAAAAAAGAAAAAAAGCGAATATTCGACTTCGGTGAACAACGTCGAATAGTGACTTTGATATTCGAATATTTGGAGAATGCCCTACTGTACAGGATATAAATAGATAGAAAGACGGGCCATACCATGCTCATGGATACCATATGGATGAGCTCCTTGGAGGTAAGGCTGCAGACAGTCAGCGATGATCTGATCAACCCTTTTCACTTGCAAGGGCCCACAGTTTGACGTTTTAGCTCATGGACCCACAATCTATCTAATATAACTATTCATTTACCCAATGTCTACCCATCTGACCGTCTGTCTGCATGCTGACACCACCGATACTAAACAGTGTCACCACCATGGTAACAAAGCCCAACTGACATCACAGACTGGCCTGGAAAACGGAACACCATAAATGGACATAAAAGAGTGCCAGCCAGACAGACGGATACAAAGGGTTTTGCACAACTGGACATGGATGGTGACTGTTCTGCCCAGCGGGCACCTGTCTGCGTTCTCCAACATTACTTCTGGGACTCCTACAGTTTACAGTTTAAGCATTTAGCAGACGGTTTTAATCCAAAGCGACTTACAATAAGCAGATACAACATCACAATAATAAACAAGATAATAGGTCAGTACATTAACAGCAATATAACAATGTAAATGGATATCCATCTAGAGAAACACAATATAATCAAAGTTCTAAAGAAACCTAAAAAAAAAACAAATGCTAACTAGCTTCATGTATGGTCATTGATTTTACTGTAGTGCTAAGAGTTTAGGTGGAGTCCTACATTCAGTGCATAGGACTAGTTGATAGTATTTTCTTTAAACCTCTGGGACACAAGATCTACACTGCAAAATGCTCAGTGACCAATGCGGCTCTTTGCAACTCCTTGCAAATCCTTGCAACTGCAATTCCTTGCAACCATTATCCAACCCCACCTCTAGGGTGTGGGCGCTGATGACCTGGTCCTTGCAACCATTATCCAACCCCACCTCTAGGGTATGGGCACTGATGACCTGGAGGAGAGAACACGCCCCCAGCGCCCACAGCGTCCCCGGCGGGAATCAAACCCAGGACCTTCTAGCTGTGTGAAAGCGACAGCGCCAGCGACTGAGCCACCGTGCCCCCATTTTGGACCCATTCTTGACATTTTCATCTATAATGATGTCTGATGAATGAGGATTATGGGCAAAATAGGGACGTTAAAAGTGGTCAATTGGGTCATACAGTATTAACATTTTGTATTTATTATTTATTCACTGTACCATACTGATTACTCAAAGTATGATCCCATGATTCTTTTTCTTTCCTTCTCCTTTTCTACAGAGAAGAAAGTCGCGGTACTCTGACCTGGACTTTGAAGTAAGTTAACTTTTTGGTCTCGTCACGTTCATGCATCTCTAGCTTTTTTTCCCCGCTGTCGAGTGACGTTCCGTTGCGTTTGTGTTTGCCATTTGATTTACCACTACTTTTGTGGCACTTAAGCTTATTGGAGTTCCATCATCTTAACCGTAAATTTACGATTGTGCTGTGTAGTCCAAGGTACAAAAGCAAGGCTTATCAACTGACAAACAAGGCAGCAGTTCTTCTCACATCCATGTTTTGTTTTCTTCCTCTCCATCTCCTACACATCCCCCACCGTGGCTATATGTTGATTTACACAATGAATGCTTTTTTTAAAAAGTCATTTGCACATTTCACATCCGATTTCTTACCAGTGTTTTAAAACAACACTTATATTGGCTTGCAACCCGAGGAAATAGACACGTAACCACGAGGAAATAGACACGTAACCGATCCGCCTTTCTGCAGGTCTTGAGCAGCACCTTTTGCATTCAAGGTTTTGTTATCAGGCTTTTCTGCACATGTGATACAAATGGACAAAATAAAGGAAACGTGTTGAATGAAGCGACGCGGCAGCTGTAGTGTAGGACGAGTCTAGCCTGACTGCAAGCGTCAGACTCTATCACACACTTCGTTTTCCACTACCAACAGGGGGTGGTGTTGTGCAGTCTGGTTTATTAACCAGGCTAGGACGAGTCACCTTGGGTGTGTTCTGGGTTCACAGTCCCACACACGTCACGATAACAATGCAGGCGTTTTTACTAAGGCAGCGTGACATGATATTGCCACACAGTGCCAAAATCACCATTGAATGCTGGCATGCAAAATCAGTGCAAGTTCATTACATGACAGCAAAACTAAATATAACAGTACATTTCAAAGCAGGTGCGAATGATAACACACCAACATTGTATTTATGAAACCTCTCATAAAACAACAGTTTGTTCATTATAGAACTCATGGCATCTTATGAAAGCACCGCCATGATGCGCTGTCATGATGACAATGCTGGTATAATGTGTTCACGCACGTATGCTGGGATCTTGACCGTGATATTGCCGGTGTGAAAATCCATCATCGAATGCCGGCATTCAAAATCGCCTCTCGTTCACACATGGTGGCAACATTAAACATACCAGTACATTGCCAGCATTTCAAGCAAGTGTGAACGGGGCTGAGAGCAACACTACACTAATAGGCCTGGGGCCAATTCTGATATCTTCACAAATTGGTACCACCCAAGGTTTTTTTTACATTTTTGACTTCCTACATGTCTCTAGTTTACATTTTGGTATGATAACCCTTTCTGAGAACCAGCTTAATTGATGTTATCAGCCGCTAGAGTCGGCTGATAACATTGACAAAAAAACATTCATGGGGCTACAAATGGCCCCAGAAAACCCCCACACAACTGATGAAACTGATGAAAAGTGATGACTCATCACTTTTCATCACTAAACCATCTTTTTCTCTGGCCATTTGTAGCCCCATGAATGTTTTTTGTGCGAAACAAATGCTTGCAATGGATTCAGCATCATTACAAACCCCTAGTTAGACCCCTCACATCCTACTTAAATACCCAGAAAAAAAATGTTTTCTGGGTATTTTCCTCCTGTATAGAAAGTCGATGGGAGACCGACTCTAGAGGCTGATAACATCAATTAAGCTGGGTCTCAGGAAGGGTTATCATACCAAAATGTAAACTAGAGACATGTACGAAGTCAAAAATGTAAAAAATGTATGGTCACCTTGGGTGGTACCAATTTGTGAAGATATCAGAATTGGCCCCAGGCCTATAAGGGCTAGTCCAGAAACACTGTTTTCCATCACCATAGATAATATAAAACAATGGACTGACTTATGCAATACATAATGCTGAATTCAGGCACTCTAGAGTCTAGACACACTATGCCCGAGGAAGTTATAGCGAATTGAGGTCTGTCATTATTGTGTTAGTGTTTCCTTTATTTTAGTAGGCATTTGTACATATGCAGAAAACTAGTTTTCTTTTTCACATAGATTTTCTGGCCCACAAGTAAAATATGCCCTACTGTATACTAAAACGACAAAGACACTTTCAAACAGAAAATAGGATAGCTGTAGGGGGTGGAGAGACGAAAAGAAAAGACGATGCATCGATTTGCATTATTTGGCTTTGAATACCAAGACAAAAACCCTTGCCATTGCAGAAAGTCATGCACACCAGGAAAAGACACATGGAGCTGTTCCAGGAACTGAATCAGAAATTTCAAACCCTGGACCGATTTCGAGACATACCAAATATGGGCAGCATGGTGAGTAACAGGAAACCGTAAAAAAAAAAAAGAAAAAGAAAAAAGAAAAAAAAAAGAAAGGGGGTGGGGGGAAGGAGGGGGGGGTGGCTGTCAGCCCCATTAGAGAGGCAGATAAAGCCACCATCCAAAACACTGTTTTTTTTTTTTCAATCCTCCAGCACAGGATACGATAGCGTGTGATTGTGCAAATGAAGCGGTTATCCGGCTAATGTATTCATGTGGAAGAGGAGCCTCCTATACCTACTTGGCTTGCCAACAGCTGGCAGGGGGGAAAGGGGGGGGTGGGGGGGCTGCCCCCCGCCCCCCCCCCCCCCCCCCCCAAGCAGTCCAAGCAGTTTTCTCCACAAGGCAAGAATTATAGGGAAGGGAGGAGGGGAGGGGAGGAGGCTGTCTTTCCGTAATTCTTCCAGCTGCAATAGAGAGTGCATCCATTTCCCAAAATACAAGGCCATGAATGCACTTCTTTTATTTAACATTGCAACATTATCTACCCCAGCAACAACCCCCCCGCCCCCCATCATTATTCCATTAATGCATGGCCAGATTCTTTAATCTATCAACATCTATAGACATAATTGCCTCAAGTTTTTTGCTATTTATTCTACTTAAGTGTGTGTGTGTGTGTGTGTGTGTGTGTGTGTGTGTGTGTGTGTGTGTGTGTGTGTGTGTGTGTGTGTGTGTGTGTGTGTGTGTGTGTGTGTGCAGGGGCGTCACACCAAACTCTGGGCCCTGGGTACAAGGATTCACTGTGAGCCCCCCACGAATGTTAACTATTGAAAAATAGCAGATCTACAAGCTGCGAGCTTGTAGATCTGCTATTTTTGAAGAAAAACAAATGTGAAAATGTGTGCAAGAAACCTATGTTTCCATGTCAGTGATGCTCAAACTTTTTCATGTGAAGGACCGCCAAAATGATATGTATTTGGCCACGGACCCCCCCATCTCAAAATATTCAGTTCCAGGGACTCCTCCCAGAAGCAAAATTTGAGTTACAAATGTTCGCTTAAAAAATACATATTCAAAGATTTGCACACATTTTCACGACTTTTCAAAAATAGCAGATCTACAAGCTCGCAGCGCGGCACTCGGGGCCGCGCTGTGAGCTTGTATATCTGGTATTTTTCAATAGTTAAAGTATAAAATAATGAAGGCCCCTCCACCTTGGGCCCTAGTAACTCAGTCCCACTCCCCCCGCCCCCCTTGTGACACCCCTGTGTGTGTGTGTGTGTGGTGGGAGAGATTCTTTTGTTTGTGAATGATGCTTTCTGGAGGAGTGGACATTGATTGAAAGTGCTGTTTTTTGAGTGTGATTGTTTCCAATTCTAAAACCCGCCGCCCGCATAGCTTTTCGACACGAGAACAACCGTCCAAACATCCCTCTCTCCGCACTTAACCGGAGATCTAGATATAATGGACGTGGATGGCGGACGCTTATATCCACACAGAAATGGCCCTCCGCGTTGTGTAATGCACCAAATTGGCCTGTTGACCAAACATAGCCACACACCAGGGGTGTCACAAGGGGTGTCACAAGGGGGGGGGGGGGGGGGGGGGGGGGGGGGGAGTGGGACTGAGTTACTAGGGCCCAAGGTGGATACTTTAGCTATTGAAAAATAGCAGCGGTGCCGCGCTGTGAGCTTGTAGATCTGCTATTTTTGAAAAAATCGTGAAAATGTGTACAAATATTTGAAAATGTGTATTTTTTTAAGCGAACATTTTTTGTAACTCAAATTTTGCTTCTGGGGGAGTCCCTGGAACTAAATATTTTGAGATGGGGGTCCGTGGCCATATACATATCATTTTGGGGGTCCTTCACATGAAAAGGTTTGAGCACCACTGACATAGAAACGAAAAGACATTTATAGAATCGAGTCAAAAATATTCAAAGACTTGCACAAATTTTCATGATTAAAAAAAAAAAAAATAGCAGATCTACAAGCTCACAGCGCGGCACTCGGTAGATCTGCTATTTCTCAATAGTTAAAGCACAAAATAATGCGTAATAACGCGTTCCCAGTCTAAATGGGGGGGCCCGGCCGCAGTGAATCCTTGTACCCAGGACCCAGAATTTGGTGCGACACCCCTGTGTGTGTCAGCGTGTGTGTATGTGTGTGCGTGTGTGTGTGTGTGCGTGCGTATAGGCGCTGTCAGCTAAACAGCTGCCTTTTTTTCCACTGCATGTAATCCTCTCTCACTCACATTTCAATCACCCCCACAGCACAATGTAATTTGCTGCTTGTTGCTTAGTTACCACTGGAAGGACTTTTGTACAGAAAACGATAACCACATCCTGAACACCAATCCCCCCCTCCCTCTTTCCTTTTCTTTCCCCCAAATGAATCCACTGCAGAGGCTGGGCTGCAGACAACATTAGTAACCATTGTGTAGTCAGTCTCTGACTGGGAGCACTTTCTCTCCCTCTGCCTCTATAGTCTCTATAGTCTCATTGTGACCGTCAATGACAACAAATTCAACGTTACAAAAAGGCTGGAGGAGCCCATATAGTGGAACCGTTAGTCGCTGGAGCTTCGAGGTATAGCGTAATCCGCTATGACTCACTCATGTGAGAATAGTGTGCATTTACTGCAAGGTTGTTGTAGCCTTGCAGGTCCACTTAGTTAAAACAAAAATCGATATAGTTCTCCCGACATTGTGCACCTTATTACTGATGACAAAACCAGTCGTAGATTGTTAAAATCAAATGCCGTTTAAAGGAGTAGTTCACCCCCAAAATGACTTTTTTTCTATTGATTACTCATGCCATGGAGAGTAGAGTTCAATAATATTTTTTTGGTTTTCGTCACATTCCACAGACAAAAATTTGATTAGAGTAAATTTATCCCCATTGATTCCGGATGGGGACCCGTTTCGAAACGGGTCCATTTATTGTTATCACATTTTTGTCTTAGGAATGCGACAAAAAACGAAAAATATTATTGAACTCTACTCTCCATGGCGTGACTAATCAATAGAAAAAAAGTAAATTTGGGGGTGAACTACTCCTTTAAAGCTGATTGTCACTTTTTTTGGGAAACAAATGGATGTTTAGCTCCCTGTTTCTCAACACGGGGGACCGCCCAGGGACCACCAGAGGTCCCAATGGACCCTTATACCGTTGTTTCCTCTTGAGATTGGCACATTTCACCCATGATTTTTCATCTCACTCACGTCACTCTGTCTGCTGACCTCACTCAGCAAACTAAATAAACAGAAAATAAACACAATAAAAAATAAAACAGTTCACAGGAGGCAAGCAGTGATCACCCCATGATGTGCACTGCAATGTAGATTCAAATGCACTACGTTGCAGGCGCTTTTTGAGAGTGAAAAAAAATAAGAAGACAAGTGTGACATGTGTGATCTGGGCAGCTTGAACCCAGGAAATGTGCCAAGCTCAACAGGGAACAACGGTACGTCTCTGTAACTCTGAGAGTGTACAACGGGGCCACTTGGTTCCATTTGCACACTCTCAGAGTTAACATAATTATAAACACAATTTAGATTGGGGTCCCAGAGATTAAAGGCGTTTTGAACCAAAATGTGGATCCATGGCCTGGTAGTGGGGGATGGGGGTCCTTGAATGAATGACAAGAGGTTGACAATCACTGTGGTTTAAAGCTCACGAGGGATGCTGTCTTGTCCTAATCACGCTCCTTCTCTGGCCCATCGTTTCGCAGGACAAGGCAATGATGATGCCCAACAAGAACCCATGGGAGAGCTACAACCCAGCCTGTGAGTACCAGAACTACGCCACTATGAATGTACTAGAATCTGACACCAAGGACTCGTTGGAGATGACGCCTGCCGAGTGGGAAAAGTGTGTCAACCTCCCCTTAGACGTCCAGGAAGGAGACTTCCAGACAGAGGTCTAAGAGGAGGTCGGTGGAACAACAAACAAAAAAAAAAACTAGGAAAAATGCAAACCAGGAAAATCGAAAAGGAGCGCGAGGATGTATTTTGCACTGAAGAAAAGAACACGAAGAAAAAAATGAAAAAAAAAACACAAAAAAAGCGACAGACTTTTCTAACAGCCTTGGCATACATATCTGGATATTACGAGTATGGCAGGGACTTTATGTGCCAATACGAGATGAAGGACATTACGAGAGGTCACATTACGAGAGGTCACAAAGCGACTGAGGGAGGGGGAAAAAAAGGGGGACGGACGAGTGGTATCGGGGGAGGGACCGGACCGGGGGAAACAACATCAGTGTTACTTTTTTGTATTCTCACTAGTGTAGTGTGGGGCCTGGCCTGGTGTACAATATTTACCATCATGTGTTTCAAAAATATCTGTTGAGGAATTGGCTTACGAAAAAGGTAATCTCTCTCTTAACGATGAACACCTCGAAAAGAAAACAAACTATTAAATGACATGTCATTATGTCGTTCTCAGCTTCGTTGGGTTTAGTTTTGATTTCATAAAAAACTGGACCCTGGAAGCACAATGTATATATTTATGCAGGTTTTTAAAAAGTTTATAACAGTCTGTTTGGCCATTACTACACTTTTTACTTTATGATATAAAAACATATGGGAAGTCAAAGAGAGGATTCTTTCTGTCACATTAAAAATGAATGTTTGTCAAAGCTACATTCTTCATTGCTTTAAATGCAATAAAGATAATACTCACTTTTATATAAATAATATATTTCACAACTTTAATACTGCAGAATCTGCTTGAAGGATCCCAGCAAGCTCTCTCATCTGCAGCTCTGTATAAAATATTTAAAAACAAAATGTTGTGTGGTGTAAATAAACTTTTGTCTACATATGTTTTACTCGTGCCAATTTATTTTAATGAAAAGAGAAAAAAAAAATGCCAACCTGATCAAAAGTTATAGCGAAAAATGTTAACATTTGAAAAGGAATGTAAATAAAAGAGGAAATATGTTCGTACTGCTTCAGGGGTTGTGTCGAGTTTATGTGGTCTGCTGGTGTGATGTTGCGTTGCTATTTTTTAACAAACCAACCTGCAAAATAATTGTCCTCATAATGTGAAGGTTAAAGCTACGATCTGGCAGTTTTATGTTCGTTGTCTCCCTCTAGTGATGGAGAGAGGTAATTTCAATGATGACGTGACTACAATAAAGATATGTTCGTTGTCTCCCTCTAGTGATGGAGAGAGGTCATTTCAATGATGACGTGACTACAATAAAGATGGCGGCGCCTCCAGGGTCCAATCCGGGGTGCCATCTGCTTCACATAACTACTGTTCCAAAACTGGGGGTTGGGCAGACGGGTCCCCAAATTATTTTTTGGGGGGTCCCCAGATGATTAACTTACGGCCGGACTACACCAAGAAATGCGCACATACGCGCGTACTGTCCGTGAAGACGCTCGCGTATGCGTAAACGCTCCAGGCTACACCAAGGAGGGAGTATATGTGAGGAAGACCAGATAGTCTGTGTACAAAACGCATACGCGTGCTTAAAAAATAGAACCGATCCTATTTTTAGGGAATGCGTATCCGTGGTTCGCGCTATCCGTACGCCTGGTGTAACCGGCTGAATTGATATACATTGGATCTATCCAAAACGCACATACGCGCGCCCCGCATACGCACGCATATGCACTGACGCGCGCGAAACGGCTTGGTGTAGTCCGGCCGTGAATGTGCAACGCTGTTTTCTCACTCAACTGTAAACAAACCACCATACATTATAATTATGTTGGTATCTGCACATTTCTAAAGGCCATGTCTTGGCCATCAATATTAAGCCCGTATCTAACAGGACTTCATATGGGAATGCCCATATATATGGAGGAAGACAGCCCGTATCTGTGTGGCGAGTTCAGACAGGGATCTCCATGTATGGGCATAAAAGGGATGTACTATATACAGTACATGGATCTCCATATATGGGTACCAGCCTGGTACCCATATATGGAGATACTACCAGGGGTCTCCATATATGGGTAACAGGTCTGATATACATCACTGGCCAGATGGCCAAGAATTGGCGCAACCTCGCCCTTTGGCATGTCTCCCTGAGGCGTCTTAACCCATTTAGGGTCTAGAATTATTGAATGCTTTAACCAGTGAAAAATAGCAGATATACAAGCTCACAGCGCGGCACCGAGTGCCGCCTACGAGCTTGTAGATCTGCTATTTTTGAAAAAGTCTTGAAAATATGTGCAAATCTTTGAATATAATGTATTTTCAAAGCGAACGTTTGTAACTCAAATTTTGCTTCTGGGTGGTCCCTGGAACTAGATATTTTGAGATGGGGGTCCGTGGCCAAATAAATATAATTTTGGGGGTCCTTCACATGAAAGGGTTTGAGCACCACTGACATAGTAGTCTCTCAAGAACTGAGCTCCAGTTGAAGTGAAAAGGACCTTTTCTTTGACGATGGCTGGCCAGATTGCTGACATAGTTTTTCCAAAAACCTTAGAAGGATTCAAAAGACACTTATAGAATCAGGTGAAAATTCTAATTTTCACGATTTTTCAAAAATAGCAGATATACAAGCTCACAGCGCGGCTGCGAGCTTGTATATCTGCTATTTTTTTATATTTAAAGCATAAAATATTGCGTCATAATGTGTTCAGGCCATAGTAGTTATAATGTATTATAAACTTACTGTACCCTACCGTACAGATTGATTCAGATACAAATGTATTCATTGCTTAAAGCTCAAGGATTGAAATCATTGCATTACAGATAATGATTTTTTTTTATCCTAAAGCAACAGACTGAGTGTGAAATTTGCTAAATGCTACATTAGATATAAGTATAGTTATTAGAATAGTATAAGTGTGTGATTTCTTCACAAGGCAGAGTAAAAACTCAGTCATTCATATTTCAAGGCATATTATGGTTCTATACAGTCCAGCAGCACAGATACCAATAATATGTCCCTCAAAAGCCAACTTGAGATCAGATTGTGGTCATCCCTTCCATCTAAAGCTGTACCAGTAGCCAGTTAAGCTGCCCAACTCGCCTCACAAATCCACACATAATGTGCTTTCTGATTTCTGGCTAACTTTCCCAGTCTAATAGGCTCCTGTGCCTGTGATGTGCCTTCCGAAGGTTAACTGGATAAGATCAGTTGGGGGGGGGGGGGGGGGGGGGAGACAGGGGCAGATGGAGCAAAGATAGGACCATCTTATGGCTTATAGGAAATCTTATTTATTCGGCCAGGCAGGCAGTGTGCCGTATATGGCAGCCACTTCAGCCTAGAGAACATGGTAGCATGTTCCCCCTTAAGCCCAATTTATCATCACTGTCGGGTAGAAACCTTGTATCTCCAAGTTTCAAATTTGTACATTTGTACATTTTTTCAGAAAGTAAAGCCCTGCTTCACCATAAAAGGCTGTTGCACTAAAGTAGTGAAAACAGCATATCTACAAGCACACAACGCCTCACAGTGCGAGGCGTGTGCTTGTAGATCGGCTGTTTTCAGTAGGTTAAGTCATTTTTAAAATGATAAATACAAACCGAACGGTTTTGGACATACAAGGTTTCCACCCGACAACGGCGTTATGCTCCGTCGTATGAGGGAGTGGCGGCGGAAATACCCAATCTACAAGCTCACATTGCGTCGCGTTTGCAACCCTTTGTGAGATTGTAGATCGGCAATTTCTGGCGAGCGTGCGACTACCTCGCACAGTGGAGCATGAATCAGGCTTTAGGAGTAGCATAAGGAGCTGCTCCTCATACTCCGAGTCTTATGCACATGAAGCAGCAGCAGCAATAATCCACCCGGCTACGATGGAAGAGAGGGAGAGAAAGGAAGAATGATTAGCATCCAGAGACCACTCGCCACGGAGTGATAAGAGAAAAGGAGGGTGGCAGGAAATGAACAGGGCAAAGATCCTTGTGCTTACACCAGGGCTCCCACACATCTTTACCAATTAATTTCCAAAACTTTTCCAGAATTTTCTCAACCTTTCCAGGAAATAATCATATTTGAACTGGGGACCCCGGCACCATGACGAGCACTAAGAGTTGAGGAATTTTGTATAACACGGTTTTATTGTGAAAATAGCCGATCTACATGCTCGTTGCGAGGCGTTGTGAGCATGTAGATCTGCTATTTTCACAATTTCTGCCTCTAATATTTGACAATTTGGCCAATGTTTAATTTGTCATTTCAGAGGTATTAACAAAATCAATAACCAAAGACAATGCATAGCTATTTTTTCCAGGACCTTCCAGGACCCTTGATCAATTCCAAAACCTTTCCAGTACTGGAAAAATGTTTTTCTAATTTCAAAATATTTCCAGGAATGTCATGACCGTGGGAACCCTGTTACACTAGCTACTGTATAACTTCCCATAAGTTCAATTGAGCTGACAATGAGTGAACAATCGGATGTTTCCAGTAGCTCTGGTGCGTATTGTGAGTGCGACTCACAGGTTGGGATCCGGAACCTGGAGGAACCGGATCCCAACAATATCGGGGCCTTTTCCACCAAAAGAACCGTGGTTCAAGAACCAGTGCAGTTCAACTTTCTTGGAACCTTTGGTTCGTTCTTGCGAACCGGCTTGCGTTTCCACCAGATTGAACCAGAGGAACCAAGGATTTTGTGGTTCCCGGTTCGAAACCGACATTTGCGGTTTGGAACCGACTCTGTTCTCGGTGGAAAAGCTCACCTCTGGTTCACCCCATAGGCAGGAGAAAGAACCTCTGGTTCACCCCATAGGCAGGAGAAAGAACCTCTGGTTCACCCCATAGGCAGGAGAAAGAACCTCTGGTTCACCCCATAGGCAGGAGAAAGAACCCGGACCGGTTCCCCGCCGGTCGAAAAGCGCCCGTTGAGGAACGGGACATCGGTTCCATCTCACATTTGGAACCGTGTTCCTTCCACACGCTACGTCCAGCCGGGGAATCTCTCCACTGTCAGGTGAAAGGAAGCGTCTTGGGACTCCTCATGCATAGAAGGAAGCATGAGGTCAGTCCGTTGCTCTCCCCAGGTTGGCAGAGGGAGTGTAGGCCCAGGATTACATAATTGGCACCGGGTGAAAAATGGGTTACAAAATCGTGGGATAAAAATGTTGAAAAGGGGAAAAAAAGGAACGTAAGTCTCCATGGCGGGGGTAATCAATAGAAAAAGTCATTTTGGGGGTGAACTACTCCTTTAACATCTGCTCTACAATTACAAATACTTAAACTTTTACATTTCAAGGACCACCATAGGTCTGAGAGTGTGCAAATGGAACGGGTAGTGGAGGTCCCAGGCTATATGGCACCCTGGGCGAACCGGCAGCTTAAATATGTGCAGGTGTGCAGAATATACAATTACTAATCAACAGCAGCAGTGCAAGCAAATGCGCAAGAGGAGTCAAGCATATATACATAGGAAGTAGAATAGGAGAAAAAAGAAGCAGTATAGGACTATTATGAATGGGTGAAGTATGAACATGATTAGCCTACATGCAAAAATGAGTTTGCATGCAATCAGAACTTTGGCTAGTTAGCTAAAGTATGGAAAACAAGGGTTGGCTATAATGATCTGAGAATATATCTACTGTATAACAGGCTAGATCATAGATAGATAGATAGATAGATACCTTTATTATCCCAAGGGGGAAATTCATGAGAATGGCATAACAGGTCATGTCACTAGTTTGTGCTTGAACAGAACGTGAGAGTTGATCTTATGTTTGCAGGGCAGAACTTGCAGCCTAGTAGCAGGCCAGCAGCACTCCCCCCCCCCCCCCAAAAAGTGACGCCCTGGGCAATGGCCCTGCTTGCCCCCCCCACGGACCGCCCCTTTTGGTTCCATGTGTAGGCTACACTCTCAGAGTTACAGACCTGTCTGGCTCAGGTTAATAATGTGCTTTGTAAAGTACTCATTATGCAAAATGTCCCATTTCACCAAGTCTTCAACAATAGGGTTGCAGACGTTTCATTGCATATGAAAATGCATTATACAATCCAGGCTGCTTAAATGTATTGTAAAAAGCTCTCCATTTGCATTGTGCACAATGCATGGTAATTGTTGCTGGGACTGCTTGTGCCCCCAGCTGCCACTCAGCTGCCACTCAGCTGCCACTCAGAGTGACTGCTGGGTTGGGCTGCTGGATGCAAGGGCGTCACAAGGGTTAGGAAAGTGGGACTGAGTTACCAGGGCCCAAGGTGGAGGAGGGGCCCTAGTAACTTTATCTATTGAAAAATAGCAGATATACAAGCTCACAGCGCGGCACCGAGTGCCGCGCTGCGAGCTTGTAGATCTGCTATTTTTTAAAAGTTGTGAAAATGTGTGAAAATCTTTGAATATATGTATATTTTAAGCGAACATTTCTAATTTTGCTTCTGGGGGGTCCCTGGAACGAAATATTTTGAGATCGGGGTCCGTGCTCAAATACATATCATCTTGGGGGTCCTTGACATAGGTTTCTTGCGCACATTTTCCCGATTTTTCAAAAATAGCAGATATACAAGCTCGCAGCGCGGCACTCGGTGCCGTGCTGTGAGCTTGTATATCTGCTATTTTTCAATAGTTAACATATCATGGGGGGGCCCGCAGTGAATCCTTGTACCCAGGGCCCAGAATTTGGTGTGACGCCCCTGGCTGCTGGATGCAAGGGGCTTGGGCTGCTACAGCATGTCTGTCTGGCAGACTGACTTTAGAAGGATGATATGACCCCGTGTGCTTAAATTGTGACTGCAGACATTGCTTCCCAAGAATCCAGTTTTTCTTTTAAATGTCCTCATCTCTGATTGCAGTCTGGCGCCCCCTGTTGAGAAACTAATGCATCAACTAACTCCCTGGGCTTGTTTAGGTGATTTCATGGATTACAACAATGCATAATAGATTTTTGCCCACACATGCGCACACACGTGCACACACAAACACCCTTGTAATTTATTCAACGTTTTTCACAAAGTATTTAGTGGCCAAGTGCACTGAGTGTGAGTTAATGAACAACTGGTTTAAGTCAAGATTGGTAGCAAGAGGTTTCCACTTTAGAGCTGCAATTAATAACTTACTTTATTAATGAATAAAAGTCTAACCAATCTGTATGGTAGAGCATGTGGTATCCAACCGGTGGTACGAGGCCCACTGTTGGGCCGGGAGCATATTGCAAGTGGGCCCCCAAATATTTGGCAAAACCGTGAGATGTGCAGTAGCTAGAGGTGGTCCTCCTACTCTGAAGATCTATTGACATCCAAATGTTGTCACTTTATTCACCTGCACCCAGTGAATAAAAAAGAAATCAAACCTCGGTTCGAAGTGAAGCGGTGAACTTTTATTTTATGTGTTCTAGAGTTATGAACTCTGTGATCTATACATTCTTTATATTCTGAATAAATTAATGATTTTATCTGGAGGGCCGAATTGTCATGTGAAGCTTGACCAATCCTCAAAGTATCCAATCATCAGACCGGGATGGACACTACACACATACGTACGTACGTACGTACGTACGTACGTACGTACGTACGTACGTACAGATAAAACCTGTTCATTCTGAACTGAAATGGCCATATATGGACATGGGACACACATTTTGCTTTTTGAAAAAGCCTATTCATTCTGGACTGATATTCTGGACGTACGGGACAGAAAAAACCTGTTCATTCTGGACTGGAGTGACCATATATGGACATGAGGTGACATACATTTTGTTTTTGAAAAAGCCTGTTCATTCTGGACTGAGATGACCATATATGGACATGAAACACACATTTTGTTTTTGAAAAAGCCTGTTCATTCTGGACTGAAATGACCATATATGGGCGTGGGACACACAAAGCCACTCATTGGAAGCGGTTTTCACCGCTTCAAAAAGGCTTAAACAGCTCCGGTGCCTTCCTTCTACATATTCCAGTCCCGTTCCTGAGATGCACCGGACCAGCTGGCTGGAGGCGGCGTGGATACCCTTTGTGTTGCTTTTAGTAATAATAGTACTGCCTCAAGCTCTTAAAGTAGTAGTTCACCCCTAAAATGACTTTTTTTTATATTGATTACTCATGCCATGGAGAGCAGAGTTCAATAATATGTTTTGGTTTTTGTCACATTCCTAAGACAAAAATGTGATTCGAGTAAATTTACCCCCATGATGGATGGGGACCCGTTTCGAAACGGGTCCCCATCCGGAACGAATGGGGGTAAATTTATTGTTATCACATTTTTGTCTTAGGAATGCGACAAAAAACGTAATATATTATTGAACTCTAGTCTCCATGGCGTGACTAATCAATAGAAAAAAAGTCATTTTGTGGAATTGTGGGTGAACTACTCCTTTAATCGGAAATGCTGTCTTGGCAGAAGGGTAGAAATTTGGTCCATCGTGTTTAACAGATGTGGGTTCAAATCCCAGGTAGGACGTAAAAGTTATGGATTGCAGCTTTAAAGATGGGATGCCATGATTCCCCCCCCCCCCCCTAAACACATGATCAGATATGATTATACTAGGGAGATTTTCTTTCCAAAAAAAGTGTACAGAAAGTGTTAAAATTATGTTTTTATGTGGCCACACCCACCTGTTCATTAAGTATGCCTGGTTGTCAGGTGGGTGGTGACCCAGCTGAAGTTGGGTGCGTGGTAAAAGAGGAGGGACTGAGTTTATGATGTCATTAAATCAGTGTTTTTCAATCAGGCCTTCTGACTAAGAGAAGTAACCAAAAATACACAAAAATATACAAATCTGCACATTATAACCACAGCAGGGGGTCTTATTTGAGTAATCTTAACTCCATAGACACGTACTAAACAGAGAATGTACACAACCATGGCACCACCTCTTTAAAAGGATTTACCAGCATAAGAATCACATTGAACTTTTCCATTTGTCACACTGTCTACTATCAATGAGGTGAACCATAGCCTGAGCCAGCATTTCTCCACCTTTTCTGTATCAGGAGCCACTTCTCAAAAGCCTTTGCGGCCCACCCATCTGACCAGTTAACACATGGCGTGCATCATCAGGTGCATTTTCAGAGCATGTTTATTTTAATGATGAATCTATTGATTCTGTTCTGGCTTGGCTCGATATAAGAACGCTCAGTACTAACCTACTGGTCCAACGGTGCATGGTTCCCCAGCTTGTCTGTCCTCTCCAATGTCAGGGTCCTCTGGTACAGGATGGGAGGTGACAGGGGCCTCTCCAATGTCAGCAGGCCATGGCCGTGTTGTTAGCTGGTCAGGCAGGTGTTGTCAGCAAGGGACACTTTGTGTGATGGATGGAGTAGAACTTCACCACATTAATCCTCTACTAGACTTAGTAAACCAGACCTGTGTGGTTGACGCTGTATCTGGCACCTGGACCATATTTCTCCATCTACACCGCACCTCTCTTTGGCAAAAATAAAATAGCCTATCTACAAGCCCACAATGGCTTTTTTTGTGTTGGTTAAGCATTAGAATTAGAAATGTACTTTTTTCACACTGTGAAATTCGTTGCAAACCACAGCCCACAATTGGAGAGCTGACGTGAATTAATTTCCCCTCTGTGATGGGGTTTGCGACTTTGCGTTAATTGTCTAACGTTGCCAAGCCTAAAGCTGTTATGACTGAACTTCTAGTCCTTTTTGCCGTGGCAGCCATGTTGGAATTGTGGGGTAAACAACACATGGGTAAACATAGGTGTTAGCAATGACGCTAATTAAGGTTCCATTCCATTTAGTAGCAGAGCCTGTCCCACAATACAGCAGCACCCTGACTCTGTTTGACCTGTGAGTAACCTCAATCAGTATCAGTGGTGACACCTGTGTTTACCCTACTGTTTCACTTCAAAATGGCTGCTGGGAAAAAAATATGTATTTTGTCATGTTTAGTGGAAGGCAGGGACTGGGAAAAACAGCTGCTTTCCACACTTGCACAAAAACGATTACAAAAGTGTCATTTGCAAACATCATCTTAAAAAGAAACGTTTGTAATATTTTGGTAGAGTAGGCCTACAGTAAGTACACACCTGTATTTTTGACATAATGGTGGGATGGATTTATTTATTTTTCACCATGCCTCTGTGTCACACTTGTATCAATCTACAACCAGTGGTGGGAAAGGTACTCAAATGTTTGACTTCAGTAAAAGCATCAATACTGCAATGTAGAAACTTCTGTTAAAAGTAAAAGTGTGGTATTCAAAATGTATTTGAGTAAAAGTACAAAAGCATTGGCATCAAAATGTACTTTAGTCTTCAAAATGTAGAAGTAAGCCATTTACCATGAGAGGGAGTGGGTTGTTGACTGATTTACCACTGTTTCAGGGTTAAACATGCACTCATGCCACCCATGACCTCGAATGGTAAATTGCTTTTCTACCACTTTTACCATATAAATGAAAGAAAACACAGTTGTAACTTGCAAGGATCTTTAGTTACAATCATTAATTGTTTCAGTGGGCGGGGTCCATGAGCCAACTCAAGGTTGTTGCCTGATTTACCACTGTTTTAAGCCAATCAGAATCCAGTATTTGAACATGTGACCACAAAAAGTGGTAGAATAATAAATCTTTTGAAAATTGACGATCTAAAGCTCACAATGCGTCGCAACAATCAAATGATTGCAGTGGAGTAAAAGTAGCCTATACAATATTTGCCTCTGAGATGTATTGGAGTAGAAGTAAAAGTACCAAATGACTCCAGTACAGTAAAAGGTGTACTTATGTACACTATACTTAAAGGACAACTGTTTTAGATTGTAATTGGGGAAAAGAAAAAGTGAGTGTTGAAATGTTTTCATTTGCTTCGTTCTATTGTTTTATCACGTTTACCGTGCTAAAATGTGGGGCATGCGTACGCATGGGGGCATGCGTACAAGTGGCTAAATATGTCTTTTTAGACACTATAAGCCAGCAGTTTATTGCTATTTACAGTAACACTTCTAGCCCCCATAAGTCACATCCAACCATGAAAGGTTGCGTTGTATCTTGGCAATGTATCTGTGTAAAATGACATATTTAGCTTGCCCCCAACGCATGTAGAAATAACACGCTTGTACGCATGCCCCCAACCACTGAAATAAGAATCTCTAAAACAATAGAAAGAAGTAAATTAAACAATTTTAACACTCATCTTTTATATTCTTTGATGACAATCTAAAATATGAACCCTTGTTGTAAAAAACTAAAGTTGTCCTTTAAAGTAAATGTACTTAGTTACTTTCCACTAGCAGGGTGGTGGTGTAGTGATGTCCACAGAGCTCAAGGTTAAACACTGTGCCAACCCTAAGGGCACTTCATATGGCCTGTCATCATCAAGGGACTGTGATGGCAGGCCTGAGCTCACGCCTGGCTGTCACTGTGTCCCAGCAGACCAGCCATCCACAGTGGACCAAGGATTCACTAGCTGTCAGGGACCTCGCCTCGCACCGCGAGGCGTTGTGTGCTTGTAGATCGTCTGTTTTCACTAGTTTAAATCATTTTTAAAATGATAAATACAAAACAAACGGTTTTGGACATACAAGGTTTCCACCCGACAACGACGAAATATAACTCATGTAATTGGCCCACTGGCTTGTCAGTGTCACTTGTCATGATCTGAAATGGCAAATCTTTGAGTAGCAGCAGCGCTATAGAGAGAGATCTCTCTCTATAGCGCTGCAATGAGGGCCTCTACAACTCTTTTTCCCGGGCTGAATCGGGGGCCCAGCATGTCCCTGCTAGCTGTCTTCAGGACCTTCACTATTTCTCATGAATCCTGAAGTATAAATTGCTTCAGTTTTATATGCTGCGTTCACATACAAAAGATACAAAGACACACACAGCATAATTTGTAGCTTTTGAAAAACGTTTATTCAACATCTTTCAAACACTTTCAAGATTTTTCAGAAATACTCAAAAATAGCAGGTGTTCAAAGACGAAGTGATCAATCAAGTTTTATTCATATAGCAGCATATTTCAGACTACAGGTGCAGTTCAATGTGCTTCACAGGAGAAAGGTTCAAGATCAGAAAAAAATAGCAAAAAGCAAAAATGCATGTAAAATACCTAGTGATGCGCGGATAGGCTTCTGAAGTCATCCGAATCCATCCGCGCAAATTCATTATCCGCCCATTATCCAACCGCATTAATTATATCATCCAATTTATAAATCCGCACCATCCTCATCCGCAACTTCAAAAGTATTATTATTATTATTACCCTTATTATTAGGCTAATATTATTTTCTGGTAGGCTATTCCCTGTTAGTTTTCTTAGTTGTGCGATCACAGAAATGCATTGATCTAGCCTACGGAATGTCTCCGTTCGTCTTTTTTTCTTTCTTTTTTTTTTTTTTGGAGTCGGTGCTGTGCGTCGATGCAGACCAACCAGACATGCAGGCAGACAGAGTCAGACACACAAGAGAAAGAGAGAGCGAGGGAGAGAGCGAAAGCGAGAGGAACAAACACAACTTAGTGGGAAGTTTAACTTACCTACTGTACAGTACTTTACAATATGGACTATGGAGAGATTCACTTTTAAGCGCAGCGCAACAAGAGGTAATGATGAGTGCGACGATGCATGCCGTGATGCCGTTTAAGTGGACACAGCTGTTTAGTTTTATCGTGGACTGCACATTGCCTCATGAAAAATGATGGTTACTTTACAAAGTATACAAAATAACACACACTAACACAGACACAAGCATACCTAGATTTCGCTTTTTATTGATAGATATATTAGGCCATAATTTATTTCCTGCATTATTTCATCCGCGGATATCCGAAATTAATTAATAATTATATTTGATTGATCCAAATCCGACTGCACCGCGGATCACCGTGGTCCACCGCGGCTAAAACCGCTATCCGCGCATCTCTAATAGAAATGCATTTTAAAATGAATGAAATTAATAAGAATAAGATAAACCAGTAAGACGCCTAAGGGCGGCTAGCAACCTCGCCCTAAAGGGTGCCATGTCTTGGCCATCTGGCCCTAAAGGGTGCCATGTTTTGGCCATCTGGCCCTAAAGGGTGCCATGTCTTGGCCATCTGGCCCTAAAGGGTGCCATGTTTTGGCCATCTGGCCCGTGTAAAAGGGATTCTGTTAGTGTGGTTCCCCTGACATCACAGTGATGTCAGAGCAGCCAACCCACAGACTGTAAAAAAGCGTACACGGACAGAGACGTGCCGTTTCTCATACTAAACTGCGACCTACGGTCGCAATAATGATAAATGAACATCACCTACAAAGCGCGGCTGCTCCAGAGAATTGTGACTGGGGGGGGGCTATGGGGGAGCTGGCTTTTTTAGAGCGAGGGCTAATTAATTTTGGCAACAAACAATAATGAATAGTACTAATATGACAAACGTGATTCACTCACACCTAGGTTATGGATAACTGAACAGACCAGATCATTGGCCAGTTTCCAGCTCCAATTCTGAGGACTGTAGGTGATCGGATAGGGTTTTTGTGAGGCTGAAGATGCTTTCCAGCATAAAAAGTATGATTTTATAGTATGGTTTACATAAAGGTCAGTCAATTGTCTTTCACATATTCATATACATTTTATTTATTTATTCCTTAAATAGTTTTTCATCAGTATTGGGCTTGTGGGGTGGGGGGCTTAGGGGGTGCTAAGGCTTCATCAGGGAGGGGGGGGGGTAAAGCCCCCTCTAGCCCCCCCCCCCCCCCCCCCCCCCTGGAGCCGCCACTGCCTACAAAGAGACAGTGTGCAGCTCATGTGGTGAAAGATGTACCTTGTTTACATGCCATAATGTTTTACTCTACTAATGTCCCGTGTATTGGAACAACAATTCTTTCTAATGTTGTCAGCTAGTGATGTTCAGGATATTCTGTAACGAATGGTGTGTGGAGTGGATAAACAGGGACATTTTGTGGCTCTTTGAGAGGCTGGGATGAAACGTGCTTTAATGTAATCCATTAATTTATGGCTGTTCATTGGCCTAGTTTTATAGCAGTCATGGGCTGTTGTTGACATACTTTTATCGTCCACAACGTTCCCCACCTCAGAGGCTCAGCCACGTTATCCAATGTGTTTCACCGTTTACAGTGCATCTCTCTCATACAGCATCTTCAACAGGGTCTTCAGCATTTTCAGGCCAAGGACCCCTTAGCTGAGAGAGAGATGAAGCAGGGACCCCCCACAATCTGTTCATAGATTCCATAATTTGCCTGGCGTTGCAAGCCTCTATCACACACTTCGTTTTGGGAAGAGAGTCTGGGATTTCAGGAAGAGCTTTCATTTCTGGGGTTTGCCTCAAACCACGTGCCCCAAGCCTACATAAACCATGTGCCCCAAGCATACAACCCTGATTGGCCAACCCTTGAAGCTGGTTGAGGAAGCCAGGGGGTGGTGTTGTGTTCGGTCTTGTTTATTAACCAGGCAAATTCCATAAAGTTTCATCGTTTGACAGCACAATTATCAGTGGAGGTTGGATTCATGTCAATTTGTGTTTTCAGATATTTAACCACTTGAACCGTCAATACTTAATAAACTTGACCTTTCACTCTGTACTTAGTCTCCTCTCTTTCCCCTCTACACCAAAGCTCTTTGCCAAAAATAGAAGATCTACAAGCTCACAACGCCTCGCACTGCGGGGCGTTGTGAGCTTTTAGATCTTCTATTATTGGC
The DNA here is from genome assembly GCF_963921795.1 of Nannobrachium achirus. NCBI lineage: Eukaryota > Metazoa > Chordata > Actinopteri > Myctophiformes > Myctophidae > Nannobrachium > Nannobrachium achirus. The sequence continues at coordinate 3,639,738 of NC_137833.1, read as the reverse complement.
TACATTTCTCAGAATGTGGACACTAGGGTTCAAGTGGTTAATATGGTGTGTGGTCATTGAGGGAAGGGGAGTGTTACAGTAGTGCTATAGCCTATGGGTTTAGATGGAGTCTGAAGAGGTGAGTCTTCAGTCCACGGCGGAAGCTAGGGAGAGAGTCTGTTGTTCTAAGTGCAGCAGGGAGTTAAGACTGTGACTGAGCATGACACTGGGGCAGTCATTTCGGAAGCCACTACTTTAGACCACAGCTGAAATTATTATAATTTTTTTATGTGATAAAGCCACAAAAGCATGTCATAAATATCAGACTGCATTTCACTTAAACACCAGAGCTTAACTCTGCATGTAAATAAGACTTTTTTTAATTAATGTGAGAGATCGGGACATAATTCTGTTGGTCCTCCCAAATTTAGAACTTGAATATCTCAAAAGTAGTATTTCAGCATGGCATCATTCTATAAGCCATATCTTCAAAACTGTTGGGTCAATCTCCACAACCAATATATCATTTTGTAGCTATGATTCCCAGCTTTCAAATGAAATGGAAAAATGAAAATGAAAAAAAATTCAATGACTAGCCGTCAGCCGCGCTGGGACACGTTTATTCAACAGTTTGGGGGCCAGGAGGGCAAATTGTCTAGGACGAGTGGATCTTTGTCCTGGGGTTTTTTAGCAAGGGTTCTGTCAGCATCCCTGTGTTGGCTGATCTGAGTGAACGGGTGGGGTTGTAGGGGTTGATCAGGTTTTGGAGGTATGGAGGAGCCGTACCTTTGGCTGCTTTGAAAGTCAGCGTCAGTGTTTTGTATTCAGTGCGGGCGGCAACCGGGAGCCAGTGGAGGGAGCGGAGAAGGGGGAGACGTGTGAGAACTTTGGCTGGTTGAAGACCAGTCGTGCCGCTGCATTTTGGATCAGCTGGAGAGTCATGAAGACGCTGCTAGGGGGTGATTACCACACGTGACCTTGACCTTGACCTACTCAGCCACGGCCGGCCCTCATCGATCTCTAGAGAATCTGCTTTAAATATACGATCCATAAATGTCACGTCTCTCTCGACAACAGTACACTCTAGCGCAGTGGTTCTCAAACTTGGGGTCGGGACCCCAAGTGGGGTCCCCAAATTATTTTGTGGGGTCCCCAGATGATTAGCTTAATAAATGTCTCACTCGAGGGTAAACAAACCAACATAAGTGTATACAGGGTATCTGCACATTTATAAAGTGACAATTTAAGGATTTTCAAGACCGTTTTAATACCAAACTGGCCAAACTGTCAAATATTAAGTAAGCAAGAGGCGAACATGTGCGAGTCGTTGTGAGCATGTAGATCTGCTATTTTCACAATATTAATATGTGGAACTGAGTCACATTAAATCTAACACCTACAGTACAATTCCAAGTGCTTGTCAGGGTGTGGGGGTCCCCAGTTCATTATGTTTATTTTGGGGGTCATGGCCCACCTTGGCCACAATAGGCGATGTAAATGGCATGAATCTGCAGACACCGGAAGTTGCCACGTTCAACGGAAGTTACGTCATGCGTTGCAGTCTTCCGGTGAAATTCTCCCGGCGGAAGTAGCAGCGTTTCATGCCGTTTCAGCCTATGGTCGTAAGCAGGCTTTTCTCTTCGCAGATGAGTAAGCCTGGCTACGCGAGGCTAGTCATGGCCTAAAAAAGTTCAGAAATCCATAGTCTTGTGACATCTACATTTTTTTAAACAATATTTTAAATTTTATTATCGCGAGAACAATGGTTTCCACTTTAACATTGCAACTTTTCAGGAATAGAAAGCTTGCATTTTCTATTAGCTTGGATTCCCCATTGATGATGTGACAAAACTATGGATTTCTGAACTTCCCACAGCTCTGCTAAGAGACTTGGACTGAGTTTTTTTGCCATTTTATTATGAACATTAGTGAGGACCTATTATATGGAGATAGGTTGAAAAGTGGTGGAGTAATACTTTAAAAAAAGAACATTAATAGTGGAAATAGCCGATCTGCCATCTCCATGATTTTTTTTAAATGTGTGAAAATATATGAACATGTTTCAACATGGAAACGATTATGACAATTATGACAAAATAATTGTGATTATGTCAAATAATTGCGATTAGACGATTATGTAACAATTGTGACAGGCCTAGCGACTGTACTTAAGGCAGGTTGGACGTTGGTCGAACAGGCCCTGTAACCATCTCTGCTGTGCAGGAGAAGGCTATTTGTTTTCGTTTGGGTTGGTGGAGAGAGAGAGAGAGAGAATGATACTGGGAGATGTTGACAAGCCTGCTGGACAAGGCCAAGCGGTCTTCATTTGGGAATGATGGTGGCAGGTCCCCCAGGCCCGCACGGGGCCAGCCAGGTTAACCTGCTTAGGGGCCCCAAACACTGGATCAACATAACTACATTGATCCTGCCTCCCTCTCTCTCTCTCATTTCAAGCTCTTTTCTCCCCAGAGGCTGGGCTGAAGGGGAAGGCAAACAGTGGCTCTGTTGGTAAATCAAAAGGCTGTCAGGAGAGCAGAGCCCGACAGGAATCACATCAACTATCTGAGTAAATGCTAGCCTGAACGTAATGGAAAGAGAAAGTGTGCTAAGCAACTGTTATTTGTCTTGTGTGGGCTTGGACTGCGGCGCAAACTGTCCACTATATCAACTGATGTTGGGTGGAAACCTTAGTATTTCCATAGTTCAACTTTTTGAAATGTGTTTTGTTTATTTTAGTTGTTTTTTTTTTAGCGGTGAAAGCCGCTTCCAAGGAGTGGCTTTGTGGGTACCGTTCATGTCCATATATGTGACCGAACACAGCTGAGGGCTAGTCATTGATTTTTTTTTTTTTTTTTTTTTTTCATTTTCATTTTTTCATTTCATTTGAAAGCTGGGAATCATAGCTACAAAATGATATATTGGTTGCCATGCAGAAATACTAGATCTGGGAAATTCAGCCTTTTAGATAAAATGTAACCTGCAAAATGTGAGGTTTCTCTTCACATTAATTAAAAAAAGTCTTATTTACATGCAGAGTTAAGCTCTGGCGTTTAAGTGAAATGTAGCCTGATATTTATGAAATGCTTTTGTGGCTTTATCACATTTTAGAAAAAAAAAAGAACGAGTCATTTCAGGGCTGGTCTAAAGCTGTGCTTTCCGAAATGACTGCCCCTCTGCTATGCTGGGACACATATGGTCATTTCAGTCGAGAATGAACAGGTTTTATCTGTCCGTAAATGTGTGTCCCATGTGTCCCCTCATGTCCATATATGGTCATTTGACTAATTTCAGTCCAGAATGAACAGGTTTTATCTGTCCGTAAATTTGTGTCCCATGTGTGTCCCCTCCATGTCCATATATGGTCATTTCAGTCCAGAATGAACAGGTTTTATCTGTCCCATACCTCCAGAATATGTGTGTAGTGTCCGTCCCGGTCTGCAGACTGGTCAAGATTGGTCAAGCTTCACATGACAATCCAGCCCTCCAGATAAAATCATTCATTCATTCAGAATTCTTAATTCTGAAGCTCTAGAACACATAGAATACAAGTTCACCATTTCACTTCGAACCAAATGTATATACAGAGTTCATAGCTCTAGAACACATTGGATATATTAGGACTACTGTAGTAATCCTAATATATTCAGTAGTCCTAATATAGTCAAGCTTCACATGACAATTTGGCTCTCCAGACAATTTTATACTCAGATTCACCGCTTCACTTCGAACCAAGGTTTGATTTTTTGGTATATGAATGCCCTACTTCATCATACAGCCATGTGTCTCGTACAAGTAGTGACCTGCAAGCTTGTAGATTTTTTTTTTTTTTTTTGCTTTTTAATATTTAACCAATGACAAGTATTATCCCTCCTCTTCGGTCTCCCCCAAAATCTCCTCCGTAAACTCCAACTGGTCCAGAACTCTGCTGCCCGTATCATTACCAGAAACCCTGCCATCAACCACATCACCCCTGTTTTACACCAACTCCATTGGCTTTCAATAAAACAACGCATTGACTATAAAATCCTCCTCCATACCTTCAAATCCATCCATAACCTCGCCCCTCCATATCTGTCTGACCTCATCAATATCCACATCCCCTCCTGGTCTCTAAGGTCCGCCTCCTCCATCGAACTGACCCCCCCTGACAAACCTTCAGCCAGTGTCTCCACCATGGGGTTACGAGCCTTCAGTCGCTCTGCCCCACACCTCTGGAACTCCCTCCCCCCTGCCATCAGAAACTGCAATTCAATCACCACATTTCAAACCCATCTCAAAACCCACCTGTTTCGACAGGCATATGACTGATGTTGCTCTGCTGCAAACTATTTTGCTTGTTTTTAAACTGTGACTTCCTGTATTAACTGTTGTTTTTTATGTTATTTTTTAAGTTGTTTCTTGTATTAACTGTTGTTTTTAATTGTTTCCTGTATTAACTGTTGTTTTTTTAAACTGTTGTTCGGCGACCTTGAGTGCCCTGGAAGGCGCCTTATAAATAAAATGTATTATTATTATTATTATTATTATTATTAACACATTGACCGCCATTTTAACATACCTCCGTACTCCCACCTGCCATTCGTCTCCATAGACTTCCATGTAATTGGGTGTGCACGGATCATGCACACCCATGCCTAGATAATGCACCACGTGTGTCCACATTGCTCACAGCTTTCAAACAAAAAAATCCGAATGGAAATCCGTTCAGGCATTCATGAGATAACAGCCACTATGTTTAACAAAGATGGCTGCCAAAATGGCTGCCATGCTTGAAAGATGGGGTTGCTATGGGGGTTAAACATGCAATTTCGCGATTGCTATCATGCCTACTCCATTTTTTGGGGTCAACATTTTTTTTTGAAATTTTTTTTTTTTTGAAAAATAAATCTTTTTTTTTTTTTTTTTATTCTCGGGACTATCGGGCCTGGCGGGGAAAGACATTGGAATAATCTCGGGACTATCGGGCCTGGCAGGGAATAAGAACATTTGAAAGTATTAACATTTTTCTCCATTTCCTGAAATGTCCACCCTGAGACTGGGAGGTTGGGTTCGATTCCCCAGCCGGGTCATCATACCAAAGACTCAGTGTCTCTGTAAAGAGCCTTGGATGAAGGCTCTCTATACACATGCACCATTTACCATTCCTTTACCATTATATAGCTGTCATTGAAGCTCTGTCTGCATAGAAGGAAACATTTCATGAACCCTCAGTAACCTTGAAAGGCAAAGGACATTTTCTTTCAATTGCAGCCCTACATTCTTCACTGTTGCCATTGTGTGGTCGTTGTAAAGGACTGAAATGGTCATGGTAATTCATTTCACCGGGGACAATAAACATACATACAGTAAATACACGTTTTGTCCCTACTGACATTCAGTATTAATAACTCAACTCGAGATAGTAATTCGTTACAGCTTATATAGTAAGGGGATTTCATAAGATATTTGACCAATCTGCAAAGTAAATCGTTACCAAGAAATTTCTTCACCAATGTGTTTCTAAAGGTGTGTAATAGAGGTCTTCGGACCTGCCCGAGATCCGAAATTACCCGCGATCCGAACCGAACCGAGCCGGGTAACGGGGCCGTTTTCTAGCTTTTACCGCGGGGCGGGCCGGGGCCGGGGCCGTCTGCCCCGGTTCCCCGGGTATCTCCTGTTACCCGAGTGGAGCCGAGACAGAACGAGATTGAAGTGAAAGTGAACGCAACAACTGCACCAAATAGATAACGCCACACGATGGCACTAAAGATGCAGCATGTAATCTGTTGCATTGGTTGTGAGAACTGAGAAGTAGAACTCACTCAGTCACAACAACACTCACTGTATCAGTTGGATTGTTATTATTATCAAAGATATTAACGTAACGTTTTGGTTAACGGTTTACAATGGAGTTGTCATTGCGTGTTGTCATGCTCTGCAGAGCAAAATGGACACTCAAAGCAGAAAGATATAATGAACAACACATGCGACAGAAAACGATAGCATTAGCATTGGCTAGCCAAATAAGAAGGAATAAAAACATGGATTTATTTGTATTTACAAACTGTCCGCATTGACTTACTGGTCTGGGAAAAGATCATCTTTTGGCGAGAGGCACAGCGCCGCTGACAGCAACAGCAGCACCGTGGCGACGTTAGGTAAGAAATATGTCTGATACAACTCTTAATATAATAACGTTGGCATTCTTTCATTTCGGGGCGACAGGTTCGGGTCTCGGATCTCTCGTTCTGCTCGGGTATCGGATCCAATTTTTCTAATAACAGGCGGGGCCGTTCGGATCGGATCCATCACGTCTCGGGGCTGATCGGGTAACGGTTCTCAAATTCCAAATGATAGACGGGGCCATATGGGTCCGGGTCCGTTTCCCCCGGGTCCTTTTGGGTTCGGGTAGTTCAAATTGGACCCGTGAAGACCTCTAGTGTGTAATAATATGTACTAAAAGGTTGAAATTCAACTCCAGAGGGAAACCTCATAAAAAAACTGATTTGTGTTTGTGTCCCCTTAACTTTACTATACAGGAAAAATAAATAAAACATCTGCTTTAAGTAGCATGTGAGGGGTCAAACTAGGGTTTTTTCAAGATGCTGAATCCATTGCAAGCATTTGTTTTGCACGAAAAACATTCCATGGGCTAAAAACGGACCCACAAAACGATGGTTTAGTGATGAATCATCAATTTTCACCGTTTTGTGGGGGCCATTTGTAGCCCACGGAATGTTTTTCGTGCAAAACAAATGCTTGCAATGGATTCAGCATCATGAAAAACCCCTAGTTTGACCCCTCACATGCTACATAAAGCAGATATATATACTTTTTTCCTGTATAGTAAAGTTAATGGGACACAAACACAAATCAGTTTTTTATGAGGTTTCCCCCTGGAGTTGAATTTCAACCTTTTAGTACATATTATTATTACACACCTTTAGAAACACATTGGTGAAGACATTTATTGGTAACGATTTACTTTGCAGATTTTCTTATGTTTCCCTTACTACAATAACAATAAGTAACTTTTCTTATAATGTACACCATTGATAAACTTGAGGTCAATGCATATTCTATACAAATTGTGAATATGACTTTAATTCTTCTTCTGTGATTATTATTACCATAATTTCCTCATTACAGTTTGTTCTATTCATCAGTCCAACTAGAACGGCAATGATAAATAAATGGTGCATTTTACAGTACACAGTAGTACTGTGGCACCTTAATCTAAAGTGCTTTACAATGTGTGTTACATTCACACACCGACAGCAGAAGAAACCACGCACCAATGAAGGCACCGACCTGCTCATCAGGAGCAGTTAGGGGTTCAGTGTCTTCTTGCTCAAGGACACTTTGACACTAACCCAGGGGGAGCTGGGGATCGTACCAGGAACCTTACGATTCCCGAGTGGCCGCTCTGCCTCCCAAGCCACTGCCGCCCTAGCTTCGTAAACCAGACTCTCCTCTCCTTGAATTCGAATCAGAAGACAGTTTGCCCTCCTGGCCCCCAAGTTGTGGAATAAACTCCCTGTCGCACTTAGAACAACGGACTCACTCGCTAGCTTTCGCCGTGGACTGAAGACTCACCTTTTCAGACTCCACCTAAACCCTTAGCACTACTGAAACACCCAGTGACCATTACATGAAGCTAGTTAGCATTTGTTTTTTAGGTTTTTAGAACTTTTTTTCTTTACTGATTATATTGTGTTTTTTCTAGATAGATATCCATTTGCATTTGTTATATTGTTGTTGATGTTCTGACATATCATCTGTTTATTATTGTGATGTTTTTATCTGCTTATTGTAAATCGCTTTGGATTAAAATCGTCTGCTAAATGCCTAAACTGTAAACTGTAAACTGAAGGCAGGAGGAGTCAGTTTACTAGGCTACTGCCACCCCTCAGCGGTGTAAAGTAACTACATACATTTACTCAAGTACTGTACTTAACTTTTTTTAGATTTGTTTTGGGGCTTTTATGCCTTTATTGATAGGACAGTAATAGACTGACAGGAAATGGGGGGAGAGATGGGGAGTGACATGCGGCAAAGGTCGTCCAGATCTGCAATCGAACCGGCAACACCGCCAGGCATCTATGCCTATGTGGCAATGCCTAAGTGTCATGCGCCAGGACCAGTAGGCCAGCACTAGAACCCTTTTTAACTAATACTGGAGTATTTCTGATTTCCAATACTTCACGACATACATTAACCACTTCAGCCCTAAACAATAGTAGCTATTTTCAAAGGATATTCACACATTTAAAAATAAAACCTTGTGAAATGGGACATTCTTCAGAGTGAGTACTTTTGGTAGTATTTGGATTCCAATATTTTTGTGATTTTACTCATTTTGAATACTGTATAGATATTGATAGTTTTGAAACTTTTACTTAAAGACCCAATGAAATGACTATTTTGGGTATTTCATTTTGAAGTTTCAGTTTGAAAAGGAAGCCTGTGTGTTTCTGAACCAATCCGAGGGGACCAGCCCTTCAGGCGATGGGATTTAAAATCTGAGTAATGGGAGTAATGGGAGCCAGCAATGGGAAACAAACAGGTGAATGTAATCAAAGGTTGATTTATATGCAAGCGGACCTGTCGATGTCATCACTTTTTGAATTTCTGTTCACAGGACGTAATTAAGAATGGCCTATTTAGGGACCTTTGATATAAATATACACAAAAATTGATTATTTTCACTACAGATATGCTCTAAAAGTGTGAAAAACATGTTTTTGATTTCACCCTGTCTTTAAGGGCGGATTCACACTGCAATCCGTTTGATTAGAACTGTTTCTGAAAACGGTTGCTGGTTCACGCTGGCCACCTTCACATTGGCAGAGATTCTGGCTTCCCTGGAGACCACTAGCACTATACATCCCGATCTTATAGGTGGCGGTATGCACATAGTGCCTCGCCGGTGAATACAGACGTCATCAACTATGCGACATTGCTGATTCTGGTCGCCAAGAAATTCAGGCAATCCAATGACGTGCGACAGCGCAGTGTGGAACAGTGTTGCAGTGGTCCCCGACGACCAAACCTTTTCTGAGCCGGGGTCTCGCACCCCCCGAAGTTCACACCTCGACAACTGTTTAACAAAGAAACAAGCCTATTTGCATATCAATAGACCTGTATAGTAGGTGTCGAGTGACGTTCGCTGATCTACAAGCTCACAATGCCTCGCATCCGCGACGCGTTGTGAGCTTGTAGATCTGCTATTTTCCAGGCGCAGAAACTTGCAGAATGATGAGCGAGTCACTGTGTCAGACTTCCAGCGCAGCGCACGTTATTATTTTTATTATTTAATAATCAACGTAGCCTACAATTGAAACGCTTTCACAAGCCACAGTGTGGCTTAATATTCACATTAAGGGTAACAAGCACGTCAAGCAGGCACGCTGCATGCACTGCACATTATATTAGAACAAGTTTGCTAGTGAGTGCAAATCAGTGGCTTCCTCAAAGAAAAAGAAACGAGGCGAAAAAGCGTTGGTACACTAGTATTAACGCTACGACACCAAAACGGGACGTGCCCGTGCTGTCTTTGGCTGGAGAGTGGAGTCGGAGATGCTACTGCTGCTGATGATGATGATGATGATGATGATGAAGAAGTTGGCGGTGTTGACGGACTCGGATTTATTGGACGGGTGATGGGTTGTGATTCTAGGTCTAGGATGTCAGGGTTAAATAAATAAATATATCTTTTTCATCTGTGGAGCTGCCAGTTTTTAGCAGGGCATCCTTAACTTTATGATAGTGTAGTTTGAGCCACTTGACTTTAGCACGGCATTGTTCTATTGTTCTGTTAAATCCACGCACACGCATATACTCACTGATTACCGAATATATGTCTGCATTTTTGTGGGTATTGTCTAATTGCGTTTGGATGTCAGCGTCTGCCCAAATCTCCAGCAAGCAAGCAATCTAACGCGTCGCTGATCTTATGGCCATGTCGACAACAGTTACAGTGTTTATTTGTGTCGACGCCTGACTCTTCGACTTTATATGAGGTCACGTTCAACATCAATACCGGTTTTGTGGACGGTTGCTTCACACTGCAGCTCACCGTTCACAAGGTCGCATCAAGCAGCCTCGAGACTACCTCTTGAGGTGGTTTCGAGGCTGGTTGCGTTGATCCGTTTCTGAGGAAAACCGCAGGCTTCACACTGTCAAAACATCTGCCAAGTAGCCTCGAGAACGGTCCCGTCAAACTACTGAGTACTTTTTCGACCGATGCCGCCCCCCGTTGATGAGAGCTCAAATGTTTGAGCGAGTGACTCAGTCAGCCACCATGGGTACTGCAGTGCACACTAGACGCACTGGTGACCCTCACTTCTCTGTGTTCATTAAAAACGTGATACAATGGAAAAGCCACTTATCATGGGAACACGACTGAATGAAATGCCACTCGGTACACGCTATTCACACTGCTGAATTACAAGCCAGGGGGAAATGAGGTACTTAAAGTGGTCAGGAAAGCTGGGTGGCAACGGGGATTAGGTACTGTATAATAGATTGCTGGCGGTATCATTCCAGTAACCATTAACACTTTAGGGTACTTAAGGCATGCAGCAACAGCGATTTGATTTCACACGGTATTCAAATGATCTGCGTCAGCCTCAAATTCATTAATTCTTAACCACTTTCAGTTTAAACCGCTATTTTTGGGCATGTTATTATAGACACAAGTGGCACGATATTGTAGATTGGCTATTTTAGTTGGGTATCGGTTGAAAAGGTGGCGTAAACTGACTGGTTTTGTACATTAATTTGTCTGGGAACAGTTCCCAGATCCAGTGGTACACGCACTGCATGAACATGTGCACAGGGCCGGACTGGGACACAAATTGGGCCCTGGCACCTTGGCCCAGACCGGCCCCACCACAACCTGCACAACCCGAACGTAGAAGATCTACAAGCCCACAACGTGTGGAGGCAGCGATGCGTTGTGGGCTCGTATCAGCTGTTAAATGTTTGGGTAGGACTCCTGGGCCACCGTAGCCTGTGATTGGGCTACTAGGCCAGTATTCAGACCAGGGGCGTAGCGCGTTTCTAACCAGCGCTCTATGCAAGCTCTCTCGAATGCGCCTCTCTCCACTAACTCGATTTTTGTGGGTTTTGGCGTGAATTTAGTCGGTTTTGCGCCGGTTTGGGGGCTGGTTTGGGCCCATTTCGGCGCCCCCTCTAGGATGGCGCTCTAGGCGGCCACCTAGGTCGCCTAGAGATAAAAACATCCCTGATTCAGATGATAGACAAGTCAGTGGGCCAATCATGTGATGTCTCTCTGCTCTGTGGGCGGTGCTACTGAAGGATTGGCCCTCTCCACTTAGTGCCCGCCCAGCCAAAAAATGACTGTAACTATCCTAAAATGGTAGCAAAAAAATATATATTGTTAAAAAAAAACAAAAAAAACACAGGCCCACTTGTATAGTCGGTCGCCCGTATGCCAGATGCCCAGTCCACCCCTGCACGTAACAGGGATACTCAGCAAGGACTAATTACTAGACACATCCGTTAAACTATTTGGGGTTAATTGAACATTAAATGCTGGACAAAGACAAAAGGGCACTGCAACTGGCTAGCAAAGGCGTTCACACAATGGCAATTAGTGTCAAATTAAAGAGTGCATAGTGACAAAAGGTTTTGCTTCATTGAATCATACAAAACAACATCCAATTAGAGGATGACTTATTGTCATTTAGTGTTATGTTAGTGCTGACTTATTGTACTCCTCAGTGAACTTCTGAGTGACAGGAGACAGTTAGAATGTCTGTTTGTTTTCATTTAATCACTTAGAGAACATCTTAAAGGAGCACTTCACCCATTCTAAACCATATAATTGGTCATCACAAGTAATGCCTGTTATAGACGACACAATTCTTGTCAACTCACTTTTCCTGCCAATGACATCATTGATGGGGATTCCAGCCTTTCTTTTCCTGGAAAGGCAACAAACATGTTGAAATAGAAGCCATTGCTCTTCAATTGATAATAATACAAGTAACAAGACATAAGGGTGAGGGGCAACCGTCAGGTGTGTGTGTGTGTGTGTGTGTGTGTGTGTGTGTGTGTGTGGCTCGTTACCTAACTTTGATTTAGTTTAGTCTAAAGGCTAAATGTTGCTGTCAAAATGAACACTGCTGTAGAGAGCTGGAGAATGCAAAAGGCTGAGGGGAAAAGGCAGGACTGAAGCATTTTTCTATATTCGCATTGTGAGGTAATGGAAACAAAAACAGGATATTCGATGGGTAACCAAATCCAAGTTTATTTAGGTTATAAAGACCACAATTAGTCAAATCTTCTTCAGTCATCTCTGGCTCTGTACTTTTTGCAAATCAATACAAGTCAAGCCATCGACCTCAGGATAAACCCAACCAAGGCCTGAGACTACAACTCCATGGCCTTGAACCAAGGAAGAATCTACATGTCATGCACCGAAGCTGCAGTTTTCATTCAACACCAAACAGCTGCAAAATAAATATCCATGACAATCACTATCACACGATGTTCTCCGTAACCTGAAGATACCACTGGGTAGGTCTAATTGTGCGTACATTGTGGGTTTTGCCCGAAACCATTTAGGCCTAGAATTATTTAATGCTTTAACTATTGAAAAATAGCAGATATATTCACGTTATTCCTGGCCCCGCCCCCGGCTTCCTGTTCATATCCTGAAAGAGGCAGAGGCTGAAAAAGCTGGCCTGAAAAACATCATTTGGTTTCCTGTTGTCCTTGCATTATTGTCAGTAGTTGGCGTTCTAGGCTCTGAATGTACCTGGGTTGCCATGTCTGCTTATAATAAGCAATTTGTGTTACTTTCTAATATTTTTTAAACCAGTGGTGCCCAAATCTTTTCATATCAAGGACCCCAGATCACATATTTTATCCATAGTCGCAGACCCCCATCTGAACATATGTGGTGCCAGGGACCTCCACACAGATTTGTTGTTAAGAATTTTTAAAAATATTCAAAAAAATGTTTTCCCTCAATATTTTTTAAATAGCAAATATACAAGCTCACAATGTGTCGCAATGTGACACATTGTGAGCTTGCTGATCTGCTATTTTCAAATGTGAATGTAAAGTAGTATAGCCTACTGTAGTTGCTTCTGTTGGGCTTATTTCTTTGGCAAAATCTGGCAACAGACAATTCCATGTCACTTCCTTACTTAGGAGGAAGTGAAAAGATGTTTATGAAGCAGCACACAAAGAAAAATGCTCCAGCGCCCTCTGTAAAAGGAAAATGGCAGCCTCCATAGAATGGCCAGGAATATGGTGAATATGGTGTATGGTGTATATCTGCTATTTTTTTTTTTAAATCATGAACATTTTTGCAAATCTTTGAATATCCCATTTTTAAATTGAACATCTGTAACTCAAATATTTGCTTCTGGGGGGGGGGGGGGGGTCCCTGATAAAAAAATATTTTGAGACGGGGGTTGGCGGCCAAATACATATCATTCTAGGGGTCCTTGACATGAAAGAGCTTGAGAACCACTGACGTAGAAACATGTGTTTTTCAAAAAACCTTAGAAGGATATAGAAGACACATAGAATTGGGTCAAAATTCAAATGTTCACGATTTAAACAAAATAGTAGATCTACAAGCTCACAGTGCGGCACTCGGTGCCGCGCTGTGAGCTTGTATATCTGCTATTTTTTTTAATAGTTAAAGCATAAAATAATAATACACAATAATGCTAGGTATTGGATGACGGTTGATGTGGTGCTTACTTGGCTCAAGGTGGTACAGTGTGTCATAGCCTGCATTCATCAGAACAGTTCTGTTCAAAACGTTTCATTAAAAACAAACATCCAGTGTCATAAAGTAATGCATATTTTACCAGAATATGTCTAACGTGTTTCTGCTTTACATGTGTTTCGTTAATATTGTTCCTTTAATTTAGCAAGACAGTTAGATTACATTGTCAACTTCAAAGAAATGTGTGAAACAAAGTCATGTTTTTTTTTTCTTTTTTACTGTAGTACCCAAAGAAATGACCAAAAAGAAAATCTTCATTCCAAAGCGAAATACATCTCTTCACCTCTTTCACGCTCTTCGAATACAAAGAGCCAAAAGCTTTAGAACCCATTTGGTTACAAACCAGGGAGGATTAGTTAAGACCCTAAAAACATGACAACTAGAATTGGTCCTATTTATATTTGAAACATTGTGCACATAATGCAATAAGTACAATAATACCAACTTAAAAATGGTCTGAGACCAAACAATGCAAAAACAAGCGTAACCAAAATATTATACTGTAACGTTTGTAAATTCTACTGCAATGGGGATACATGTACATTTTATTTCAGAGTGAATTATCTCAAAAATAAAAAAAAGCAGGGGGATACAGGCAAGTATTTTTTTCTTCTTTGTTTTGTCTTCATTCATAAGTCTCTAGTGCTTAAGACTTTTCTCAAATGTCTATCAAAGACATCAGATGTTGGGTTTGATGAGTACAAGCAGCCATTAAAACCCTTTTATAGGGGCTGTCTTGCAGACATTCAACAACAAACTGGCCCATCCTTAGTTCCAGAAGATTCCCCATATGCAGATTTTCAAGTGACATTTTCTCATTTTTTTTTTCTGACACAACGTTCGGTTTAATTACATCCGTTGTTGGCTTTACTCTTTTGAAATGATTGTCAACACTAACCGTTAATGTTAGTGAATGAACTAAAATTAAACATAATTTGCCTCATTATTAACGTTGACACCCTAACCTGCCAAAATTGTAACTAATTGTCCCGTTATTGCACTCTTTTGTATATTATGCAAGTAATGCAGGTTTAGATACAAAAATGCCCACTAATTTATTTTATTCCGTTAAAGAGAGGCTAATCTGAAAAGAGCAAACTCGGGACAATCCACGTCTTACCCCACGAAATACAATCAATACAAATCAAACAACAGTTATTAAATACCAGTTTGAGGATCCAAGCGGGGAGGGGAACACCTCATAGCTGTATCCACAGATATACTGTACAGTGTACTGTACACCAACATGTCATCGCTGTCATATCAGGCAGAATCCTTGCATCTGCATTTTTCATCTTTTTATGTTCTTTCATAAACAAATGGCCCGTTTTATACTTCCTCGTATGTTGGTGTCACGCCATTTATAAAATATATATATAAATAAATGAAAATGCGGACGTGCCAAACATATGGGTGGAAGTGGTTAAAGGAGTAGTTCACCCCCCAAATGATTTCTTTTTTTTCGATTACTCAAACCATGGAGACTTGAGTTCAATAATATTTATTTTGTTCTTGTCGCATTCTGAAGACAATAATTTGAGGAGGCTCTTTGTAGGCCCATTGATTCCAGACCCAAATGCATTTGGGTCTCCATCCGGAATCAATGGGGGTAAATGTATTACAATCAAATTATTGTCTTAGGAATGCGACAAAAATTAAAAATATTATTGAACTCAAGTCTCCATGGGATGATAGAAAAAAAGGTCATTTTGGGGGTGAACTACAACTTTAAGTCTCCATCTTAGGGGGTTCTTATGAACATCTAACCAATGAAAAGTATTAACAACAGCATGTGACAAAATAATAACTACAATGGATCAATATCGGTGGTTCCCAAACGTTTTAGCTCAAGACCCAAAAGAGAAATTAGACGTTTGCCCGGAACCCAACATAGTGAAAATAAACGATCTACAGTACAAGCTCACAACTTCCTTCTTCTGCTTATTTTTTTTTTTTAATTTATGGCATTTTTTAGATGCGTTTGTTTGATTTAAAATAAATATTTTTAAAAAGATTTGGGGGGGGGGGGGGGGGGGGGGGGGGATGGGAAAATCTTTTGAAATACATAATATATGTTTTAAATGTAGGAAAAGAAAAACCCACCGTTTTGGGAACCACTGCTCTATTGGAACTAGGGGTGGGACGATAAGCCATTATTATCGATAAAAAAAAACACTCACGATAATCGTATCGTGTAGATTTAATTTATCGTGATATCGTCCTCCGTCATGCACTGGGATCAATTCACCTTTTATTAGCAGAGCTGCATATCCGGTACCACTTAAACCCCCCTATAATTGGTAAACGGTACTTATAATATAATATGTACTTGTCTTTTTGATTATCGTGATAATATCGTAAATCGCAATTTCTTTTGTCACAATAATCGTGATATGACATTTTCATATCGTCCCATCCCTAATTGGAACACAAGTAATTTTTTCCTCGTTCCCTAAAAAGTAACCATTTTAGACAATACAAGGTTTGCCCCCGACGATGATGAGTCAATTCCTTTCAACTCTCACGGCTGGAGTTCCCATTATGGAGTCAACTCCTCTCCCCCCCCTCCCCCAAAACTAAACCCATTCATCACCAAGTCTTCCCAGGGAAAGACCCACCCATCTAATCTCAAAACAAAAAAGCTGAGACATGGCTGTTAACAACAGGGACGTGCTGGCCATTGGGAAAAGCGGGACAACTCCCGAACGGCCGGTTCATTCCCGGCCGGTCCATGGCCGGGAATGAAAGCAAAGCCCTGCTTCATCATACAAGGCTGGCGCACAAAAGTAGTGAAAACAGCAGATCTACAAGCACACAACGCCTCGCGGTGCGAGGTGTTGTGTGCTTGTAGATCGGCTGTTTTCACTAGTTTAAATCATTTTTAAAATGGTTTTGGACAAGGTTTCCACCCGAGAATGACGAAATATAACTCCTGTAATTGGCCCACTGGCTTGTCACTTGTCATGATCTGAAATGGCAAATCTTTGAGTAGCAGCAGCGCTATAGAGAGAGATCTCTCTCTATAGCGCACAATGAGGGCCTCTCCCAACTCTTTTTCCCGGGCTGAATCAGAGGCCCAGCACGTCCCTGGTTAACAGAGATGGCACAGATGACTAATAATATTCATTGTTTTGAGAAATGGTGCTTCCTAATTTCCTTCCCCTAAATATAGCGTTAAGTAAGCAGTGTGGACTACTGTAACGTGCTGCTGCTACACGGTGCGTTTCAGTGGACGTATTCATCATCGCTGACGTCAGAGTCGTCAGCCTCCACCTCCCCTTCGATCACAGACTTCTTCCCTCGGCAGCAGGACACGCCCAGACCGATGAGGAACACCTGGAATACAACACAAAGGACAACCTCTGTAAAATGTGTATTTACGTTAACTTGAGTTAACGTAATTTTCTTTCTTTTTTTTATCTCTGACGGAAATATGGTAGTTTTTTTACTCCCCTAAAATTATTTGACAGCTTTTAGTTACTAGTTATTTCACAGATTTTGATTTGTATTTAGTGTGGTTTGCCTCTGTAGAGCAACCAGACTATAGTACTTAATTCCATCTTCCATCGTCTCCTAAGTAAACTTTCTTTTGCCGCGCTACTCCTCCCACATTCTTGGTGATGTTCTTCTTCGGGACAAGCATGCGTGCTATTTTGCAAATAGATATGTTATATAGTTTAATTTATATGAACGTATACGTGAAATAATTTTCTCCATTAACTTTAATTAAAAAATACACTTTTCCCAAATATGGCGATGGCGGAAATCATAGATGTCTGACATCATAGGCCACATGAGACTGACACAGTATGTCCATATTTGGGCTTTCCAAGATATGGGCTTAATATTGATGACATCAGGGATCTCCATATATGGGCATTATTGTATTAGTCTATACATTTTTCCCATTGATTTGAATGGGGAAAATTCACATGGTAAGACGAAATTAATTTGCGAAATTGGCGTCACGGCAACCACATCTTTCTAGTTACAAAACTTACATTAAACACTTAAGCCCCATTTTACATTTGGCTATTCGAAGATAGCTGATCTACAAGCTTACAACACGCATCGATTTGACACGTTGAGAGCTGGTAGATCTGCTATTTTTGATCTGCTCATATAGATTAACACTGTACGTATATTTTGATGCATTTTTTTGGTTAACAAATTCCATACTTTCCCATGCTGTTGGTGAATACCAAGACTTTTTTTGTGTTATCCCTTTAGCTTTAATGTCCTACTGTATCATGTACTGCTTACATTTCTGACCAATCAATTAAACCCACATGCCAGTGACCTATGCTGTGTGTGCGCGAGTGTGTGTGTGTGTGTGTGTGTGTGTGTGTGTGTGTGTGTGTGTGTGTGTGTGTGTGTGAGAGAGAGAGAGCAGAGCTTGCACAGTAAAGTAAAGTATTTTTATACTGTAGTCTTGCTACTCAAGAAAAAACACAAATCTATGTATTTCTTCCAAGACTGCTCACAAGCAATCTAAGGAGTTTCTTCTTGTCAATTCTGCACGCACGCGCACACACACACACACACACACACACACACACACACACACACACACACACACACACACACACACACACACACACACACACACACACACACACACACACGCACACACACGCACACACGCACACACACGATTGACGGGCAACAGTAGGTTGAGATGCTGTTATGCTTTCATACAATGGCGGACAGAAAGATCCTATTCAACCGCTGCCAACAGCGGCGTATTGAAGAAAAAGCTGCAAAATAAAATAAAATAAAAATAATAAATAAATGTCAAATACAGGCAGAGGAACAAAGAGAGAGTTGTGCGAGGACTCTGATGGACTGATAAATAAAACAGTGTGAACATAACAGTACAGAGCGGAGGGACTGTAAACATCTGCTCTGCTTTAACCCATTTAGGCCTGAACACATTATGACGCAATATTTTATGCTTTAAATATAAAAAAAATAGCAGATATACAAGCTCACAGCGCGGCACCGAGTGCCGCGCTGCGAGCTTGTAGATCTGCTATTTTTGAAAAAACGTGAACATTTTAATTTTGACCCGATTCTATAAGTGTCTTTTGAATCCTTCTAAGATTTTTGGAAAAAACCTATGTTTCTATATGTCAGCAATCTGGCCAGCCATCGTCAAAGAAAAGGTCCTTTTCACTTAACTGGAGCTCAGTTAGTCTGTTCTTGAGAGACTACTATGTCAGTGGATCTCAAACTTCTTTCATGTGAAGGGTTAAAAATGATATTTATTTGGCCACGGACCCCCATTTCAAAATATCTAGTTCCAGGGACCACCCAGAAGCAAAATTTGAGTTACAAACGTTCGCTTTGAAAATACATATATTCAAAGATTTGCACACATTTTCACGACTTTTTCAAAAATAGCAGATCTACAAGCTCGTAGCGCGGCACTCGGTGCCGCGCTGTGAGCTTGTATATCTGCTATTTTTCACTGGTTAAAGCATTCAATAATTCTAGGCCTAAATGGGCTAATTCTTCTGGACAAGTTACAAGCCCTTATTTTTTTCTTCAATATCTACAGAAGCTATATTCGCCTGTACTTCTACACAGTGAGTACACCTCTCAACATGCTCCAGTCGGTGGTGGGAAAGTTGCAGTACTTTGCAGATTTATATTTATTATAAAACGTACATTAACCAATTAAGCCCTATAGTTTATACTTTGGCTAATCGAAAACAGACGATCTTCAAGGTCACAACATGTTGCAGGGTGATGCGTTGGGAGCTTGTTGGTCTGCTATTTTTATTTTATTTTACACAGTTTGAAAACGCTTTCACAAATGGTCATTCTGCTTAAAGGAGTAGTCCACCCCCAAAATGAAATTTCTTTTTATTGATTACTTATGCCATGGAGACTATCAGTTCAATAATATTTTGTTGTATTTGTCGCATTCAACAGACAACATTTTGATTATAGTAAATTCACCCCATTGATTCCGGATGGGGACCCAAATGCATTTGGCTTTTTCTTTTATATTATTATTATTTTCTTAGGAATGTGACAAAAAAACAAAAATGTTATTGAACTCAAGTCTCCATGGCTAAAGTAATCAATAGTTATTTTTTTTCTTTTTCATTTTGGGGTTGAACTACTCCTTTAAGCTTTAAGTACATTGAGATGCCAATGCTTACGGCAGTAAAATGATGAATACAGGACTCTTACTTCTTAACAGAGCAGTATGTCTACATTGTGGAATTGCTAATTGCAAAACTAATCACAGTACTTCTTCCTCCACTGTATCCCGCAGCCATCACAAACAGAGCTAAGCGTGGCAACAGTAGCATGCCTGTGTCCACTATCCAGACACTACTGATGAATGTAGCAGCAATAGCTCATTTCACATTCATTATCTAGCTTGTGCTAATTTCTCTGAATTTGCAGACCGCACCTTAACCTATTTAGACTGGGTACGCATTATTGCGTATCATTATTTTATGCTTTAACTTGAAAAATAGCAGATATACAAGCTCACAGCGCGGCACCGAGTGCCGCGCTGCGAGCTTGTAGATCTGCTATTTTTTTTAAAATCTCGACCGGATTCTTTAAGTGTCTTTTGAATCCTAAGGTTTTTTGAAAAACCTTTGTTTCTATGTCAGCAATCTGGCCAGCCATCGTCAAAGAAAAGGTCCTTTTCGCTTAACTGGAGCTCAGTTAGTCTGTTCTTGAGAGACTACTATGTCAGTGGTTCTCAGACCTTTTCATGTGAAGGACCCCCAAAATTATATATATTTGGCCACGGACCCCGATCTCAAAATATTTAGTTCCAGGGACCCCCCCAGAAGCAAGATTTGAGTTACACACGTTCGCTTTAAAAATACATATATTCAAAGATTTGCACACATGTTCATGACTTTTTCAAAAATAGCAGATCTACAAGCTCGCAGCGCGGCACTCGGTGCCGCGCTGTGAGCTTGTATATCTGCTATTTTTCAATAGTTAAAGCATTCAATAATTCTAGGCCTAAATGGGTTAAATACAATAGATTATTCTTTCAGGCAGAACTCCAGTCCGCTCCCCTTGGAATTTTCCTCCCCCCGAACAGCACTGGGGTGCATTTCAGCCCATTTCCATAAAACCAGGAAAAACCTATAATTACTTATTCTGATGAGATCAGTCGTACGCTGTATGTGGGTTAGGATAAATATGTTTTCATCATGTACTTCTGAACAGAAATATTACATCTGTCACCGCAAAATGTATATTTCCCAATTATTTCTTTCTATACATAGGGTATATTTTTTTCTATTTCTCTCTTTACAGGGGGTCTATGTGTCTTATAATGTCTCTACATGAGGTCTGTCTGTCCTGTTCTTTCCTTACGTTATGAATTATGGTCTAATTGTATTGATCCAGGAGGGCCATAAGCAATGGACCAGATTTATAAGATAGAAGCCTCGTTACTGCTATCATTTAGATCTGTCAGAGCAGCCACGACAGTATCACGTCTCTCTCTCTCTCACACACACACACACGCACGCGCACGTGCATGCGCACACGCGCACACACACGCACACACGCACACGCACGCGCACGCGCACGCCGCACACGCACACACTAGGGCATTCACCAAATATTCGAATATCAAAGTCACTATTCGACGTTGTTCACTGAAGTCAAATATTCGCTTATTTTGTTGTTGTTATTGTTTTCTCTTTAAACATATAGTTTATAAAGCTTGGCTAGATAGGAAGTCATAAGAATGAGTTGTCAATGTAATGTAATATTTGACAGTTTGGCCAGTCCTGTCGAATATTCGACTATTCGAATACTTAGAGGTTGAATGATTCGAATACTAAAAATCACTATTCATGAATGCCCACACACACACACACACACACACACACACACACACACACACACACACACACACACACACACACACACACACACACACACACACACACACACACACACACACACACACACACACACACACACACACACACACACACACACACACAAATCGATCCATAGTGCAGATTGTCAGGAGTTTTGACATCCAAAGTACATCCTTGAACTTACCCCGATAAATACCCAATTACCGAAGTAGTAGATGGTGCTGAAGAACCAGAACTTGTGGAGGAAAAGGTACGACCTTGTCACCGTGCACTGGTCTGAAAAACAGAGAAGACAAAGAGAATTGTCAGTTAAATCCAGCGTGTATTGTACGTCAAAAGATATTATCTCCACACCGGCTGACCTAGATATGCATGTGTGCTTTAACCCATTCAGAATGGGTACACATTTTGTGTATCATTATTTTATGCTTTAACTATTGAAAAATAGCAGATATACAAGCGAGCTTGTAGATCTGCTATTTTTGAAACATCATGAAAATTTGAATTTTGACCCGATTCTATAAGTGTCTTTTGAATCCTTCTAAGATTCTTTGAAAAACCTATGTTTCTATGTCAGCAATCTGGCCAGCCATCGTCAAAGAAAAGGTCCTTTTCACTTAACTGGAGCTCAGTTAGTCTGTTCTTGAGACACTACTATGGCAGTGGTTCTCAAACCTTTTCATGTGAAGGACCCCCAAAATTGTATTTATTTGGCCACGGACCGGCATCTCAAAATATTTAGTTCCAGGGACCACCCAGAAGCAAAATCTGAGTTACAAACGTTTGCTTTAAAAATAAATATATTCAAAGATTTGCACGCATTTTCACAACTTTTTCAAAAATAGCAGATCTACAAGCTTGCAGCGCGGCACTCGGTGCCGCGCTGTGAGCTTGTATATCTGCTATTTTTCACTGGTTAAAGCATTCAATAATTCTAGGCCTAAATGGGTTAATCATTTGAGCCCTACTGTATATACTTCGTACAACGAATATCAAAGATCGATATTAATAAAACCCACGGACACTCAAGCTCTTTCACTTTGAAGTTATTTCAAATATGCTGCTTTTGCATGACACTCTTATACAACGTAGGGCAGGGGTCTTCAACAGGGGGTCCGGGACCCTTAGGGGGTCCTCGGAGTTACTACATTGGGTCCTCCAAATCTTCCAATCCTTTTTATATTAACGACTTAAACCCTAGTGTCCATATTCTGAGAACTGTTGCCAAAAATAGCAGATCTACAAGCTCACAACGCCTCGTGCTGCGAGGCGTTGTGAGCTTGTAGATCGGCTATTTTCGGGAAAAGAGGATTGGTAAGAGCAGACTAAAGCCCTTTGCACACAGGACAGTTGCGTTTTTTTCGTTTGCTGCATGAATAAAACGCATTGGATTTGGTGTGCAATGCTGTGCGGAATCGGCGCTGCAGATCCCAAAAGGAGTCATAAAAGGAGTGATGAGTTTTTTACCGCATGCGACAAGACGCACAAATCGAACTGGGTTCGATCGAGAAAAAAACACACAGCCGCAGCCACTCGTCGCACGGCTAATTCGGATCCGGTGTGCATGAGGTCGTAGAGAATCATTGTTAACTTTAAAAAAAATGAAATTGTCCGTTTTATCCGTGCGGATAAACACGCCTGTGTGCAAAGGGAGTAAAAGGTCCAGTTTATTAGGTAATGACGGTTCAAGTGGTTAAATATCTCAAAACGCAAATTGACATGAATCCAAAATACACTGATGATTGTGCTGTCAAACAATGAAACTATATGGAATCTATGAACAGGTTGTGGGGGTCCCTGCTTCATCTCTCTCTCAACTAAGGGGTCCTTGGCCTGAAAACGTTGAAGACACCTGATGTAGGACATTCATTTACAAACAAAACATTGAAAGTTGAAACATGGATAGTACAAAGTTTCTGTCCGACAGTGATTATACTGTATGTGCTGCTATACTGTATGTCCAGAAGGAATTTGAAGCATAATTCTACTACCGTGTACAAGTACACCTGTACTTTACGCTATTATTGTAACCGTAGGAGATGCAAGGGAAAGGAGCGCTTGTTTTCGGTGTTGACGACGGAGGCGCGCCGTCTGAGACGACCTTGAGACACCGCCGAGTGAGGCAGGGGCTGACATTTCTAAAAGGACCTTCTGGTGAAAATATCGAGAGGTCGGCTATTTTCAGTGCTTGATACCACACTGAACTAAGCATAATCAAGTCAATACTGGAGATGTGGCCTAAAGACATGGATTTCTACACAGAGAGGGCAATTCTTTCAACATAAGATGCTGCATTCAAGTTCAGGAGAGTTTGGACAAGGCACATTCTCTTGAATGCTGCCTTCAGGTATGGCATGGAAAGAGGGGGCATTTGCATTTCTTTCACCATAGTAAAAACTGCATTCATGGTCTGCAGAGGGCACTTTTTACAGACGGATAAAGGGGCAGGAGCTCAAGCCCCCTTTGATGTCTATGTGTGCACGTGCCTGCAGCACCAGTGCTACTCTAACTCTGTCCAGAGAGACAGCACATATCCAATAACTACAACGACACTGTCTGAATCATCCTGGTGACAACACAACACAATGGTTCATTAAACCTAAGCACAGCAATTAAACGGCGATGCAGCAGCTCCCCTGTATCAGTCACTTCAACTGATAACACGTTATGTCAACATAGATAGTAGTGGGACATCAGGGAGCAACCGATGCCAGACTGTTGTGTCCCGAATACCAATCCTGATGTTTGGAGAGTCCTGAACCACAGGTTACAGATATTTGTACTGATATTTTGTCAAAAAGTTCCAAAATTTTCCAATCAATTTGAAAAAAAGGAGATGTGTATTTTCCACTTAAGAGCGTGGTCCAAGACTAATAATGGATTATATCGTCTGTAGTAGACGTTCTTGGAAAGGTACTGTATCAGAGGAATCTATCACAGGCTGTTCTTGAATCTGTGTGCACACTCTGTGCTGTCTAGACTATTCACCAGATCGCCTCCGGGCTCACTAATTAGAAAATGGGGGAAGTGATACATAACTAATCGCCAAAATTAATACCATAACAGAACTAATCGACACAGACCCCGACCCAGATACTTGAAATAGCAAGAGATCTTCCACTATTATACAGTATAAATGATGACAATACTTACAAGAAGCAGACTATCTTAAATGAAAATCAAAAAGGCCGATTACAAAAAGAAGAAAGAATCGCGTATTCAGATAAAGTGAAAAGTAAAGGAGGCAAAGGGGCTTGAGCATGATTGTATTTATTGCTTGCTGGTGTCGCACCGACACCACAAATCCACAAGCTCACTTGCAGATCGGCTATTATCGGGGCATGATACCGGTACTATTAACCGGTGCCAATAGTTGTACACAACGAAGAAAGAGATCGCATGCACAGTGGAAAAGATGCATATCTGACTGAGCCAGTGCCCTTAACCGATTTAGTGCCATTCCCGAGATATCTCGCGATATGTACTCGAGTATCTGGAGTGCATTTCCCGAGATATCTCGCGAAAAGTAATATATTACTGTAACGGCGGTTATATTACCGGATACAATGGCGGAAGGCCCCGAGCACATCTCCGTCGCTGATTTATGATCATCACGGCTCCACGAGCACAAAATAGTAATCCCATAACATTGAGGTGGACGGGGGATCTCATCTTTAATGTCCATTATCTCAAAACTACACTTTAGAAGCGAAGATGGAGGCAGATGCTCGCTTATAAAGCACATGTTGAAAAGCATCGATCCGATCCGCCATGACACCACGTAAACAATGATCGATTCCGGCGCAGGACGCGATGACGTCAGACCGGAAGTGTTTACGCAGTGGACTTCTGGCCTTCAAAATAAGACAACGGGAGTGAATGGGGCCTGAGGGAGGCACTCTGGACAGTATAATCCGTTAATGTCTGGGGCTCAGAATGGGTTAAGAAACACAGGCACAGTTGTCAAACCATTGAAAATGCAAATTGTCAGCAACTTTCTGGCTATTAATGGAAAAAGAAAAGTAATATCTGAATAGGCGATAGCTAGCATGTTGCAGATATAATTCAATTGAAATAAATCAGCCAATAGTATTGTTATACTTTAGTTATAGTCAGTAACAGATTTATCTAGACAGCAGTACTGAACACAAAAGTGCTTTAGTAAGCAAACATGAAACAAAGGTACAGCATAGCGTGAGAAAATGTATTTCCAGTCAAAGGAAAGACATGGGAAGTGACTGCGGTCTTGTGTACAATGAAATGAGATGACTAGCGTACGTTGCTGGAACGTACAGTGTCTATAACTGCACAACCAGAACCCTTGGCAGAGACCTATGGGTTATAGATAGCCTTGCCCTGACTTAACCACACGGACCCTAGTGGCCCCATTCTGAGGGCAAACATTCAGTGAAAACTGCAGATCTACAATCTCAAAGTGCATTGCAAAGATTTAGTGTAGAAGGACACAAGGAGAGAACCTAGTATAGACGGTCTATACTAGGTCTATAATAGACCCTGAGGGACTCTGGGCAACAAGCTATATAGGGTTTTGTCCCATTAAGACGATTCTACAAAAACAGTTTCCTGAAAAACGTATGTTTCTACATCAGTGGTTCTCAAACCTTTTCATGTCAAGGAACCCCCAAAATGGCATTTGGCTGCCCAAGAAAATATATGCCCAGAGAATATACGTATATATGAAAGATCTACCCAGGTTTTCAAGATTTTACGAAAATGCAAGCTCATAGTGCGCGCTATGAGCTAAGCGCATTGTGATATTGTAGATCGGTTACTTTATATATCGCTGTTATATAACCTTATATGTCCAAAATCGGTTTCGTTCATATTTTTTAAACAATTTAAAATAGTGAAAATAGCCGATCTACAAGCTTATAACGCCTCGCACCGCCAGGCGTTGTGTGCTTGTAGATCTGCCGTTTTCACTAGTTTTGTGCGACAGTCTTGTATGATGAAGCAGGGCTTTACTTTAAGAAAAAAACTTACAAATGCGAAACTTGGAGATACGAGGTTTCTGCCGGACAGTGACGATATGCAGTGTTAAGCATTCGGACATTGCAGCGTTCTGAAATACCCCTAAAGCCCCTGGCACCCTGCGAGCATCAGACACACAGCGTTGTCAAACATAGTTTACACTACTAACAGTGGCTGAAACCACACAAGAGGCACCGGCTGGACGCATCAGAGCCCGTTGACGCGTCTCCGCGAGCTCGGTTCTATTTTTCGGAGCATCGACGCTTGGCACAGACCTTCTGAAATGACTGAGTTGAAGAGAACAGAGAAAGGTAAAGCTCTTTGTATTCTCTCTTGACGCGCGTCAGTGACGCTTTGAGTACCGTATGTCGCGGCCTTAAGAGCCAAAAGCTTGATACTGCCAGTGTTGTGGAGAAGTAGCTCAGGGTTACACGCCACCTTAAGCTATTTAGGCCTGAACAAAAATCTCTGTCACTTTAGATTTGAACGACGTTAACCGTTATTTTGTGCTTTAACTATTAGAAAATAGCAGATATACAAGCTCACAGCGCGGCACCAAGTGCCGCGCTGCGAGCTTGTAGATCTGCTATTTTTGATAAATCGTGAACATAATTTTGTGAGAGTCTTTGAATATTTTTGACCCGATTCTATAAATGTCTTTCTAAATCCTTCTTCTAAATCAGTGGTTCTCAAACTTTTTCATGTCAAGGACCCCCCAAAATTACATGTATTTGGCCGCGGACCCCCCATATCAAAATATGTTGTTCCAGGGACCACCCTGCAGAAGCAAATATTTGAGTTACAAATGTTCGCTTTTAAAAAAGATATATTCAAAGACTTCAAAAATAGCAGATCTACAAGCTCGCAGCGCGGCACTCGGTGCCACGCTGTGAGCTTGTATATCAGCTCTCTTTCAATAGTTAAAGCATACAATAATTCTAGAACTAAATGGGTTAACAAGGAAAGACAGCAACTCTCGAGGAAAGAGGAGAATCGTGTCACTGTCGGCGTTGATGTGGTTCAAACCGTACACGGGGTTTTGAATGATGTCGCACGTAATGCACTGCAATGCATTGCAAACAGTTTAAATGTCATGCAGGGCCACGTCCAATATTTCATTCACGCAGCAAAAACAAAACAAAACGGCGACGGTAAAAGCCTGGGAAGCAAGACAACCTCCATGTGTGTAGACCAGGGGTGGGCAACATTTTTGGGCACACGATCACTTAGTCATTTTTCCAAGGCTGGCTGGCGTGATCACCCAGTGCCAGGCAGTGAAACACATAGAATACGGTAGTAGCTAGGGATGGGTATCGTTCAACTTTGAATCGATACGATACCTTTTTCGATACCTGGGAATCGATACGATACCCTTTTCGATACCATTTTCGATACCTTTTATTTATTATTATTATAATTCTTATTTGCCTTTTTCTATGGGCTATTTTACACACCAAAATACGTTATTAAGCCAGTTATTCAGCCATTTTCATGTCAAGTAGGCCTAGTAGAGTAGTTGATGACTACTATTACTGTTATGGCTGCTATTGTATAATTAATTATATTGTTTGTCTACAATAGAATATACACCTACTTTTTACAGATAGGCTATTGATACTGTTGAAGTTTTATTATTATTATTATTTTTTATTATTATTATTGTTCAAAAGTATCGAAACGAGGTATCGTTTGTTTTTACGTGAACCGATACTCGATAGTATCGACATCATGAATCGATACCATTAAAAGTATCGCAGACGATACCCATCCCCCATCCCTAGTAGTAGCACAGCATGTTTTTATGTTTTACACATCAAGCAATAATGGTTAATAATAAATGTTGTTTTTGATCATCTCATCTAGTCCTTTCATAATGTTATACTTAATAGTGGAAATAGCTGATTTACAAAATTACAGAGCACAGTACACGTGGAAAAAATGGCTGTATCGTTTTTGTTTTGCCACAACACAGAAGACTGGCTTGCATTTAGTTACATAACACAGCTAACATTAAACTATTGATATTGCACTTTTATTTATGCATTAGTATGTGACTTTTTGGCGGCATAGCTCAGGTGGGGCGGCATAGCTCAGGGGTAGAGAAACCGACGAGAGCACGAAGGGTTCCCGAAGGGTTCCCAGTTCGAATCCGGGCTCCCCCTGAGTTAATGTCGAAGAGTCCTTGAGCAAGACTCTGAACCCCTAGTTGCTCCCGGTGAGCAGGTTGGTGCCTTGCATGGTTTCCTCTGCCACTGGTGTGTGAATGGGTGTGTGAATGGGTGAATGTAATGCACAATCTATGTAAAGCGCCTTGGATAAAAGCGTTATAAAAATGCTCCATTTACCATTTACTTTTTATGGTCCAAACAAAGGTACAGTATGACGGTCACAGGAGAAGTAGTCGGCCCTAAGGTATGTTCACGTTGTCAAATACCTGAAAAAAGCTTGGACACCCCTGCATTAATACAATAGATTTCCGTATAAACAGCAATACTGTACATAGCACTCTGCCTTCCGGCTACAAGGCTAGCAGTCCAACTCAATGTTTGTCCATGTGCCGAGTGCTGCCCGCGGGACACTGGTGGTCTTAGCTAATGTTAGCATGGCTGTCACCATGTGTTTAGTCTCTCAAGCCAGGCAACCAGTTCATGATCTCTGAATGCTACAGAGAGTCTGTAATTCCACCTCGCAAACATTGAGACAAGAATCGTTCATCTGTCATTTCTGCTCACGAAAACATGTTTTAAAACATGTTTCATCAGCGGCGGAGGTTGTGGTTTGCCATCCAAGGAGTGTGTGTGTGTGTGCAAAGTTTGGCATCGATAGGGCCAACGGTGGCGGAGATCAAGTGTTGAGATGCATTTTAGCATCAAAAGTAAAAGTACAAGTATCAAAAGTGAAAGTTGTATTAAAGACCGTTTCATGATACAAAGAAACAATACAGCCAGAAATGTCTACTTCTCTCTACTTCCACTAGTTAAGCAGCATGAAAGAGCAGATGCGTTTCAAGTGCATTTCATCAATCACAATCATTTTGTTAGTTTTGAGGTGGATAATTGGATATTGTGCATCTTCCATCTTCTACATCTCCATCCACTTGAAGGTTTTACCCAGTATGATTCAATCATCCTCAATGGTGCCCTGGTCTGAATAATGAATATTAATGAAATGCTTCATAAGAGCTGGATGCTCAAAATGAAAAAATACAACAAATCTTGACATGAAACTATGTAAATGTAAACACTTTACCATGCCAGCCTGTGTCATATTGTCTTCTAACAAAGACACTTCCATGCCAGGGACCCGTGCACAGAGCACTGAAATATCTACTTCCTATTTTCTCAATATCCGAATCAAAGCCTGTGCATTATGAAGGACTGGCCAAAAATGCAGTATGAAGCAGGCCCCCATTTAGAACGGGTACACATTATTGTGTATCATTATTTTATGCTTTAACTATTGAAAAATAGCAGATATACAAGCTCGCAGCGCGGCACCGAGTGCCGCACTGCAAGCTTGTAGATCTGCTATTTTAGACAAATCGTGAAAATTAGAATTTTGACCCGATTGTCTTTTGAAACCTTCTAAGATTTTTTTGAAAAACCTGTTTCTATGTCAGCAATCTGGCTAGCCATCGTCAAAGAAAAGGTCCTTTTCACTTAAATGGAGCTCAGTTAGTCTGTTCTTGAGAGACTACTATGTCAGTGGTTCTCAAACCTTTTCATGTCAAGGACCCCCAAAATGATATTTATTCCAGGGACCCCCCAGAAGCAAAATTTGAGTTACAATCGTTCGCTTTGAAAATACATATATTCAAAGATTTGCACACATTTTCACGACTTTTCCAAAAATAGTAGATCTACAAGCTCGCAGCCGCGCTGTGAGCTTGTATATCTGCTATTTTTCACTGGTTAAAGCAGTCAATAATTCTAGGCCTAAATGGGTTAATAGGTCACCATAATGGACATTATGTCCATCGTTGTGTCCTATATACAGTTAGCACACACAACAAACGGTTAAATACGAACGCGGTCTCGCGGCTCCGACTTAAAAGTAATTTTACAATTGTGGCCTCCTGCCTATTCTAGTTGGGTTAGTACCCCTGCAATACACACATTCCCCCATGGCAGTCTTAAAGGAGTAGTTCACCCCCAAAATGAAAAATGTTCTATTGATTACTCACGACTCAATAATATTTTTAGTTTTTTGTTGTATTCCTAAGCAATAATTTGATTACAATAAATGTACCCCTATCGATTGTGAATGAATGGGGGTAAACTTACAAAAATCTAATGTTTGTCTCTTTTTTTGTTTGACATTTTTTTTAAATTGAACTCAAGTCTCCATGGCATGAGTAATCAATAGAAAAAATGTCATTTTGGGGGTGAACTACTCCTTTAAGCCTGATTCATACCTTGTCAAACGGCAGTGTCGGCCATCAGAAATAGACGACCTACAAGCTTGTAGGTCGTCCTGTTTTTGGCGCGCAACACCGTCGTGTGACGGAGCATAAATTAGGCTTCATGGTCGAGGTAGGACAATCCAGTCAGTATATGTGTAAACAAGACAGCCATAACCAGTATATGTGTAAACAAGACAGCCATAACCAGTATATGTGTAAACAAGACAGCCATAACCAGTATATGTGTAAACAAGACAGCCATAACCAGTACACTGAGATTGACTCACACATAAAATAGACAGCTGCTCCATAAATAATGAATTATGAAAACCATTGCATTCAATCTGACTGTCTGTCTGTCTTTCTGTCATGCAGCTCTGGAGCGCTCTGCTCTATAGACCTTGATGGCTTTGCACGCATGTTTGCTTCTTGCTTGCTGTGGTTTTCTGGCTTTTTTCAGGTAGAGGGACTTGTTTATGCTCACACATATTGATGGGACTGTCACAGACCTTAGGAATAACACCGGAATTATTAATGAGTGCCTTTCCAGTTGGGATGAAGGGGGAAAAAACCAGATGGTGTCAAATGGGGGAAGCTGTCAATGATATGTATTGTGGTGCGGTGTCTTGGTCACGCACACTACCGGGGGAAAACATACAAACAAACAAACCAACAAAAATATATAATAATTTATTTTCTCATTTCCATTAATCAAAAGTGAAATGGGTACACGGGCCATTCGGATGATAAATAAGGCTTATCTGGTGCGGTTCTTAAAATACCCTACAATTATCCAGACTTTTAACCCATTTAGGCCAAGAATTATTCAATGCTTTAACTATTGAAAAATAGCAGATCTACAAGCTCACAGCGCGGCACCGAGTGCCACGCTGCGAGCTTGTAGATCTGCTATTTTTTTTTTTTTATTCTGATTGAACATATCTCTTTAAAAGCGAACATTTGTAACTCAAATATTTGCTTCTGGGTGGTCCCCTGGAACAACATATTTTGAGATGGGGGGTCTGTGGCTAAATCCATGTAATTTGGGGGGTCCTTGACATGAAAAGGTTTGAGCACCACTGATTTGGAACACTCGGTGCCGCGCTGTGAGCTTGTATATCTGCTATTTTTTAACAGTTAAAGCATAAAATAGTGGTTAAAGTGGACAGATTTGCGTTCAGACCTGAACGGTTTAACGTCCATACGAGGCTGGTATTACAGTGAATGGGATGGAGGAGGACACATGTACTGTCTGGCTGTGTTAGAGAGCCATCTGGAGCCTGCTGGGATGTTCCTAGGATCACACTGTTCCTCTCCCCGCTCCTCCTACTGACCCACACCACATGAGAAGCAGCGCAATCAACACACACACACCTAACCGTGGCTCAGTTCA
This sequence comes from Nannobrachium achirus, assembly GCF_963921795.1. NCBI lineage: Eukaryota > Metazoa > Chordata > Actinopteri > Myctophiformes > Myctophidae > Nannobrachium > Nannobrachium achirus. The sequence goes on along the minus strand of NC_137833.1, from coordinate 3,607,342 downwards.
AATAACCCATTCAAACGCCATTCATTACAGTCGCTTACAGTACATTACAGTCGCCGACATGAATGAGTTTCAACATATATATTTTTTTCTTTTAACCAGTAATTTAGATTGTCTATTTTGACAATTTTATTAAACGTTTAGCTTTTTTGGAGGTACAGTACATTCCTCTCAAATACCATTTCTACTAAACTCTATAGCAGCTTTCAGCAAATCCTTGCCGTTCCACCCAGGAACTGTTTATTATTGTAGTTCCTCCAGCCCTGTTTATCCATCTTGACACGCATCAGAAGTCTCTCAGTAAATCTTTTTCATCACACATCATGAGAACCTTTTCTATCTGAGCCATCCCCAATGCCAGATTTACTCTTTGTTGCCCACCTGTGTCACATACACAGAAATAACTGATCATCAAGCTCCTAACACATTGCAGCACGACACGTTGTGAGCATTGTAGATTTAGTAGTAGTAACAGCAGTATTTTGGGGATACATCAATTTTTTTAATATGTAGAAAATGTGTTTTGAAAAGTAGAAGAATAGTATATCTATCTATCTCTATATATACATATATACATATACATTATATATATATATATATATATATATATATATGGACACATTTTGGGAACAATTTGGAAACCTAATAATGACATAATGACATACCCTAAACAGGGACACCACCAGATTGAAAAAGTGGTGGTCATCATCAAGATGCTTTCCAGTAAGGTGTGTGGTGCCGAACCGTAGATGTTGGAATTGGGTAACGGGGAGGAGGGGAAACCCCACCTCCTCAGGTGCCATTGTTCCTCCATAACAAAGACTTCAAAGTCTTAGATTAGAACAGGGAGGAGAGGAGAGGAGGAGAGGAGAGGAGGACCCAGGCAGGGTCCCTGTGGTTCCCCCAGCACCACTCTGACCATCTGCAGCCCCCCCTCCCCCCGCAGCCTCCCCCAAACTGAATTACCAGGGTCTCAGAACGGGAGAGACCCGCAGATGGTTCACACCAGTTGGTATGCCTATCCCGTCTAGACCCGGAACACTTCCTTACTTCCTTCCGTGGAACTCTAGATTTGGATTATTTTATGATTTAACTGTTGAAAAATAGCAGATATACAAGGTCACAGCGTGGCACTGAGTGCCACGCTGCAAGCTTGTAGATCTGCGAGCTTGTAGATCTGCTATTTTAGAAAAAAAAAAAAAAAAAGATTTGTGCAAGTACTTATTGACCTGATTCTTATTTACAGTAAGTGTCTTCTAAATCCTTCAAAGGTTTTTTGAAAAAACTCATGTTTCTATGTCAGTGGTGCTCAAACTTTTTCATGTCAAGGACCCTCATGTATTTCATGGCCGCCAAGCCCCCCCCCCCCCTCCCCCATCTCAAAATATTTTGTTCCAGGGACCCCAGAGAAAGAAAGATTTGAGTTACAAATGTTCGCATTAAAGGACCATTTTACCTCTAGGACAAGCAGATCTTATTGTATTGTTGATGCTTTGTAGCATGCTGAAATACTAAAATATCTAAAAACACAGATTGAACACAAAAAATAACTCAGGATTGTGTTGATTGTGTTCCAAACAAACAATAAAATAAGATCTGGTTGTCCCAGAGGTGAAATGGTCCTTCAAAAGATATATATTCAAAGAATGCACAAATTCTCATGATCATTCAAAAAAAATAGCAAATCTACAAGCTCATGAGCTTGTACGTATATCTGCTATTTTTGAAATTGTATATCAGCTATTTTTTAATAGCTAAAGTATAAAATAACCGTTAGAGTGTTAACTTCAAATCTAAAGTGACCACAGGCCGTGTATCCCGGTCTAAATGGACTAAACTTATTATCATGTACAGCGCTGGCCCGTTTCACCTTGAAATCACTACCGTTGCTTGATACGAGCCCCGGCCAGGCAAGGCTTGTGCGAGTGCAGGTAATTTCACCTTCAGCCATGATACTGAGGAGAGAGAGAGTGCTACTCCTACCCCGTCTGGCACCTTTCATTATGTATGGCTTTCTTCCTATCCTCTCCACGCCAACACAATGGATGCATGGAGAGAAGACTCCCTCACACACACCACGGCCAAGACACACACACACACACACACACACACACACACACGCACGCACACACACACACGCCCGCAAAAAACATGCGCAATGTGAATGCTTCGAAATGCCTCCTTTTGACATACAAGAGGCTTCTACTTTTTTTTAACTTTCCATTCATTCCATCTCCTTCGGTCTTTAAAAGCTTTGCTTTTACTACTTCAATAAAAGTTTAATACGACTATTTTCAGACCGCCGACTTGCCGAGGTTGTTTGTGTCGGTGAATGTTTGCTGCGATTCGGATAAAAATACAGGTACAGACAGAGAGAGAATGAGAAGGGGCAAGATAGAGAGATAGAAGAGATTTAGCAACGCAAACTATTCTATTCAATTGCGAAGGACATTCTGAAGAAGCTGTAATTTAAGAGAAAGAACATTCTGAAGGAAGTGTAATTTAAGAGACGGGGAAAATGTGATAAAAAAAAAACCTTTCATAAAGTTCTTCAAGGGTGCCTTTTACCTTTTGTATGACGTCTATTGCAGATAACAGAAATACCAATGATGAACTTCTGTAATGCTTAACACTTATTGTGCTATTATTTATTAAACTTCCGGGACTATTATTAGTCCCGGAAGCCACAATCGTCACAAACCCGCCAACCCGCCCGCATGCGGGTGGGTGGGTCAAGGTTTTCAGACTCAATTAGCGGGCGGCGGGCGGGCGGGTTATCACTAGCCTGGTTAATAAACCAGACTGCACAACACCACCCCCTGTTGGTAGTGGTGGTGTTGTGTAGTCTGGCCCTTCACATTAAATAAGCTTTTTCCACCAGCCCTCAGAGAGGGCGAGCCAATCAGGGCTGTAGGCTTGGGGCACGTGGTGGGTGGTGGCCTGGTTCAAAACCATTCAGCCAATCAGGCGAGTCTGTGTGTATTCAAACACATTCCCCCCTCCACTCTTATTACAGACATCAAACAGATTGTAGTCTTTGATGCTTTCAGTGACTAACGAGCTATTGACACTTGTATGGCTCAATCAATTACAGCAGCTCACAAGCCCTTTGAAGTTCAGAGGGAGCAATTAAGAGCAAGTCAACTTAACATTGTTTTAAACCACAACCCTGCCCGCCCCCCCAGAAGTGGAATGTCTGCCCGAAATCTCAGACTCTCTTCCCAAAACGAAGTGTGTGATAGAGTCTGACGCTTGCAGTCAGGCTAGGTTATCACCACTCTCATGTGCAAAAAATAAATAAGAATAATCACCTGTTCTTATTTGCCTTTTATTCTTAATAAGAGTAGGCCTATAAGAATAAGAATACAACGTTTGAATAGAGCACGAGCGAGCGAGTTTTAAAATGCGCCAGAGAGGAGCGAGGTTTCTCCTCCGCTCCTTGGTGCGAGGACCGTCCCAATTCCGCTCCTGTTGGGGCCGCGAACCAAATTTTGCCAACATTTGACACAACGAGGTCGTGAGCACATTAGAGAAGCTGCACAAACAATTCAACGCGTGTCGCTGATCAGGATTTCACTTATATGTCTCTGTCATCCACACAAGTCTGTTTATAAATACTTTGTGTCTGTTAAGTTATATAACCAGCCAGTCAATGGATACGATTTGAAACACAACTTTCGCAAGTGAGACGGATTTTTTGACTGAATGAACCAACCACGCTCACCTCGAGTCGAGTCGCTCCCTTCTCTCCAATCTGGTGATTAATCAATAACCAACAGGATTTAATATTGTCCGTCTTTTGCTGTCTGTTTAAAGTGCGAGCAGTGTTGCAGCGCTGATTAAATGTTTGGGGGGTCGCTCTTCTAGAGACGTCCCGCGAAGGTCGTTGTTCAACACCTACAGGTCTATTGATATGGATATAGGCTCGTTTCTTTGTTAAAACACCCTGTTGCGAGACCTCAGCTCAGAAAAGGTATGGGTCGTCGCACGGCAACTCTGATGTGCGAGGCGCTGTATAAATATGATTGACATAAAACCTGAAACGCCATTCTCACCCCGACGATGCCCCAGAGAGAATGAACGTCTTTGAATGAATGTCTTTTAGGCTAAACCCCAATTTGAACAACACGTTTGTTTATTTAGCCCATGACAATATTGTGCTACTGTAAACCTTTCTGTAAAGCGACTTTGGGTACTTAGAAGAGCCGTATATAAAGATGAGCTATTGTGGAGATGATATACCATCTTTTTTTTAAATGCGGGTTGCGGGGCGGGCGGATTCGTTGATTTATATATTGTCCTGCGGCGCGGGCGGGTTACGTTCCGTGCGGGCTGTGGGCGGTACGGGTTATGAAAAAAACCTGACCCGCGCATCACTATTGCTCTCATATTTAACCTCACATCTATAACCTGAAATGTGTCCTTTTTGTGTCTGAAATACACAGGGCCACAAAAGGCAACCTCAGACAAGTGAACTGCTTCTCAACGTGTGGTCTGGGAGCCCACCAGGGGGCCCCAACAGCCCCTTACAGGTCTGTAACTCTGAGCAGGTACAAATGGAACCATAATGGACCATTACCAGTCCATTTGGCAGGCAGTGAGCAGAAGACATTTGGAGCCATTCAGTACAGTGGTTTACGGCAGGGGTCTTCAAGGTTTTCAGCCCAAGGACCCCTTAGTTGAGAGAGTTATGAAGCAGGGACCCCCACTACCTTTTCATAGATTCCATATAGTTTCATTGTTCGACAGCACAATCATCAGTGTATTTTGGAATCATGTCAATTTGTGTTTTCAGACATTTAACACTTGAACCGTCGATACTTAATAAACTTGACCTTTCACTCTGTACTTAGTCTGCTCTTTTTCCCCTCTACACCAAACCTCTTCGCTGCGAGGCGTTGTGAGCTTGTAGATCTGCTATTTTTGGCTAAAGTTCTCAGAATATGGACGCTACGGTTCAAGTGCATGCATATAAAAAAGGAGATAAAAAGTTTCAATCGCAAAAAGATTTGGAGGACCCCCTGTAGTAACTCTGAGGACCCCCTAGGGATCCCGGACACCCTGTTGAAGACCTCTGGTTTACGGAATTGCACGCACGCACGCACGCACGCACGCACGCACACACACACACGCCTCTTATTGACGGCAAGGCTCCTTCAGAGTCATGCAGTAAAAAGAAAAAGACGAGGTACGGGTGGGTACTCGGGGCCCAGCAGAGCGCCTGGTGCCCCCGGGGGGTCCCTGGAGGTGGGCCCCGGGCGGCGGTATATAGATTACTAGATGCACCTTTTATCCGTCAGAACAAATGAGCAGCTCTTGACTGACGCGTCAAATTATAATGCAATTTGACGAGAATCCCCACGGCGCGCGGAACATTTGAATTAGTCTGTGCTGGGACCGGGGGATTGAGGGGAGTCTCCTGTTGAAGATTGCATGTGGAACACCTGGCGTCTCCGCAGCGCTGGATAAAATCACAACCGTCTTCTCTCCCCGTGTCTCCTTTGAAACAAATGCTGCACGGGAAACTTGCCTGTTGCTAGGAAACACAGCCAAGTATTTCCAACGTTGACAGCCGCTTCCTTCCCTGTATTATCCTGATTATTATTATTCCAAGATTCACTTCTTCTTCCACGACCAGCTCAGGGAAGGCTAAGGTTAAAAAGATGGAGCGAAATTACACCTGCGCTACGTTGAGTGCATGATTATGGCATTTATAATGACGCCCCTTAGCCTAGTTACAGACCCTGAATCGCTAGCCACACCCCTTTAATTTTTTTGTTTCGGCGATTCAGGTCTAGAATCGCTCTCATTGAGGAGGGCCTGCCTCGGTTGAAAATCCGATCGGCGAATCAGCGTTGTGAATCAGCGTCTTGTGATCAGCGTGGGTGGGGGTTTCCCAGAACTCATGTGTTTCCAAGTACACCAGCGCCGCCGCCGTACCGTACCGTGCATCGCGTCGCGATAAAATGCGGTAAAATGCGATCGTATCGATCTCGCTATGAAACACCAGTAGCAGGCATGTTATGTTGTGTTTGATTACTAGTTCGTAGTGCTCCTATTCTGACTGTTTCTTTGGTTAGCAAGTAGCACTAGCAAGCAACAGGCTAGCCACTAGCCAGCCACACATAACAACCATGATAACAACACTATGTCATGTGTTGGTCGGTGAACCAATCGCTGAAGACTGCCTCTTTTTGGCAACGCCCATCCCTGCAAACGCCCTGGGGGGAAGCGAGTTCAGACTGAATAATGAAGTGAAACGAAATGTCAATTCAGGCTGAGTGTCGGGCTAGACGCCCCTGGCTCCGCCCCTGGCTCTGACCCTGAGAGTGAAGCTTGAATGAAAGACCGTTTTAACCACATGAACCCCAGGCCTGCGTATTCTGCACGGGGAGATTTTTGGCCAAGATATTTGGTGCGTCTACAGACACAACTTATGTCCAATTTACTTAGGAGTGAAATTAACTCATTTGCTGCTATGGCCGAGGAGCCCGAAAAAATCCCGATGTACGGCCCTGCCATGCCCGAGGAACCTGAGAATTTCCCGTTTTTGAAAAAAAATTAAATGTAGTAGGCATGATAGCAATCGCGAAATTGCATGTTTAACCCCCATAGCAACCCCATCTTTCAAACATGGCAGGCATCTTTGTTTACATTTTAGGAAAACATAATGGCTGCTATCTCATGAATGCCTGAACGGATTTCCATTCGGATTTTTTTGTTTGAAAGCTGTGAGCAATGTGGACACACGTGATGCATTATCTAGGCATGGGTGTGCATGATCCGTGCACTATGAATTACATGGAAGTCTATGGAGACAGGGGCATATGAGAGTACGAAGGTATTGTTAAATGGCAGCAAATGACTTAATTGCATTAATTACACCTGCAGTAAGTGAATGCATGATGACACCACGTATTGTAGGTACTGATCCTGAAAGTGAAGCTAAACAAAAGACAATATTATGTCTACTTGTGCACAAGTGGTTTAAGCAGGAAAAAAAATGCAACATATGAAAAAGAATATGAAATAAACATCCAAGATAAAAAACATGGCCATTGGAATTTTGAATTTACACACAAATAGTTTTGCCCATTGTAATTGCATCCCATTGCCAAATGTGTGATGTTACTTAATGTCCGTGAATGAACCAGACTATTAGTGTTTTGCATTGGCCTGGCCATGGTGGTGTAAAGTACATTTACTAAAGTACAAGTAAAGTACAAGTACAATTCTGAGGTGCTTTTATGTTACTGGAGTATTTCCAATTTTCACTACTACTTTTACTCAACTACAATTACTTAAAACTTGCGTTACAGTACTAGTTACTTTGGAACCCATTAACCAGAACCACTTCAGCATATGAATTTTGGCCATTTGAAAATAGTCGATCTACAAAATCTTTTGAACACAGCAGATCTACTATAGTAGATTGTAGATCTACTATAGTAGATAGTAGATCTACTATAGTAGATCTACTATAGTAGATCTACTATAGTAGATTGTAGATCTACTATAGTAGATAGTAGATCTACTATAGTAGATTGTAGATCTGCTGTTTTCAAAAGATTTATTTACACATTTTATGCATCTGAAAACTTGTGAAACAGTACATTCTGTATAACGAGTACTTTCTACTTTTGGTACTTTATGCAAATTTTGATACCAAAACTTTTACTCAAGTAGATTTTTTACATCAGACTTTTACTTGTTAGGCTGCACCCACACCAAAGTAGAGAGTGGGTTCCCCATTCCACCAATGCATTTCAATGAGAATGGAGCGGTTTCATGTCAGTAGAGGATTTCTGCCAAAAAAAAAAAAAAAAAAAAAAACGCTCCATTCTCATTCAAATGCATTGGCAGGATGGGAATCTACTCTCATAGGTACTTTGGTAGATAGATACCTTTATTATCCCAATGGGGATAATCAGTCGCCCAGTTCAACAAGTATCTCACCATCATGTCAAACACAAGCAGAAATATTCAAAAACTACTAACACAACCTAATAGTGCAGTGTCCAAAGGTCAGTGCGATAAAAACAACTAGCAAAAGAAAAAGAAAAAACTAGAAAGGGTGACGCAGCAAGACGCACAAGAGCACCCTCCCTGGAAGGTCCTTAGAGGTCAGAGTCAGTGGAAATATAGTTCCAGTAAAGAAAAAGGCTACCGCCGTCCTACGTTAGGAAGGTAGTCCTCATTGTACAGCTTTGAGAGCAGCCGGTACAAAAGACTTTCCTAGTCTCTCGCATCTCCGTCCTGGGTAGACAAAGTGTGGCTTCAGCCTAAGGCTGGGCTCAGACCAAAATGCCTACGAGAGTGGAATCCGCGTTCCGCCAATGCATTTCAATGAGAAGGCGGCGGTTTCATGTCAGTGGAGGATATCTGCGCTCCGCGCAGACCTTGCGTTTATGCTGGAGCAAAGAAATTCTCCACGCAGATTCTGGTTTCCCCCCCTGTCCAATCGGGTGAGTCGAAGGCGGAACATTCTGAGAATCAGGAAGGGACTGGGAGATGTTTTGTTTTGATCAAGAGTCTCGTGCACCCAAACTCTTCTCTTTTTAGCTTGTTGCATCTCCCCTTCCAATAAAGCAAGGGCGAGTACCCTTCGCCTGTCCATTATGAGGATCGCTACGCTAGTGTAACAGGCTACAGAGAGGGAGGGCGGTGCGGGAAGTGAGTGACAGGGGCGTCACTGGCTTTGGGATGGAATATGCTCTCTGCGTTTTTTGCCAGCAGCGCACCAGAAGAGTTTATCCACTGCCGACCATATTTTGGTCTGAGGGCAGCCTAACAGAGTATTTCTACATGGCAGCATTGATACTTTTACTTAAGTAAAACCTTTTGAATACTTTCCCCACCACCGGGCCTGACCGGCCGCATGGAGCAGCAGCAGCTAATGGTTTAGAGGAAGCAATTACAGTCAGCTTGCACGGCTACGGTTATGCATCATGAAGCTACGGTTATGCATCATGAAGCAAAGTGCACCTATGGAGCATTGATCTCTGCTAGAACCCACTCCACTCAGTCTACTGTACCGGCACATTGGCTCTGTGAAATCACACATCATATCGGGCTATGAAGCATGCATTATGGTGTTGTTACAGTACAGTACGGTACATACCGTAGCATACTCTGCACATGCCTACTGTGTTTAGTTTGATGTCTATACTGCGGGGAATAGAGGTACAGTATGTTTCCTTGTTTGTTCCCTTTTTTTTATACCATGATTTTGTAATCCATTTTTTTCACCCAGTGACAATTGCCTAACCTGTAATCCTGGTTTCTGCTCTCCCTCTAAAGCCCGGATCATAGTCGGGTCCGCGGTGGAAGGCTATCCACCGCGGTGTAGTCTTTTCGAGTCTTTTTGAGTCATGAAACTACAACGTTACATCATTCCTCGCGGTGGAGAGCTTTCCACCGCGAGTCCCAACACATCTCTCTGTTTTTACTATCAGACAGACAGGCTCTACACCCCGTTCACTGATTGGTCGACCTGAACCGGTCTAGACGGGGTAAAGGACTTCACCGTGGGCCGTGACTATGATGGCCTGCACTTATTTTCTGACTTGAGGTGGAAAGCTTTCCACCTCAAATTTGCGGTGGATAGCTCTCCACCGTAGACTCTGATCCGGGCTTAACACGCCTGGGGAGCCCGGGCTGGCCAGGGGGAGGCAGTATAGAAACCAGGATTACTGACATGTTTTTGTGAGTCGGCTCTTCCTATCATCGTGAAGCAGAATTCACCAAGCGTTGGATTGTTCACCCACTAATAGGGAACGTGAGCTGGGTTTAGACCGTCGTGAGACAGGTTAGTTTTACCCTACTGATGATGTGTTGTTGCAATAGTAATCCCGCTCAGTACGAGAGGAATCGCAGGTTCAGACATTTGGTGACCCTATAGGAGACACGGGGAGAACATGCAAACTCCACACAGAAAGGCCATTTCGCCAACCCCACCTAGGGTGTGGGCGCTGATGATGTGGAGGAGGAGACACGCCCCCAGCGGGAATCAAACCCAGGACCTTCTAGCTGTGAGGCGACAGCACTATGCACCACCATGGCCCCCTGTTTGTTCTGTTTTAACCAAAATCAGTGTACTGTGCTAAATTACTTTAAACACTAAGTAAGGAAGTAAGCCTTGCCGAGCCATTTCTAGCCCAAGGAAAGTTTTTTGTGTAAAACAAATGCTTGCAATGGATTCAGAATCATGACAAACCCCTAGTTAGACCCCTCACATCCTACTTAAAGCAGATTTTTTTTTGGGGTATTTTTCTCCTGTATAGAAAGTCGATGGGAGCCCAACTTGATATGGATAATTCTATGGGTAAACATCAAAATAAAGTTTGGTACCCGAGGCTAAAATCCATCATTAGATCCTAAAGAAGCCTCAAAAAAAGTTTGGCGCTTTTATCCGCTTCGTTTTGATAATGTAAAAAACCAGGGTTAAGCAACGACACTACAAGGGCAGAAATGATCAGGGATTGGCCCTTCCCAAACACACATCAGAAGGTATAGTAGAATATTAAAACACAGCAACGGTCCTCAAGGGGGAGAATGGAGAAGGCTATTATTCCAGGTGTTCCAGGATCACAGGGAAGAAGGTACATTGAGAACAGAGAAGAAGTTCCGGGCACTACAGAAAAAGTCTTTATTAAAACATGGCCTGTCAAGTGAAAAAGTCATCATGTTTCGACCCAGTGGTCTTCATCAGGAGTACATGCCATGTCCACTTTTTCTTGAGTGCCTGGATTTTTTTCCCCCCGTTTTCAAAGTAGAGTATCACTTTAAGCTTGCTATATATTGGGTTTCTTTCCCCTTTAACTGGTCTCTCCTGGCCAGCGTCTATCTCTGCCCGAGGCTTTTAATCTCACACGGACGACGCTTGACTCAAAAGAACGCAGAACTCCCAGTAGCACCTCCTCACCGGGTTCCCTAGCCAAGATGAGCCAATTAATGTGGTCAAATTAATGTGTGCTTCATCTCCATTAAGATGAGTGAGCCATTATACAATTAAGAGGACATCTGAACGACGCCGGAGCCTTTCACCACTGTGACCTACAGTACACCTTGAACCTTCAATCTGCATGGAACAAGCTCCAAAAATCATTAAAAATAAAATATCTGCCGGCCTTAGGCCATTTTAGGATGCTGGTTTCTAACACCTTTGTTCTAAACTGTATATGTTTTAATTAATTTAGCTTTTAGTTTCTTGAACTTTCTACAGTTTTCAAGTATTCTCTTTTTGATTTTTCAAATGATGTCTGTAAATGTATACATGTATATATGTTGTTGTTCATTGTTGTACAATCTCGGTTGCATTGAAAATGAGTGCTTGCGCTCAATTGTATTTCCGAGTCTAAATAAAGGTAACAAAAAAAATCTAGCTACAGTATGTGTTCCTTCTCATCTAGTTCTCAGTATATTTAGTCATGGTTTTAGTCATCATAGCTTAGTTCTTATTTCGTTTTCGTCGGTGAATAAATGTAGTCGATTTTTCATTGTTGTTTCACTCGACAAAATCAACACTGAACCAGGGACGTGCAGAGCATGTTTGGGAGGCAGGAGCTGAAATTTCTAGAAGGGCCCTTTTGGTGATAATATAGAAAATAGCAGACCTCCACGCTCACAACGCGTCGCAGTGCGACACGTTGTGAGCTTGGAGGTCGGCTGTTTTCGGTGCTTGACTGAACTAAGTCAATTCAACAATGGAGATGTGAGGCATGGATTTCTACACAGAGAGGGCAATTCCTTCAACATAAGATGCTGCATTCAAGTTCAGGAGAGTTTGGACAAGGCAATTCTCTTGAATGCTGCCTTCAGGTATGGCATGGAAAGAGGGGGCATTTGCATTTCTTTCACCATAGTAAAAACTGCATTCATGGTCTGGAGAGGGCACTTTTTACAGATGGATAAAAGGGCAGGGGCTCAAAGGGGGTTTGATGTCTACATGTGGTGACCTTCAGATCACCAGATGGCTCATGTACCCACTCAGCCCGTTTCCATATCAGGGTAGTGGTGTCACACCGCCTCCCCTGTCGTTGAGTAATCGTGCTTTTTAACATAAACATCAACTGGAGTTGTTCCACAGAGATCGGTGCCCTGGGACCACTTTACACCCCCTTTCCAACAAGAAAATGTGCATGTTTGCAAATACAGATCGAGTCAAGGGAGGTGGGCGGGCGGTGTGAGTGACAGGGACATGCAACGGGGGGGCAGGTAATGTCAGAGGCTGACTAATAACAGTGTCACATCAAGTGAGCACGTTGGAAAAATTAACCCATTTAGGCCTAGAATTATTGAATGCTTTAACCAGTGAAAAATAGCAGATATACAAGCTCACAGCGCGGCACCGAGTGCCGCGCTCCGAGCTTGTAGATCTGCTATTTAGAAAAAGAAAATCTCTGCAAATCTTTGAATACGGTATATGTATTTTCAAAGCGAACGTTTTGTATCTCAGATTTTGCTTCTGGGTGGTCCCTGGAATGAAATATTTTGAGATACGGGTCTGTGGCAAAATACATACCATTTTGGGGGTCCTTCACATGAAAAGGTTTGAGAACCACTGACATAGAAGTCTCTCAAGAACAGACTAACTGAGCTCCAGTTAAGCGAAAAGGACCTTTTCTTTGACGATGGCTGGCCAGATTGCTGATATAGAAACATAGGGTTTTTCAAAAAATCTTAGAAGGATTCAAAAGACACTTATAGAATCGGGTCAAAAATCCTAATTTTCACGATTTTTCAAAAATAGCAGATCTACAAGCTCGCAGCGCGGCACTCGGTGCCGCGCTGCGAGCTTGTATATCTGCTATTTTTCAATAGTTAAAGCATAAAATAATGATACACAATAATGTGTACCCGTTCTAAATGGGTTTAAATAGTTGGACCAGAGTGAAATGTCATCTTAAGGTCTCACTTCTTCTAGCCTGGAGAGTTGCAACTGAAGCTAGCGTGGGGGGCCGAGGGATATGAATATAGAATAACACTATCACGCTCTAAATGCCAGAAAACATTCAGAGTTCAGGATGAAAAAGACTGATTGAATGTCACCGGGGGGAAAAAGGACATTTACTCGTCTCGTCTGCGTTCAGCTGGAAAACACAGTTGCCATAGTAACGCGGCATCTCCGTAAGAAAGTACACTTTTATTTATTCTGGCTTGTCGTTTTTGTGAGAAAACAAGACGCGGTCTGATAACGGCGTGGCTTCTGTGTGGATCTCTTGACTACATGTGGCCGGCGGTCTATGACATCAGTAGGGCTGCAATTAACTATACATTATTTTCTTAGTGACTATCCATAACTTTTTAGATCAGGAGTCTTCAACGTTTCCAGGCCAAGGACCCCTTAGTTGAGAGAGAGATGAAGCAGGGACCCCCCACACCCAAACTTCTTCAAAGTTTCCATATAGTTTCATCGTTTGACAGCACAATCATCAGCGTATTTTGGATTCATGTTAACATGTGTTTCCAGATATTTAACCACTTGAACCGTCAATACTTAATAAACTTGACCTTTCACTCTGTAATTAAGTCTGCTCCTTTCCCCCTCTACACCAGAGCTCTTTGACGAAAATAGCCGATCTACAAGATAGGAGCTTGTAGATCTGCTATTGTTGGCTAAAAGTTCTCAGAATTTGGACACTAGGGTTCAAGTGGTTAATATTAAACAGGAGAAAAACAAGTTTCTATCACACACAGATTTGGAGGACCCCCTGTAGTAACTCTGAGGACCCCCTTGGGGTCCCGGACCCCCGGTTGAAGACCCCTGTTTTAGATTATTCAAATAATCCAGAATCGCATTTCAAATATATACAGCATAATATTTAAAAGCTTTATGTCATGAAATCGATTAATTAAACGTGTAAGCCATATCTTAGGCTTTGTCGCATTGTGTACTTGTAGATGGGCTATTTTAACTATTTTGGGGGGGAAAGGTTACAGGTTTTATTATTATTTTGTTGCCTATGACATGCCAAAAATCTGGGTTTATTTATTAATCGATTATTTTGTTACATTTTAGATTATTGATAGTTTCCACTGAGCACACGTCTAAAATTGGTCTACCAGAGGTATAGATTTGAAAGTTTTGTAGACCGTCTATATTTAGATGTCTAATCAATGTCTAATCTAAGTTTAGACGTCTAAAAAAACTTTTAAATCTATACGTGAAAACAGCAGATCTACAAGCACACAACGTGCTTGTAGATCGGCTGTTTTCACTAGTTTTGTGCGACAGTCTTGTATGATGAAGCAAGGCTTTGCTTTACCAAAAGACGTACACATTTAAAACTTGGAGATACGAGGTTTCTGCCCGACAGTGACGATATTTTAGTGATTATGTTGCGAGGGAAACGTTGAGATAATAGCCATTTTGGTTAGAACTGACTGAAAATAACTTTGTACTTCAAGTTTAAAATGAGACTAAATAAATTCCAAATATCAAATTATGTCACGGCACCCCTGGACTGCCGTCGCGGCACCCCAGGGTGCCCCCGCCCCGTCACCCCAGGGTGCCCCGTCACCCCAGGGTGCCCCGTCACCCACTTTGAAAACCCCTGCTCTAGTAGACCAATTTTAGACGGCGTGCTCGGGGGTTGTTTTATGATCGATTATAATGACTAGTGAAACGTATAAAACATTATGTGAACGATATTCAAGGAGTATTTCCTTCACTTACTTGCCATGTGCAGTGTGCACAAGACATTTGGCACTGAACGGTCAAGAAGTTTGCAAGATTAGCACGCATGCACATACTGTACGTAGGTGGGCGCGTGCATGCACACGCACACACGCATGCACACACACACACACACACACACACACACACTAGGGCAGGCATTCACCAAATATTTGAATATTTGAATATTCAAATATCAAAGTCACTATTCGATGTTGTTCACCGAAGTCGAATATTCGCATATTTCTTTTTTTTTTTTTTTATTATTTTCTCTTTAAAAAATGTATAGTTTATAAAGCTTGGCTAGATAGGAAGTCATAAGAATGAGTTGTCAATGCCCCTGGTGGATGAATTTGTTAATGCTCTAATCTATACCAGGGGTTCTCAAACTTTTTTAGGCCCTGACCCCCAAAATAAACATATTTGAACTGGGGACCCCCACCCTGACAAGCACTTAGAATTGTAGGTATTACATTTAATGTGACTCGGTTCTGCAGATAAATATTGTGAAAATAGCAGATCTACATGCTCACAACGCCTCGCAACGCGAGGCGTTGTGAGCATGTAGATCGGCTATTTTCACAATGTTCGCCTCTTGCTTACTTAACCGATTTAGTGCCATTCCCGAGAATACTTGTGAAAAGTACTCGAGTACCCAGAGTGCCGATCCCGAGTATACTCTCGAAAAGTAATATATTACTGTAACGGCGGTTATCCTACCGGGTACAATGGCGGAAGGTTCCGAGCCGATCTCCGTCGCTGATTTCTCATCATCACGGATCCACGAGCACAAAATAGTAATCCCATAACATTGAGGCAGACGGGGAATCTCATCTTTAATGTCCATTATCTCCAAACAACACTTTCAAATGGGAGGATGGCAGTAGATGCTCGCTAATAAAACACATGTTGAAAAGCTCCGTTCCGCCATTACACAACACCACGTGGACGACGAGCGTGGACGACATGACGTCATGACGCGATGACGTCAGACCGGAAGTGTTAACGCTATGGACTTCTGGCCTTCAAAATAAGAGACAGGCCATTAATGGGGCCAGCGAGAGGCACTCTGGACATTTTAATCCGTTAATTTCTGGGGCACAGAATGGGTTAATATTTGACAGTTTGGCCAGTCCTGTCGAATATTCGACTATTCGAATAATTTGAATACTAAAAATCACTATTCGTGAATGCCCTAACACACACACGTTTTTTGAAAAGTAAATCTAATACTGAAGAATGACACCGTTAACATCAAAACATCATCACTAGTATGGTTTTAGAAGGTTGAGCCAATTTATGCAGAAGTGTAAAACACTGTCACTAAGCTCTAAGAATTAGAGAAGCATAGCAAAATACAATACCCGAAGCACACGCATACATTAACATCTTATGGAATGCTTTTTTGAGGGTTTCTATTCAAATGAGCTTTATTTTGCTGTTGTGCGTTCCCTTCATGAATAAGACAACGTGCCTCTATCCCTGTGAAATGGCCCTGTGTTCTGTCATTGTGCCCACAGAATCATGGATTTGTCAGCGGAGGAAGCTCTAGGATTTGTGTCATCAAATTCAGAAGTGAATCTGCGCTCCCTTTTTATAGCCTTGGGATGTCTTTAAGTAGTTTAACTCCACTCTCCAAAACAACATTAATAAATAACCAGTGGAGGACAAAGTGCTCAACCCCAGTCATTGAGTACTTAAAAGTATAGTCAGTCCTGGTGAAATAGTATTCAATTATAAGAGACATGCTTTTAAAAAAGTAACTCATTTGCCTACAATTACCAAAGCCAAGCAACGCAGACTTAAGACTTAAGCGATGATTCTATCGATTACTTTTTAGATTAATCTAATAATTGAAAAGCGTGTTTATTCTTTTTTCTTTTACATATCAAGAATCACTAATGACGACTACAACTAAATTTGTTCACCATCGTTATTGTTATAGTTGTGGTGTGGACATCCAATTGAGTTAGAATTTGGACACTGTACTTTGATTTGGACACTGTACTATTTTGATAGTTGTGCTTAAGGTCACTTTATGTATATATCTATATATTATTCGTTCACTCTTGATGATATCTCTTGAAGGTATCTATCTAATTGAGTTTTTTGCGACCGAAGGTCGCATTTTACTATGAGAAATGGCACATCATGTCCGTGTACGCTTTTTTAAGGTCAATGGGTTTGGCGTTTGGCCCCCTGACATCACGCTGACTCTCACGCCCTGACATCACTGTGATGTCAGGGGAACCAAATCCCTTGTATGCCCATATATGGAGATCCCTGATGTCATCAATATTAAGCCCATATCTGTGAATATCTATGGGTACCAGGGGTCTCCATATATGGGTAACTGGTGCCATATACTGTACATCACTGGCCAGATGGCCAAGACATGGCGCGACCTCGCCCTTTAGGGCAAGGTCGCCCTTAGGCATCTTACTGGTACTATATATTCACAGTTAGAGTGCTAAGAGTGCTAAGCTTAAGCTCTTTTTTATATTATGTTATTCAAACCGATACTATTTTTTAATAATCAATTAAATTGATTAATTCGATCATTAATCCGGTCTGTCAGAAACAGACAGGGACAAGGTGGAATGCACTCGATCTCACGGCAGTATGAAGATTAACGTCTACACCAGCGAAATTAAATCAACTTCTGATTGTGTGATGGCCACAGTCACATGTGCTTTCTCTGTTTGACACTTCCCCCTCCGCAGGCTCCATGGTGCAACAGCTGTTATGAGCGCGGGAGCCTTTTACAAGACTGTCAGAATAAAAGCTCCGGGTCCTGAGGTGGTCAGGGGGAGACGGCATACAGAATAAAAGCTCGGGGTCCTGAGGTGGTCAGGGGGTAGAGAGACGGCATACAGTATTTCAGTCCTCAAGTGGACTGGAACTGGGCCATGACACATATTATCATGCTATTAATCCATTCAGAACGGGTACACAGCATTGTGTCTCATTATTTTATGCTTTAACTATTGAAAAATAGCAGATATACAAGCTCGCAGCGCGGCACCGAGTGCCGCGCTGCGAGCTTGTAGATCTGCTATTTTTGAAAAATCGTGAAAATTTGAATTTTGACCCGATTCTATAAGTGTCTTTTGAATCCTCCTAAGATTTTTAGAAAAACCCTATGTTTCTATGTCAGCAATCTGGCTATAGCCATCGTCAAAGAAAAGGTCCTTTTCACTTAACTGGAGCTCAGTTAGTCTGTTCTTGAGAGACTACTATGTCAGTGGTTCTCAAACCTTTTCATGTGAAGGACCCCCAAAATTATATTTATTTGGCAACGGAGCCGCATCTCAAAATATTTAGTTTCCAGGGACCACCCAGAAGCAAAATTTGAGCTACAAACGTTCGCTTTGAAAATACATATATTCAAAGATTTGCACACATTTTCACGACTTTTTTCAAAAATAGCAGATCTACAAGCTCGCAGCGCGGCACTCGGTGCCGCGCTGTGAGCTTGTAGATCTGCTATTTTTCACTGGTTAAAGCAGTCAATAATTCTAGGCCTAAATGGGTTAACCTGCTTCCACCTGGAGGCCCTGTTTGGTCCTAAAATATTCAATAACATATAATAAAGAAAATACTGAAAATGCTACAAGCTCACAACGCATTGTGAGCTTGTAGATTGGCATCTTTCAACACGTGACACTATCTTACTATGAGGTAAACAAACCAGTGGTTCTCAACCTGTGGGTCGGCATCCCCAAGGGCGTCCCCAAATTATTTTGGGGGGTCCACAGATGATTGGCTTAATGTGCAACATTGTTTTCTCTCTCAACAGTAAACAGACCAATATATAGTTTAAGTGTATAGAGGGTATGTGCACATTTCTAAAGTGACAAATTAAGGACTATTTAACACCTCTAAAATGACAAATTAAACATTGGCCAAATTGTCAAATATTAGATGCAGAAATTGTGAAAATAGTCGATCTACATGCTCACAGCGAGGCGCTCTGAGCATGTAGATCTGCTATTTTCACTATAGAACCGTGTTATACAAAAATGTAATGCCTCAACTCTTAGTGCTGGTCAGGGTGGGGGGTCCCCAGTTAAAATATGATTATTTTGGGGGTCGCTGCCTGAAAAGGTTGAGAACCACTCAAGTAAACAATAGTCCTGTGGTCAGAACATGGATCATGTCACTCGTATCACCCAAATACAGGTCAGGATTAAACATCGCAGCTTGCTTTTCCCTAAATGACAATCCCTCCGTGCAATCTGAGCAGCGCTGATTTTCTCTCTCGCTCTTCAATTATTTCCATCAGTGTTGACGTTGAGTGCTACAAGTCTACTTACGAAGTGCATTACCAAGTAGCAATTATTGCATTTATTTTATCCTCTCACATTTTCAGTCGACCTTGTGCGAACCGCTGTGGACAGGAGGACATGATGACAGGAGAGGAAAGGAGAAAGCTGTCAAATATTCTCAGTACTGACTATTTTGCGCCATTGGGCCAAAGTCAACCCTGTCCTCCGCCCAAAAAGAAACAACACAACTCAAGGGCGATTCACAGTGTACATAGAAGTCCATGAATCTTCTTCTCACTTGCTACTTCAGCTGTGTGCGTTACCACTAAATATTCATGGACGCAGACAGTTTGTTCTTGACCTTTGTGTGAGGCTAGTTGTTATGGGGCTACACAGAATGGTACTGTAGATGGAAAAACGCTCGCTTACATTCTCTGGCCGACCCGAGGCCTAGAACCGTCATACGGCGGAATTATTTCCCAGTGCACAATTACCTTGAACACGGAGCCTCTTTAACCTTGTGCGAGCATTCTACAGCGAGTGTTTCCCAAACATAGGTATCTGGTTTATATTATAGAGCCATGGGGGACTCTAGTCAACACATATAGGGTTTAAAGTATGAGCCTAATCCCAACTAAGGCCAACAAGTTGTCCAAAATATATCACCACAGGGAAAAAGAACAAGCACATCGCCATTATGTTTGCTTTGTTATGGTTTAAGCCATTTAGACCTAGAATTATGCTTTAACTATTGAAAAATAGCAGATATACAAGCTGCAAGCTTGTAGATCTGCTATTTTTGAAAAGTCGTGAAAATGTATGCAAATCTTTGAATACAGTATATGTATTTTTAAAGCAAACATTTCTAACTAAAATTTTGCTTCTGGGGGGTCCCTAGAAGTAAATATTTTGAAATGGGGGTCCGTGGCCAAATACATATCACTTTGGGGGTCCTTCACATGAAAAGGTTTGAGCACCACTGACAAAGAAATGTTTCTATGTCACACATTTTCAAAAATAGCAGATATACAAGCTCGCAGCGCGGCACTCGGTGCCGCGCTGTGAGATTGTATGTCTGCTATTTTTCAATGGTTAAAGCAAAACATTACGCCCAATAATGTGTACCCGGTCTACATGGTATAACAACGTGATTTAGTGGTCCCCCTCTGCAGTCATGACTCATGCTTGCTACGCACCGTGGGTTTCAGTGCTGCAACGAGTACAGTGACCTCAAGGCACCGCGGATGGGAATAAAAAGGCGAGCCCACGCACACACAAAAAGGAAAACACTGGGAGACGAGTGACCGATGTGGTAATCGTGAGTCAAAATAAATCACGCTGTTTTGAATTATTGAACACGCGGCGACTGAATGAACACAATCATACAGTATGGGTCCCCCTAACTGGAGCGATACAACTGGAGCGATACAACTGGAGCGATACAACTGGAGCGATACAACTGTCGCACGGCTGCTGCTGCATGCGTTACCTTTGTGGATGAAAAAGAACTTCACAGATGGCCGTAAATTATTTCACTGGGAGGAGAAACAAGGATGGGTAGGATTGATGATTAAAGAATTATTAAATGATCAACCGACCCATCCCCAACAATTTCAGATACTTAAAGGAGCTATAGTCAACTTTTTCATTGTAGGGCCGACACTTTGTTTACATCCTAGTCTATAGACTAGAATGTAAACAAAGTGTCGGTCTGACAATGGCCAAAATGATTATTTTACGCTTTTTGTGGTCATTTTTGAATAGAAACACATAATATGAAGCTTATTTTTTTTATAAAATATTTACGAAACATTATTTTTATTTTAGCATCCGTTTTTCAAGAAAAAGTTGACTATAGCTCCTTTAAAAAAATAATAATAATCAAATGTTCCAAAACAGCCAAAATAGCAGATCTTCAAGCTCATAATGCCTTGCTTCACAATGTGTTGTGAGCTAGTAGATCATCTAAATTCTTTATTCTTAGTAAGAATAGAGAATATAGATGATCAACTATTAATCACATGTACTAACCATTATAACAGCAGCCCTAACATACTGTATGCATCTTACAATAAATGCGAGAAATCTCTGTGAGTGTGTATGTATGTAACTAATCCGCATATCTTGAGAACCATTCGCCCCTGTATGTCTGACATCAGGGCATTCCGATACAGAGATCTCGATATATGGGCATAAAATGGACGCAGACAAGACAGATACAGATATCTCCATATACAGTATGGGCATAAATGGACACAGGCAAACAGATGATCAAAATGGGTCCTATGACAACAGGTATAATGGGGTTTGCATTAAAGGGTGGGGCATTCATTCCCTATTTACATCGTTCCCGTAGTCTGGTCCCCGACTAGACACTTGTACTGTATAAAACAATGTGTATTTTCTTTCCTGCTCAACAGTAACATTCTACAAGTTTGAGGTGAAAAACCTTTAGCTTCACACTGTACTTGCCCTTTCCTCATTAGGGGTTAAAACCTTTATCTTCACACTGTACTTGCCCTTTCCTCATTAGGGTTTAAAAATATCTCCCTTAATAATAGGTACTGTTCATGTGACAGTGATGCTGCACCGTTGCCTTGCTTCGTCTTCCCCACTCTAGTATTAGACAATACATTAATACATTATTTCTCGCTGGAAAAGTGGATGCCGTATTTCCACATTGTGTTTTCATGGGTGACTTAAGGCAATGAGCGTCGACAGCAAGAGAGGCCACCAAATGCATAAGTAAATGGTTGTCTTTGTCTTTAATCTGTACGGTAAATAATGGATGGAGATGAAGAGGCTTACAGTGTCACTGTTGTACAAGGCATGTTCAAGTCTCTACACACATCCACATCCTCACGTTCACTCGGAATTCATTCCTTTTGTGAGGGTAGGGATGGGACGATAAGCGATGTTATCGTTTATCGTGATAAAAAAAAACACTCCCGATAATCGTATCGTGGAGATTTAATTTATCGTGATATCGTCCTCCGTCATACACTGGGATCAATTCACCTTTTATTTGCAGAGCTGCATATCCGGTACCACTTAAACCCTCTGTAATTGGTAAAAGGTACTTAGAATATACGTACTTGATGCAGTCTTTTTCCACTCTCTATCAAATGTCTTTGCCAAAAGAATTGCCGATCTACAAGCTCACAACGCGTCGCAACACGTCGCAACGCAATGTGTCGCGTTGTGAGCTTGTAGATCTGCAATTTTTGGGCAAACGTTACCCCAGGATAATGGCTTTTGATTATCGCGATAATAATGGTAAATCGCGATTTATTTCGTCACAATAATCGTGATATGACATTTTCATATCGTCCCATCCCCTAGAGTCTCTACACGTATCCTTTTCTTTCACTCGGAATGAATTCCTTTTGTGAGGGATCAAAGTTTGATGATGAGGTGGCAGGGGCGTCATAAGGGGGAGGAAAGTGGGACTGAGTTACTAGTGTCCAAGGTGGAGGGGCCCTAGTAACTTTATCTATTGAAAAATAGCAGATATACAAGCTCACAGCGCGGCACCGAGTGCCGCGCTGCGAGCGTTGTGCGAGCGTTGTGAAAATGTGTGAAAATCTTTGAATATATGTATTTTTTAAGCGAACATTTCTAACTCAAATTTTGCTTCTGGGGGAGGGGGTCCCTGGAACTAAATATTTTGAGATCGGGGTCCGTGGCCAAATACATATCATCTTGGGGGTCCTTGACATAGGTTTCTTGCACACATTTTCACGATTTCTCAAAAATAGCAGATCTACAAGCTCGCAGCGCGGCACTCGGTGCCACGCTGTGAGCTTGTATATCTGCTATTTTTCAATACCGGTAGTTAACATTCATGGGGGGCCCGCAGTGAATACTTGTACCCAGGGCCCAGCATTTGGTGTGACGCCCCTGGGAGGCGGTCGGACCGGTGAGATGCTGCGCGTGCCGTACGTTATGTAAACAGTGTTGTTCCCACTCTATCAGCAGGGATCAGTCAGACTTACCTTCAGGCGCATCGGCGTCACAGATCTTGGTTGTCCCAGAGGTGGAATTCCCAGGTGAAAGCCCTTCTGAAGACGTCTGGCTCTAAGATCAAACACACACAATATCCATAGGAGGCATGGGTCTGATTAGCATGGGAATAATAAGAACAAATCCTACCCTATAATACACCTCAGAAGGAAAACAATAAAACAGCCACAACCTCTAGACTAGAAACCTGTTGATTAGAGATGGGATTTATGGATTTTTGAAGTGAGCCGGATCTCCTGGGATCCGTTCCTTTCAACGAGCCGTTCAAAAGAGTGTCTCATTTTAATTACTAGTTACTTTGTAGATTTTGATTATAATGACAAATAACTTCAACCATATATACATTTATTTCTGACATATATAGGTACATACCTGCCATTTGAAAATAGCCGATCTACAAGCTCACAATGGGTCGCGTTGCGACACATTGTGAGCTTGTAGATCGGCTATTTTCAAATGATTTTTCTACATTTTATTCATTGGGAAACCTGTGAAACAGGACATTCTGCATAATGAGTACTTTCTAGTACTATTGGCACTTTATAGGACCAGGTCACCTCTGGGACAACCAGATCTTATTTTATTGTTGTGTGGGACACGATCAACACAATCCTGAGTTATTTTTTGTGTTCAATCTGTGTTTTTAGATATTTTAGTATTTCAGCCGATTTCAGCATGCTACAACTGGTCATATGATGCATTTTATTTCATGCTTTAACTACTGAAAAATAGCAGATATACAAGCTCACAGCGTGGCACTGAGTGCCGTGCTGCGAGCTTGTAGATCTGCTATTTTAAAAAAATCGTGAAAATTAGAATTTTGTTACGATTCATTAAGTGTCTTTTGAATCCTTCTAAGGTTTATTTGAAAAACCTGTGTTTCTATGTCAGCAATCGTCAATGAAAAGGTCCTTTTCACTTAGCTGGAGCTCAGTTAGTCTGTTCTTGAGAGACCACTATGTCAGTGGTTCTCAAATGTGACCGAACACAGCTGAGGGCTAGTCATTGAAATTTTTTTCATTTTCATTTTTTTATTTCATTTGAAAGCTGGGAATCATAGCTACAAAATGATATATTGGTTGTGAAGATTGACCCAACAGTTTTGTAGATATAGCTTATAGAGTTATGCCTGCAGAAATACTAGATCTGAGAAATTCAGCCATTTAGATAAAATGTAACCTGCAAAATGTGAGGTTTCTCTTCACATTAATTAAAAAAAGTCTTATTTACATGCAGAGTTAAGCTCTGGCGTTTAAGTGAAATGTAGCCTGATATTTATGAAATGCTTTTGTGGCTTTATCACATTTTAGAAAAAAAGAAATAATAATAATTTCAGGGCTGGTCTAAAGCTGTGCTTTCCAAAATGACTGCCCCTCTGCTATGCTGGGACACAAATGTTTTCATGTGAAGGACCAGCAAAATTATATGTATTTGGCAACGGACCCCCATCTCAAAATATTGTATCGGGGACCACCCAGAAGCAAATATTTGTGTTACAAACGTTCGCTTTAAAAAATAAATATATTCAAAGATGTGCACACATTTTCACAACTTTTTCAAAAATAGCAGATCTACAAGCTTGCAGCGCGGCACTCGGTGCCGCGCTGTGAGCTTGTATATCTGCTATTTTTCGATAGCTAAAGCATTCAATAATTCCAGGCCCTAAATGGGTTAAATAAACACACTCGCTTCTGGCAAAGACGGCACTCTCTGAAAGCCCTAGCGTTCACTTTTACAAAAAGATGTGCCCCACCACACACAGACAGACAGTAATAGCTAGAGGTGGGACAGATTGAATCAAAAGAGCTTGAAAAGGCATTGATTGGTGTCATAACACATCAGACGCAGGTTGACCTCACCTGTACGAGGTATTTCTGGCTGCCATACATGACGTACTGCGGCGCCAGGCTGTAGATCATGTAGCTGGTGTGAAGGGTTGACTCACCTGTACGAGGTATTTCTGGCTGCCATACATGACATACTGCGGCGCCAGGCTGTAGATCATGTAGCTGGTGTGAAGGACGATCAGCAGGAGGATCATACAGAGGAACAGAAGGGCCTGGGGACGCGTTCTTTTGGGTCTTATTTTGTACAACTGCAAAAGAAAACATCAGTCAAGTCTTGTAGTAGTTGCATCTGTGTTCGCAAAATCATGCCCAGAATACTGTATGTATGCCATACCTTTGATGAAGATACAGTATGGCAT
The DNA here is from genome assembly GCF_963921795.1 of Nannobrachium achirus. Classification (NCBI taxonomy): domain Eukaryota; kingdom Metazoa; phylum Chordata; class Actinopteri; order Myctophiformes; family Myctophidae; genus Nannobrachium; species Nannobrachium achirus. The sequence goes on along the minus strand of NC_137833.1, from coordinate 3,582,171 downwards.
AGAGTATAAAACAAATATTGACAACATACATTTGCCAAAGAGTATTTAATAAGTAATAATTGTGGGCTTGCTGAAAGCAAGCACATGTATGTTATCTTCATTATTTATCTATCAAGTTCTTCTCAAAAATTAAGTAATCTATCAGTCAAGTTCTCCTCAAAATGACATAAGACACTGCCTTTGTACCGACAGTACAAAGCAGGGACAGGCTGGCCATTGGGAAAAACGGGACAACTCCCGAACGGCCGGTTCATTCCCGGCCGGTCCAGGCCAGCCATTAGGAAAAAATAAAATGTCGGCCATTTTGGGGGCTGGGCGGCCAACAAAGTAAATCGTCACTGTCGGGTAGAAACCTTGTATCTCCAAGTTTCAAATTCATACATTTTTTCGCAAAGCAAAGCCCTGCTTCATCATACAAGGCCGTTGCACAAAAGTAGTGAAAACAGCAGATCTACAAGCACACAACGCCTCATGTGCTTGTAGATCGGCTGTTTTCACTAGTTTAAATCATTTTTAAAATGATAAATACAAAATAAACGGTTTTGGACATACAAGGTTTCCACCCGACAACAACGAAATATAACTCATGTAATTGGCCCACTGACTTGTCACTTGTCATGATCTGAAATGGCAAATCTTTGAGTAGCAGCAGCGCTATAGAGAGATCTCTCTCTATAGCACGCAATGAGGGCCTCTCCAACTCTTTTTCCCGGGCTGAATCAGGGGCCCAGCACGTCCCTGGTACAAAGGCAGGGCCCTTAGCCAATGAGGTGCAGCCAAAGGGTAGATCTTTCGTAGGAACAGTATTTCTAGTAATAATAATAACTTTATTTATAGCACCTTTCCAGACAAAGTCACAACGTGCTGCACAGAAAATCTGCACACTAAAGTACAGGATTGAAAAGAAGAGCAAAAGGATAACTTGGCCGACCTTTCAACCTAAACGACTCCCGTTGTTCTGCAGTGACGTGGACAAGTGTGGAAAAACACCTTACGGTATGTATTCTGTTTATTTATCCAAAGAACGTTGACGTCACAAAATGGCGAGTGGCTAAACGATGGCTAGATTATCTAATCACATCAGAACAATGGGATTTAGGTTGGAAGAACCTGTCACCATCTTCCTTTATCCACTGAGGTGTTATAAGGACAGTGGGGGTCTCTTCCTACCCGTATCCAGAAGAACCAGATGCCCATGTTGCGAATGCCAGCCATGGATGTGAGCACAAAGTACACAGTGATGACTGTAATCAGAATGTAGTCCAACGGGAAAACCTGTGGAATCACAAAGAGTTGAGAGAATGAGAGAGTTCAGTTCAGTAACATCTCCTTCAGTTCAGTAGTCACATGCAAGGACAGTATTGTTGGAGGGGTTTTATTTAAAGGTATATTCAGTGATTGTATTTCATTCAAATACAAATATAATTGGTACATTTTCCATTCATTCTCCTCACTAGAATGTGTGCTGACCATATAAGGACTTCCACCATGGCCCGTGTTACGAGCATAGCTAGATTTGGTTTTCAGAGGTGGCCAGCCAGTCCTCGACCAATCAGGGTAGAGTATGGCTGTAGTTATGTTATGATGTTTAGTTATGATGGTCAAAATAAAGGTTTTGAGAACCACAGTCGCTCTGAATTAAGAACGTCTGCTAAATGCCTCGATTGTAAACTACTGAACTCATAAAATGCCACAGTCTGGTAGTAAATCAGCAGCATACATATACTGAAGCTGGAGATGTAGGCCTACCGATATTCAGTGATTGGGTCTGATGATCAAAACGAGAACATTATAATGGTGTAAAAAAATCTATAAAAAAATAAACATTTCCACGCTGTAAGGCCAGTAAGGGGCAAGATGACCCCCGGCCACTTTCATTATCACTGAATACACCTTTAATACCCCCAGGTAGGGGTGGGCGATATGGTGATAAATATCGTTGAGACGATACGATGTCTCCACGATATGCCTTTTCAGAGGTATCGTATATATCGTGATACGAGGGAGCCTTATAAAAAATCCTGTTGAATTGTTAATACAGAGATTCATTACAGAATTCAGTTAAATCTGCATTTTGGTCTAAATCAGTAGTTCTCAAACTTTAAAATGTCAAGGTCTCCCCTTAACTCTGATAGTATACAAATGAAACCAAATGGAACCTTACGGGTCCATTTGGTTTCATTTGAAAATGGGTTGCAAAAGTTTTGGATAAAAAATTTAAGAAAAAGGTAAATAAATACAAAAATACTTCTGGGCAATTTATGTTTTTGAAATGATCAGGTGACCAGCATAGATGTATTTAAATATTATCTCTGTTTAGTCTTAAGAAGAGCATGGGCTCCAGACATCACGGTTGCAATAAATTGCACTTTAGGGAGCGACACTGTGCCAACCTTCCGGTTATCTTTCATGATTGGTCTCTACGGGTCCAGCACCTGCCCTTAATGGTGGGTGGATTTGTGCGACTTGTGTGATATTATGTGGCGTTATTAACCATCAACCAGTCAGACTGTGTGATTTGACCAAACCGTTATATAAATGTCGACAGTTTTATGGAGAATGAGTACCTATGTTGAAGAACACAGGTACTTTCATTTTCCTACAGTATAATTCAATATGTTGGAGAACACCCAACAATACAGCTTCTATACAAAACTGGAGCATGTGCGCGTTCCTCCACTTACATTCTTTGGTTAACTGAGATAAGTCCGTCTTGCAACATTTATTTTGGATTGCTGTTCACTTAGATCAACCAACACAGGGATGCTGACAGAACCCTCGCTAAAAACCCCAGGGCAAAAATCCACTCGTCCGAGACAGTTTGCCCCCCTGGCCCCCAAGTTGTGGAATAAACTCCCTGTCGCACTTAGAACAACGGACTCACTCGCTAGCTTTCGCCGCGGACTGAAGACTCACCTTTTCAGACTCCACCTAAACCCTTAGCACTACTGAAAAATCAATGAACATACAGGAAGCAAGCTAGTTAGCATTTGTTTTTTAGGTTTTTTAGAACTTTTTTTTCCTTTACTGATTATATTGTGTTTTTTTCTAGATAGATATCCACTTGCATTTGTTATATTGCTGTTGATGTACTGACATATTATCTTGTTTATTATTGTGATGTTTTTATCTGCTTATTGTAAGTCGCTTTGGATTAAAAGCGTCTGCTAAATGCCTAAATGTAAACTGTAAACTGTAAACTGTAAACTTTCCACCTTGGCGGATTTAGAAATAAATTAGAAAAAAGCTTTTATTTCATGCTTCATTATAAGATTCCCTTTTGCCATTAACCCCTTAAAATCTTTGATTTTAGATTTTAGCGTTAGCTGTTCAAAAATAGCAGATATACAAACAACCGTGTACACCTGCTCTTTTTGAACATTTCCGAAAAATTCAACATTTTCGAAGGCATTTGTAGAGTTGGCCTGCAGGTCTTAATGGGTTAAAATAGGGCCCAACTTCAGGGAAATCAAAGTGAATGTTTTTTTTGTAATTCCAGCACAGATGTCAAGGTAAGACTCACAGGTTGCAGGGCCAACAGGAGTTCATTCAGTGGGTTGGTGAGGTTGGTGCCAAAGATGATGAAGCCAGAGCTGATGCCAGCAGAATGCATGGCCTTGTCCAAACTGAAACAACACAACAAGAAGACTATTAGTCAGGGAATTTTAATAAAACCCTGGGAATAAATTCCTTACCAAACAATTTCTTCACCAATGTGTTCGTAAAGGTGTCTAGTAACATATCTAACAAAGATTGAAATTCAACATCCCTAGCAAAATGTTTGACAGCTTCACAAGGTGTATGGGGTCCATTTTTGTCCCAAGGAATGTTTTTCGTGCAAAACAAATGCTTGCAATGGATTCAGAATAATGAAAAACACCTAGTTAGACCCCTCACATCCCACTTAAAGCATATTTTTGGGAGTGATTTGTTCCCTTATAGTACAGTCTATAGTAAGTGAATGAGACCCAGAATTACCCTAGCTGTCAAACATTTTGCTAGGGATGTTGAATTTCAATCTTTGTTAGATATGTTACTAGACACCTTTACCAACACATTGGTGAAGAAATTGTTTGGTACGAAATGTATTCCCAGATTTGACAGGTATTCTGCTAATTTCCCCTGACTATATGAGAAAAAAAAAAGAAACTCACACCAAAATCAAATATCGCAATATTTTGGACCAAACTCCACAAAATATGAAAATCTTTCTTTTCAACTTAAAAAAAAAAAATGTTCCAAAACAGTGGCTCTACAAGCTCATAATGTGATTCCTTGAGAGCTTGTAGTTCTCCTATTAGTGCTATTTTTGAAAATCTTTGACACATTTTTAAGTAAAAATAAGGCATAGTTGATTCAAACCAGGAAAAGATCTCTTTGCTACTGTATATCATGACATTATGAAATGCAAAATCCCATTTGATATGTATTCTCGTTTCACAATATACAGCATTGCACAGGCTTAACCCATTCCGAACGGGTACACATTATTGTGTATCATTATTTTATGCTTTAACTATTGAAAAATAGCAGATATACAAGCTCTCAGCGCGGCACCGAGTACCGCGCTGCGAGCTTGTAGATCTGCTATTTTTTTTTTTATCGTGAAAATTCTATAAGTGTCTTTTGAATCCTTCTAAAAAACCTGTGTTTCTATGTCAGTAATCTGGCCAGCCATCGTCAAAGAAAAGGTCCTTTTCACTTGGAGCTCAGTTAGTCTGTTCTTGAGAGACTACTATGTCAGTGGTTCTCAAACCTTTTCATGTGAAGGACCCCCAAACTGATATTTATTTGGTCAAGGACCCCCATGTCAAAATATTTAGTTCCAGGGACCACCCAGAAGCAACATTTTAGTTACAAACGTTTGCTTTAAAAATACATATATTCAAAGATTTGCACACATTTTCATGATTTAAAAAAAATAGCAGATCTACAAGCTTGCAGCGCGGCACTCGGTGCCGCGCTGTGAGCTTGTATATCTGCTATTTTTCAATAGTTAAAGCAGTCAATAATTCTAGGCCAAAAATGGGTTAATTACAATAATGATATTATCCCACTCATTATCTGGTATAACATAATCACAGTGCATGACATCTGTTACTCTGTAACCGTATACATAATTACTTACTTTGAAATGAAAAGGGCAACGGTGAACAGAAGCGCCACCAGGATGAAGAACACGCCCAATATTATCTGAAAAAGGAATGAATCAAATCAATAATCGCTAGAGATACTGTTCAGAGCTAAATGCAAATCACTTCCCGACTGTATCCAGGGGTTGTTCTCAATGCGAGAGAGTCGGTATCTATTGAGAGGAAAATTCATATAAAAAAAAAAAAAGGAACGGATAAATATCCGAAGTAGATGTGTAACGGTCAAGGGAGTCAAGCTGTGGAACAAATGTGATAATGAATTAAAAGAGTGTACAAATATGGATAAGTTTAAGAAACTTTTTTAAAAACAAAACCATAGATAGCTATGCAGAGTAAAAGGACGATCTTATCTTAGTGGAGAGTCCTTCATTTAAGTTGCTAGTGGTACTATTTTATTATTACCAGATTTAAGGATTTATGGAATTTAGGAGAAATAAAATGTTTATTTAAACTTTTGTATCGTAATCGTTTTGATTGCTGTATTATCGAGTGGAATCATGTTATATAAATGTACAGGAATTGTTTGAATAACTGTTATACTAATGATGTTTCACATGTTTTAAAAAAACTTTAGGGTAGACGTAATAAGCTTAGGCTTCAGTCTATTCCTTTTTTTCCAGGGAAAGGAAATGTATGAAATGTGTTTTTGAAGTGTGTTTATGAAATTCAATGTGTCTTTTACATGGGAAAAATAAATAAATAAACTAAAACTATAATCTTTATGCATATTTATGCACGAATGCATGTACATACTAGGGATGGGACGATATGAACATTTCATATCACGATTATTGTGACAAAAGAAATCACGATTTACGATATTATCGCGATAATCAAAATCCATTATCCTGGGGCGGAACATTTGCCAAAAAATAGCCGATCTACAAGCTCACAACGCCTCGCAACGCGATGCGTTGTGAGCTTGTAGATCGGCTATTTTTTGGCAAGACATTTGATAGAGTGAAAAAAAGACGTATCAAGTACGTATATTACAAGTAACTTTTACCAGTTATAGAGGGTTTAAGTGGTACCGGATATGCAGCTCGGCAAATAAAAGGTGAATTGATCCCAGTGCATGACGGAGGACGACATCCCGATATATCAATCTCCACGATATACGATCATCGTGAGTGTTTTTTATCGCGATAAACGATAATTAAGCAATATTACACGAGAGGGTGTGCATTATCGCGGTTATTTGCGCGCCAGCCTTGCTGCAGGAGCGAGCCGAAGGTAAGTAAAAAAAAAAAAAAAAAAAAGAAATGTATCCCCCAATTTGAAATAGTAGTTAATTAATGTATATATTTTTCCCATTCTAAATGTCTAGAGGCTCACATCTAGTCACCACATACTAGAATACCGTTAAAAACGTATTCCGCAGCAGGAAATCGGAGAAAATCAGTAACCAAGATGCAAAAAATTATAAAATTATAAAAAAAAATATATTGATTTTTTTCTTTTACTTTTTTTTTTTTCGATATCGATATGTTGCGATATTAATAAATGTTATGAATATCGACTTCGATTATCTCCCGTTTCGATAATCGGTCGATCCCTAAATGATACTAGGTGCACTGCTGTTGTATAATATGGCTTATCGTCCCATATCCCTACTACATACGAGCATGTATACTGTACTGTACTGTACTGTATATGCAGTCCACTCAGTCCCCAACAGGGGTACGGGGGGGGGGGGGGGGGGGGGGGACATGCTGCTAAGGCGTGGACCGGGCCTGTAAACGTAACCTTTGGGTCATGTTATATTTTGTCCAGGCAGGACCATATGGCCTGGGCTTAGACTGGCAGCCAGGGGAACAGTGGCACAGCCCACAAAAAGGCAAGGGTGTCACCACCAGATCCTGGGCCCTGGGTACAAGGATTCACTGCGGGGCCCCCCCATGAATGTTCTTCATAGGGGGAGGAGGGGTTTAACCCATTTAGACTGGGAACGCATTATAACACGTTATTTTGTGCTTTAACTATTGAAAAATAGCAGATATACAAGCTCACAGCGCGCTGCGAGCTTGTAGATCTGCTATTTTTGTCATTCTTTGTCTTTGAATATTTCAAATCCTTCTAGGGTCCCCCATCTCAAAATATTTACTTCCATCGACCCCCCAGAAGCAAAATTTTAGTTACAAATGTTCGCTTAAAAACTGTATATGTATATTCAAAGTTTTACACAAATCTTCACGATAATGAAGGCCTCCTCCACCTTGGGCCCTGGTAACTCAGTCCCACTTTTCCCCCCCTTGTGACGCCCCTGAAGCAGGCAGGAAGCAAGCAGAGGGAGGTGTGTGTGTGTGTGTGCGTGTGTGCGTGCGTGCGTGCGTGCGTGCGTGCGTGCGTGCGTGTGTGCGTGCGTGCGTGCGTGCGTGTGTGCGCGTGCGTGCGTGCGTGTGTGTGTGTGTGCGCGTGTGCGTGCGCGCGTGTGTGTGTGTGTGTGTGTGTGTGTGTGTGTGTGTGTGTAGACAGGGCGGGGGTTGGCAAGTGCTACAGCGGCCCAGTGGCCCATAAACATTTACCACATGAACCCTAGGCGTCACGATTCTTGGCAAGTCAAAAAGAATACTGGGAATATTCTGGGAAAATAGACAATCTATGAGCTCAGAGCTCAGAGTGTTCCCAGCTATTTTCGGTGAATAGATAAGGGGGAAAAAAAGGAGTGGGCCGAGGATAGGCCCTTGGGGGATAACGGTCAATGTTTAATAAAATGATTCAACAACAGGAGATTAAATTAAACATTTTAAAAAGATATTGTGCACCTGTTTAACTCAGTCGGTGCCATATTTAAAGTGGGATGACCTCTTATATTGCCGGTTCGCCAACAAAGGGTTAAAAAAATAGTGTGCACGCTGGTGCACACATTCGTGCACAGATCATGCACTATGCATGTGCATGCTTTTCACAGCTTTCAAACAAAAAAATCCGCTTGGAAATCCGTTCAGGCATTCAGGAGAAAGGAGCCCTTATGTTTTCTTCAAATGTAAACAAACATGGCTGCCATGTTTGAAAGATGGGGTTGGTATGGGGGTTAAACATGCAATTTCGCGATCGCGATCATGCAAATTTTTTTTTTCAAAAAAAATTTTTCCAAATTTTTTTTTTTTTTATTATTTTTTTAAAAAAGACGTTCAGAAGACGTCTGGCAGGGAGGTCCATAGTGAAAAAGACGTTTTAAAGACGTTTTTATCATAGAAACTTCTTTTTTGGCAGGGTATGAGTTAACAATAACAAAAAGAGAATAAAGGTTCACCTAACCTGTTTTCTTCCTGTAAAAGATATACAGTATATATATATTATGAATTAATGTTTACACACACACAGGCTTGAACCAACCAATTTCAACTATCTTGACATCTATCCATCAATCCATGTTCAACTGTAATTCCGCATTCGTTATGAAACGCCAGCAACGCGCTGCGATGCGTTGTGAGCTTGGAGGTCTGCTATTTTACAATATTTCCACCAAAAGGCCCTTTTTGTAAATGTCAGCCTCTGCCTCTCTAACATTCTCTGCACGTCAGTGACTTTAGGTCTGAATCGTCTCTTTTCACCTCCAGGGAAAACCAAACAGGCAGAGCATTGCAAATAGATGTCCTTCCCTCCACCCACACAAGAACACCATGAGAAGTGACTGACTTGACTTGTGTTTCATATTTTCCAGTGACTGATAGAAACCTATTTTTGCTCTGCACAAAAATCTCGCTGCCTTGGCAAACCAACAACCAAAGACCGTATGCCACTGGTTTGTAACCTTTCCTGGTTCAGGGCCCACTTTGTAAAATCTCAAGATTCTACAAAAGTAATGTCAAAAATCCACCCACCCATATCACCACTTAACATGGCTGTTGTGTTAACTCTTCTAGTGCCTATCCCGGCCGCGGTCTGTTTACATCGGCCCGCGAGAGCGTCGCGCCGCCGATATTTGCCGTCCACTCCAATGCAATCCATGATCTTTAGAGCACATTTTCTCTTTTCCATGCATATCCATGAGGTGCACAAGGTTTAATCACGGCTAAATCGCCGAAAATAGGGCTTCTAAAATGCTTGGTAGCCAATAGCTAACTTCAAGCTAACTTCATCCTGTTCCTGTTCATGACACAAAGGAAAGTGTTCAGGCGCGTCATGGCTGCGCACGGCTTGTGCATATACAGCGTATGTCTATGGTGGATTCTCTGGCCATTGGGCGCCCTCATGTGGTGATTCTGGGCACTGTATGAGTTAACACTCGGTGACTGAAAATAAATCACTTCTTCTCTGACTACATTTATCTGTCGAAATGACCTGTAATTCTCTCCCCCTTTTGGGCAAAAGAGTAAGTAGGACGTCACACCTCCTCCCCTGCTGCCAGCGGGGGTTCTATTGTCTTCTAATAGAACTAGAATAGAGAACTTTACCTGTCAATTTGACCTATAAATGCAGTCAGAGTGGTATAAATGTATATTATTTCATACTTAGGAAACGTTTCAGAAGGGGGGACAAAAAAAACGAGAACATATGTCTTGAGTATTTAGGAAAAGTCATGGAAGGGGACATTTCTGAGACCTTCACGGGGAGAGTTATTGCACTTTGCAATCACAAAATCAGTCAAAATGACCGGTTAGTCAGCCATGTGTTTTAAGTGGTCAGATGGCTGTGCTGTGTGCATTTTCAGGGCAGGGTTATTTTCATGATCAATCAATCAATCTATCTATCTATCTATCTATCTATCTATCTATCTATCTATCTATCTATCTATCTATCTATCTATCTGTATTGATTGTGTTCCAGCTTGGATCAATGGAACTAACACTGTATACTTTAAAGGTCATATGACATCAAAATTTCATTTTTTAAATACTTTTTTTTTTATGTTTCCTGACCTCAATTACATAAAAAAGAAACAGAGCTTTCAACATTCAGTGTTTTCTTCTGTTATCTGTAGTTTTTAGAATAATTAGGCTCAGAAAAGTGGGTTCATTGGCCCTCTGGACGTACGCATCATTGTCCATTCCTTTAAGTTAAATGTTCTTATTTATCGGCATCACAATGAAAACTCACTCACAAGGTTTTGAAGAAGAAATAGCTTAATATTTATTATTATATTAAGCTTGTTATAATCACTGCTGTATGCCACTGCTGGTGTAAGTTGTAGAATTCAGCATGCAATGCTATTCTGTGTGGTTCCACTTCCAACAGTATCATTCATGCAGTACCATTCTTGACAGCGGAACAGTTAGACCACGGATATTAGCTGGCCATTATTTAAGACCTTCAGCTAAGAGGTAGAGCAAATTAATTGGCAAATGCAGAACAATTAATCAAATAAAATCGATGGAGCTCTATAGCGCTGGGGTGGCTCCTGAACCTTTATGAATCCCCCGGTACGAGTGGCGGTGATACAATTATACACACCATCATCATCGGAAAATACATTTCAACAATGTGACGAACAAAGAACGGATGTGCTGTGAAATCTTCATCGTCAAAAACTGTAAGTATTAAGATGCTGCAGCACAGGAGCATCTAATAAAATGGTAAATGGTGCATTTATATAGCGCTTTTATCCAAAGCGCTTCACATAGATTGTGCATTACATTCACCCATTCACGCATTCAAACATTCATACACCGATGGTGGTGGAAACCATGCAAGGCACCAACCTACTCACCGGGAGCAATTAGGGGTTCAGAGTCTTGCTCAAGGACTCTTCGACATTAACTCAGGGGGAGCCCGGATTCGAACTGGGAACCCTTCGGGAACCCTTCGAGCTCTAATATCGGTTTCTCTACCCCTGAGCTATGCCGCCCCCGGCTACTCTAATAAGACACCTATACAGTAGCGCATTCACGAATAGTGATTTTTAGTATTCGAATTATTCGACCTCAAAGTATTCGAATAGTCGAATATTCGACAGGACTGGCCAAACTGTCAAATATTAAGTACAAGAGGCGAACATTGTGAAATAAGACGATCTACGGCGGCTCCCACAAAACTGTGAAAAGTGATGACTCATCACTAAACCATAATTTTATGGGGGCTGTTTATAGCCCAAGAAATGTTTTTTTTTTTTTTTTTTTTTTTTGTGCAAAACAAATGCTTGCAATGGATTCAGAATCCATTGCGAGCAGAAACCCCTAGTTTGACCCCTCACATGCTACTTAAAGCATATTTATTTGTGTTTTATCCTGTATAGTTAATTTAATGGGACTCCAACTTTCATCAGCTGTGGTTTATCCTAGGGAAACTGAATTTCAGTCTTTGTGGGATGTGTTACTAGACACCTTTACAAACACATTGGTGAAGAAACCTTTTGGTAAGGAATTTATTCCAGGATTTGACACTATTTCTTAAGATAACCCCTGACTATACCTCTTGATAGACACTGCTGCCCCAGAAGCTCACAACATGACGCGTACATCAGTCAACTAATTATACAGGGTTGAAGTGGTTAACCCATTTAGAACGGGTACACATCATTGTGTATCATTATTTTATGCTTTAACTATTGAAAAACAGCAGATATACAAGCTCACAGCGCGGCACTCGTTTCTAGATCTGCTATTTTTGGAAAATCGTGAAAATTAGAATTTTGACCCGATTCTATAGGTGTCTTTTGAATCCTTCTAAGATTTTTTTGAAAAACCCTATGTTTCTATGTCAGCAATCTGTCTCGCCATCGTCAAAGAAAAGGTCCATTTCACTTAAATGGAGCTCAGTTAGTCTGTTCTTGAGAGACTACTGTGTCAGTGGTTCTCAAACCTTTTCATGTGAAGGACCCCCAAAATTATATGCATTTGACCACGGACCCCCCATCTCAAAATATTTAGTTCCAGGGACCCCCCAGAAGCAAAATTTGAGTTACAAACGTTTGCTTTGAAAATACATACATTCAAAGATTTGCACACATTTTCACGGCTTTTTCAAAAATAGCAGATCTACAAGCTCGCAGCGCGGCACTCTGTGCCGCGCTGTGAGCTTGCATATCTGCTATTTTTCACTGGTTAAAGCATTCAATAATTCCAGGCCGAGATGGGTTTTAAACATAGTGAAACGAAACAGGGTCAGAACCGTGCGGAGCAAGCAGCAGATCGGCTAACGGTCGGTGTGACACGTTGGGTTTGCGGTGACTGATCCGTGGCCAAGCCGGCTCGCTGTTGGGTTGACATGAAAGGCGGCAGCCGGAGCAATAAGAGAGAGAGTCACCGCTAGCTGCCGTTCCCCCGTCGCTCAGCTTATCACTCCTCGCTGGTGTCTGAGTATACAGTAAATAAATCTCCCATCTCATTACTGTGTAAATTGCAGTCCGGGCTACCGTCATTAGTCGGGCCCCCCCGCGGATAAAGGCACACTGTTAGAGATACTGGTTTTACATGTCATTAGACCTTTAGGACCGATTGTTATGCTTTAAATATTAAAAAAAATAGCAGATCTACAAGCTCACAGCGCTGCGAGCTTGTAGATCTGCTATTTTTGAAAAGTCGTGAAAATGTGTGCAAATATTTGAATATATGTATTTTTTGAGCGAATATTTGTAACTCAAATGTTGCTTCTGGTGGGTCCCTGGAACTAAATATTTTGAGATGGGGGTCCATGGCCAAACACATATCATTTTGGGGGTCCTTGACATGAGGTTTGAGCCGTTTGCTATATTTGAAAAATTGTGCAAGTCTTTGACTATTTTGACCCAATCCTATAAGTGTCTTCCAAATCCTTCAAAGTTTTTTTTTTTGTTTTTAAAACTTTCAGTGGTGCTCAAGGACCCCCAAAATTACATGTATTTGGCCGCGGAAACCCATCTCAAAATATGTTGTTCCAGGGACCCCCCTCCCCAATAGCAAATATTTGAGTTACAAATAAGATACATTCAAAGATTTGCAAAAAAAGAAAAAGAATCCCGATAAAAAACTAAAATAGCAGATCTACAAGCTCACAGCTCCAGGTGTTAATGGGTTAGAGGTCCCTGCAGTGCCGTAAACCAGCAGAAAGAATGATTGGCGGCGGGGGCCTTGACACACCGACCAATGAGAGTGATGTAGGAACACGCTGTCCTATGGACACGCTGCAGTATGATCTATGATGAAGAGGTTTTCTTTAAGAGCAGACAATTATTTTCAGACCAATTTCCTTTCCTCACAATTTAGTCGCTATGCCAATCAATCCTCCCCCGTCCCCCACACACATTTCTGTTCATTCAACGGTACTGGCTCAACCTGCCAGTGAGGAGCCCCCACCGGGAGGACATACTGTTGTACCCTAATGGTTCACCTGCCAGTGAGGAGCCCCCACCGGGAGGACGTACTGTTGTACCCTAATGGTTCACCTGTCAGTGAGGAGCCCCCACCGGGAGGACGTACTGTTGTACCCTAATGGTTCACCTGTCAGTGAGGAGCCCCCACCGGGAGGACATACTGTTGTACCCTAATGGTTCACCTGCCAGTGAGGAGCCCCCACCGGGAGGACATACTGTTGTACCCTAATGGTTCACCTGCCAGTGAGGAGCCCCCACCGGGAGGACGTACTGTTGTACCCTAATGGTTCACCTGTCAGTGAGGAGCCCCCACCGGGAGGACGTACTGTTGTACCCTAATGGTTCACCTGCCAGTGAGGAGCCCCCACCAGGAGGACGTAGTGCCGCCCTGCGTCCTGTAACTCATCCCATCCAACGACTGCCGTCACCCCAGCCCGTAGGAGTAGGAGCAGCAACCAGTGGTGGAAAAAGTACTCACGTTCTTTTCACAACGCGTCACAATGCGATACGTTGTGAGCTTGTAGATCGGCTATTTTCAAACAGCTTAGGTATAAAAATAGGGCTAAAGTGGTTTATGTATATCTTATAATATTTAAATGTATATCTGCAAAGTATCTAGAAACTAAAGTTTTCAAATAAGTGTGGTGGAGTAAAAGTACAATATTTGGATCTGAGATGTAGTGGAGTAGAAGTAAAAGTATTGAAAATCGGAAATACTCAAGTGAAGTACAAATACCTCAAAATTGTACTTAAGTACAGTAGTTAAGTACATGTTACTGTACTTAGTTACTTTACACCACTTGCAGGAATGCAAAAATAACTTCCAATTCAAAAGTAGCAAAACTAGCAGATCTACAAGCTCTTTTTCTTCTTTTGTATGAGCTACTAGAATGACAAAGTAGCAATAATGCAATGTGGCCCTATGGAGTGAGTGTGGAAATATAGTGGCCCTCTCCATCATCCAAGCTGCCCACCCCTGGCCTAAATGATGCGACTAGCTATGACAGTATGACGCACACCTACTTTATGAGTGACGCACACCTACTTTATGAGTGACGCACACCTACTTTATGAGTGACGCACACCTACTTTATGAGTGACGCACACCTACTAGCTATGATGACGCACACCTACTTTATGAGCGTGAATCATAGGCATGCACACGGGAGCTTTTGACTATTTTTCTTTTGACAGGGAAAACTAATTAATACAGGGCAGTTTAAAAAGGACCTCACATCTTCCTCCAAACCAACACTGCGTGGGCTCTCCTTCTTGACTTTTAAGAATTCCGTTTAGTTTCCGAGTGAGGAGTCAAAGGGAAAGCAATTTAACTCTGATTTCTGCCGTCATTACAACCGCGCGCTAGCTGTGAAACAGCTTAATGTCACGTTAATGACTGCTATTTAAATCTAGCCCGCTTAGTTGGCATCAGGTGGTCATGTAAATTTTTTTTTTTACTTAAATACATTCCTACGAAGCTGAAATGAGACTATCTTTCCATTTCCACAAAACCAAATCAATTTGCCATTTGCAATTTAGGCGGTTAGCAGACGACTTACAATAAGCAAGGTAATCCATCAATACATCAATACATAAAATGCATAGAAATATCAATCTACAAAACAATGACATAGGTAGACCAATCACCTAATCAATAAAAGACGTTATATAAAACCTAAGAATGCTATCTAGCTTTCATGTATGGTCATTGAGGGTAGGAGAGTGCTACGGTAAGTGCTATGAGCTTAGGTGGAGTCTGAAGAGGTGAGTCTTCAAACTAGGGATGGACATCGGTATCGGCCAATATCAAAAATCGGCAGGTATGATATCAAACCGGCCGAATCGGTGATCGGCAGGTCACTGACATAAAACCGGTTTTATGCCAATTGTGTCTATGGCACTGCACAGCATGATGCTCTGGTCCTGTGACTAAAGTAAACATTAGCAAGTAGCAGCCAGTCTACTTAGTGGCAGCCTACAGAATACAGATGGTGCTGATTACTGCAATGTAAGGATATATTCCATAATCCTGTGTCAATGTCGTCTCCAAAAAGAAGGAGAAAAAAAAACAGACGGTCATATTAGACTGGATATTGTCTGTGTTTTTGGATATTGTACTATTGTGATTGATTTGGCATTAGTGTTCTTCTAGCTTATTGGTACTCAAATTGAAGTATGTCTTGTAGGCCTACTTGGCCTGAAAAAAGGGTATTTGAGCAACCCTATTTTCTAGTTCTTAGCTAAAGAAATCGGTATCGGAAAAATCGGTTTTGGCAGGTCAGACCTTCATAAAACCGGAGGATCGGTATCGGCCAAGAATTTCGCAATCGGTCCATCTCTACTTCAAACCACGGTGGAAGCTAGGGAGTGAGTCTGCTGTTCTAAGTGCAGCAGGGAGTTTATTCCACAGTTTGGGCGCCAGGAGGGCGAATTGTCGAAGACGAGTGGATCTTTGTCCTGGGGTTTTTAGCGAGGGTTCTGTCAGCATCCCCGTGTTAGCTGATCTGTTTGGTGACATTTCCCTTATACTGCTTCAGAAAGAAAGGCAAGCTGAACTATCCAGACGTGTTATGATGATGCAGGGATATGCTACAGCCTCGGGTAGCCAGACCATCTAATGATACAGTACGTCTGGTGACAAGTCAATATATGGGCTAGATCAATATTGAAGGCCTCCACTTACACAACTACACCCATTGCTTTGAAAACCAATCATGATATTATACCAATATGGACTGCCCTCAAGTCTTTGCTATTTTCCAGCCCCTACTGTATGTTCAATTTAGATGTCATGATTTTGAAACCGATTTTTTTTCACCCAGTGCCAATTGCCTATGTAATCTTGGGCTCTGCTCTCCCTCTACCATGCCTGGGGAGACAACGGACTGACCTCATGCTTCCTTCTATGCATGAGGAGTCCAAGTTGCTTCTTTTCACCTGACGGGGGCGGGGGGATTTCCCTGGTTTGGACGTAGCGTGTGGAAGGAACACAATATTCCAGCCAGTTCCTTTCCCCTCCATCAGGCGCCCCGGCTGGGGGAGGCGGTATAGAGACCAGGATTACTGTAGGGTATCTACCCTAGGAGCCCCCCCCCCCCCACCCCCACCTAAGGTGTGGGCGCTGATGACGCGGAGGAGCAAACACGCCCCCAGCACCCACGGCGTCCCCCGGTGGGAATCGAACCCAGGACCTTCTAGCTCTCTCAGGAGTTTAATGAACACTGGATTTTACAGAGTAGTTCTGAGTGTTGCCCTGGATTATGATAGACAAGTGATCTGCAAAATGTATGCATGAGATCCAGGTGTCGTCTGCCCATCTTAAAAAAAGGGGCAAAGAAAGAAAAGAAAAGGCAATCAAAGAGGCCTTTGTGAGCGGTGACTGCTTTGGTTTGTCCCCTGTGGAACCAGACACACTCCCTGAGAAACGCAACACTCTCCCTGAGAGACTTGAGACTCAAGTAGGCGAAGAAGAGGGTTCCCCTGGGACTGCTGTAGACGTGCGCACAGTTGTGGAAAGTAGAGCTGAAAAGTAAATGTAGAGCGGTCCAGATGAGAATCAGTAAGGGGAACATAAGAAAATCTGCCAAGTAAATCGTTACCAAGAAATGTCTTCACCAATGTGTTTCTAAGGGTGTGTAATAATATGTACTAAAAGGTTGAAATTCAACTCCCGGGGGAAACCTCATAAAAAAAACTGATTTGTGTTTGTGTCCCATTAACTTTACTATACAGGAAAAACATACAAAAAATAAATATGCTTTAAGTAGCATGTGAGGGGTCAGACTAGGTTTTTTTCATGATGCTGAATCCATTGCAAGCATTTGTTTTGCACGAAAAAGATTCTGGGGGCTACAAATGGCCCCTACAAAACGGTGAAAAGTGATGATTCATCACTAAACCATTGTTTTGTGGATCCGTTTTTAGCCCAAGGAATGTTTTTCGTGCAAAACAAATGCTTGCAATGGATTCAGCATCATGAAAAAACCCTAGTTTGACCCCTCACATGCTACTTAAAGCATATTTATTTTTTTGTATTTTTTTTCCTGTATAATAAATTAATGGGACACAAACACAAATCAGTTTTTTTATGAGGTTTCCCTCGGGAGTTGAATTTCAACCTTTTAGTACATATTATTACACACCTTTAGAAACACATTGGTGAAGACATTTCTTGGTAACGATTTACTTCGCAGATTGGTCAAATATCTTATAAAATCCCCTTACTAAATATACTGTAAGCTCAAAGAAAGGATTATCAAAAATTTAAAGTTTTGGATTCAAGATATTGGAATGAGGATTAGGCGAATTATACCTTATGCATTTTGCAGTGGGTGCATTTGTATGAAATAAATAGAACACAGAGGATCACTACAGTATGTACTTAATTGTAAAACAAATAGCGAACATGGTACGTCTACAAACTCACTCAAAAGGTTGCCTAAAATAAGGTGCCATGTCATAGTTCCGACTCCGACCACCTAAACCTAACCTTAACCCTAACCTCAGTAAAACCAACGCTGGTGAATGCTAACCTGGTGAATGTTAACCTGGCCAGAACATTGAGAGATTTTGATCAGTCTCCCTATAATAATGATGATGCATTGTGAGCATGTATCTCTGCATTTTGTTTTATACAACTCTTTCTCAGCCTGATCTCACTTTTACACAATTATTGCGAAGTCGTTCTCAGCCGGATCTCACTTTATCTCACTTTTACACAATAGGTGATTAACACAGCGGGTGCCCACGAGGTGTCTACACGACAATCTCTTTGATGTCCCAGGAGGCCCACGACGCGTTGACGTGTTTACTGTATATACAGTATTAACTTTAAATCTCACCGTTACGTTGGGGCTGCGCCTGGATGTAGCCCATTAGCCGCTAGTCGCTTCGAGTCGCCACTGAGAGCATCGCACGGCCCTTTTTCTCCGTATACTCCAATGCATTTCCCCATCTTTAAAGCCCTTTATCTCCGATGTTTGTTTTATGGCTAAAACTGTGGCCGCGTGCGGCAAAATGTCCAAATTTTGATCGGCAATGAACAGCTATGATCAACACTGGCCCATACAGTAAGTTACACAATAACATCCTGTCTGCGCTCATGTGACCAAGTGACGTAATGACGCATGCATTGACGCAACAGGGCCTTGTATTCTTCTATGGAAGTCAATAGAGTCTCTTTGGGCACTTAGCTGGGGCTCTGGCGCCTCCTTGTGGGCAGTCCTATTTTAAAGCACCTCTGGTTGCCTCGCTATCTCTGCCTATAAGTTTTGATACAATTTATTTTTATACATTTTGAAAAAGGTCCCCAAGAACAGGGACGCCAGGGTTAACACGGTTACATTACTGGTAGAATATCACAATGTGATGCCTCAAACTTTGTTCGGGATTGACCTTGTTACCACCGCTTCTCATATCCTTGTGACTATAAGCTAAATCTCCAGCGTGGTAAAGACTAAAATTAATAAATTATTCAAAGCTACAGCTCCCATAACCCAGGATCACCACAAGACAGTCTGGAGACATTCAATCAATGTCTTTGTTGCTGCTTATATAATTTGATGAAATCTTTCATTAAAAGGCTGACACTTGTACACAACATGGGGCAATTATGTTCATAAAATGACAGTTGAGTAGGTGTGGGCAGTATCAAAGTACAGTATACGGTATTAATTTTCAACACCGTAATAAATATTATTGATGGAAAATGAATGTATTACCAACAGGGAGGTTGCCAACAGAAAAGTTACTCGGCGCAAGAAAAGAAATAATTGGCTGGCAATTTTGCTCCACAGGTCTCCTCGCCAATCAATTAAACATGACTAGATATGGGATGATGAAAATGCTGCCACATATAACTTCATCTTGAGATGACTTCCTCCAACTACAAAAGCATTTTATTAGCCACAAGACTTTATTCAACTGCCAATCTGCCAAAAACCACCCACACATCATCCTCTCCACTCAGCCCACTGATGTGCAGGCATCGCAGCGGCAACTTATTGTCACAGGGTTCTCCAGTAAGTCTATGCTGAATCCATGGAAGAGTGGAGTTCTTATTTCTTCCACTCATTATTCCACAAGAAGACACTGTGTCTGCGCATGCAGAGTGTAACCACATTATGGTGTAAAATCTCTGTGGTATCAGTCCAAGTCATACAGTGTAACCTTTTCAATTAAACCAAAGTTACCTTTGATGTCATCGTTCAATGGTATATTGTTTCACAGTAACCGTTTTACATGCATAAAAAGGTTTATGACAACCTCTCTAAACACTACTGATAATCGAGGGATATCTTAAAAAGTCCAGGAATAAATTCCTTACCAAAACATTTCTTCACCAATGTGTTTGTAAAGGTGTCTAGTAACACATCTCACAAAGACTGAAATTCAGTTTCCCTAGGAAAATCTTTGACAGCTAGGGTAATTCTGGGTCTCATTCACTCACTATACACTATACTATCGGGGAAAAAAATCACTCTTAAAAAATATGCTTTAAGTGGGATGTGAGGGGTCTGACTATGTGTTTTTAATTATTCTGAATCCATTACAAGCATTTGTTTTGTACAAAAAAACATTCATTGGGCTAAAAACAGACCATAACATGATGGTTTAGTGATGAGTCATCACTTTTCACAGTAGTATGGGGGTCCATTTCTAGCCCAAGGAATGTTTTTGGTGCAAAACAAATGCTTGCAATGGATTCAGAATAATTAAAAACACCTAGTTAGACCCCTCACATCCCACTTAAAGCATATTTTTTGTGAGTGATTTTTTTCCCCCTATAGTATAGTGTATAGTGAGTGAATGAGACCCAGAATTACCCTAGCTGTCAAAGATTTTCCTAGGGAAACTGAATTTCAGTCTTTGTGAGATGTGTTACTAGACACCTTTACAAACACATTGGTGAAGATTTTTTTTGGTAAGAAATTTATTCCAGGATTTGACACTATTTCTAAAGATATCCCCTGATTATGAACACTATTTTTATTCAAGCGAGTCTCCCCTGGACACTCAACCAAGCATAAGCAGAGCTACAGTACAATGGATGTCAGACATCAACAATCTTGCCAATCCCCCAATACAGTTTGTTTGTAAAATAACACATACTTATCATGTTGAATGAACAAATTATTTTCCATCACTAATCCACTCATCAATGTCCATAATACATGATCAGGCAGTCTGAATCTAGCCTCGCAAACAGCCAGACTCTCCCAAGGGAGAGTCTGGCATCCGTCCATAGACAACTCATTACCATGACGTAGTTACTCACTTTGACTGACAGATCCAGTCAGTATAGCCATCAGTGCATCAAAACATGAAAAGAACCCAAAACATCGTTGGCAGAACAGCAAATGCGTCTTTTCCAGACAGAAATTCCAAAAGAACCGTTGTTGTTTTTGAAGTTCTGAGATGCCGTTGATTTCAGATAAAACATCACTTAACTCATATGTAGCCGATCCCGAGTATACTCGTGAAACATACTCGAGTATTTATAGTGCCGATCCCGAGTATACGCGCGATATTTACTGTATATACAGTAAAGCTGGCAAGGGCTACGTACCGTCCGTTGGAAAGTGCTGGCACGGGTGGACTCGCCGATTCATCATCATCGCGCATCCACGTGCACACAATAGTGATCCCTTAACATGGAAGCCAACGGTCTTTCTCATCTTTGATGTCCATTTTCTCCAAAAAACACTTTTGATGCCAAGGATGGCATTGGATTCTCGCTAAAATAGTACAAGCTGAAAGGCATCGATCCGCCATTACTGTTTACGCTTTGGACGACAACACTTCCGGGTAAATCTCAAACATCGTCAAGTAGGGAATTGTGAGCGCGATCTACTTCCGGCCTTCGAAATAAGAGACTGGCCGCGGACGGAGCAGGCAGCCGGCAGCTTGGATTTTTAACCCTTTCATGTCTGGAGCACTAAATGGGTTAATGCAGCTTTTATTTGCGAACTCGCGCTGGGTATGGGGAGGGGGGGTATGGGGACTGCCATGTTCGTTTACAAAATGTGAGAGGTGCAGCAGCCGCACGACCAATCAGGAGCGGCGTGAGGCGGGTCGCTCCAAATGCAGCCATTTGATTGGAAATTAGAAAATAATTTCTCGTAATGAGACACCAGGCCGAGAAAGGAAGCACATTGGTGATGACATAGCTCGAGATGGCCGTGCCAGGCTAGTCTGAATCAGAATACTCTTCCATTTAAAATGTAGGCCCACTGTTGTACCTGTGCTCCACTATGGTGCTGCGTTCATACTAGAGAGGTAGAGGCTTCAAAATAAACAAAACAGCCAACAAAATGATACTAAATATTTTTTCAAGTGTCCAAATAAATTCCAAATACTATGATCTCGCGGCACCCCTGGACTGCCGCCGCGGCACCCCAGGGTGCCCCGTCACCCACTTTGAAAACCCCTCGTCTAGGGTACAGTAGGTACCCTCACAAAAAACATGCAGTAATCCTGGTCTCTATACTGCCTCCCCCTGGCCAGCGCCTGATGGAGGGGAAAGAACTGGTTGGAATAACGTGTTCAGTCCACACGCTACGTCAAGCCAGGGAATCTCTCCACTGTCAGGTGATAAGAAGCGGCTTGGAACTGCATACTTACAGAAGGAAGCATGAGGTCAGTCCGTTGCTCTCCCCAGGTTGGCAGAGGGAGAGTAGTGCCCAGGATTACATTGGATAATTGGCACTGGGTGAAAAATGGGTTGCAAAATCGTGGGATATTTAAAAAAAAAATAATAATAATAATGTTCTTCAATTTTGGCAGAGTGTTCATCCATTTTGGCAGAGTGTTCACCTATCATGACATGTCCAGAATAGCTCTGCGTCCACTGAGAATATCAGGTCCACTTCATTTGGACCGTCCATCCCTGCAGCACACATTCAGGTTTTTTAATTTTATTTTCAACCACTTTCTCAAGGGTGTCTTCACCTACAGCACATGAATATCCTGCACATTAAATATTTGACCCAATTACCTCAGGGGTGCAGAAGTAAAGTTAGCAGCAAACAACAACTCAGACGAGGAAGGGAAGGGAAGGGGCACACTGGCTGGCTGGCTGGCCCCAAATGAGGAGAAGGCAGCTTATATCCTTTAACATTTCATTAATATATCGTCGTTGTCGGGTGGAAACCTTGTATGTCCAAAACCGTTCGTTTTGTATTTATCACTTTAGAAATGATTTAAACCAGTGAAAACAGCCGATCTACAAGCACACAACGCCTCGCGGTGCGAGGCGTTGTGTGCTTGTAGATCTGCTATTTTCACTAGTTTTGTGCAACAGTCTCTAGTGATGAAGTAGGGCTTCTTTAATTTGCGAAAAAACATACAAATTTGAAACTTGGAGATACGAGGTTTCTGCCCGACAGTGACGATATCACTCTGCTATGGTATCTTATCATGCTAATTAAATGAATGTCAGCATGCCAACGAGCCAAGCTGCCATGTCTGTATTCCGTAACGCATGAAAACCGGGGAAGCATCGATGTCATTTTATACGTTGGCTATTAAATAAATAGCAGATATAAAAGCTCAAAGCACGTAACTCAAAGCTCATAGCACGACACACATGTAGATCTGCTATTTTAGAAAAAACAGATTTATTTTTTTTGCAAATCTTTAGATATGTATACTGAATGTTTTAAAGCGAACATTTCCAACCAAATCTTTGCTTCTGTGGTCCCTGGAACAAAATATTTTGAAATGGGGGTCCGGAGCCAAATCCTGGAAAAATTCTGGTGGTCCTTGACATGTAAAAGTTTAAGCAACACTAATATACTGTAGCAACATAGTTTTTCAGAGTTTTTCTCGGACACCACTGAACCAATCGGTGTGAAACGTTGCACCCACACTCCCAGTAGACCAATGAATAACCTCCACCACAAAGTTTTAAGATTGTCCCCATGGTGGCGCTATAACAGGCAGCTTCACGTTTAGGCCTTTAACTCGTTCAGTAAATAAAACAAAAACAATAAATTCACTCTATTCCTTAGATCGGCCCATAGAGACAAGATGAGACTTTCCGATATTTTGTGTTTTCTTCAAAACACGCTTCTTTGCTACATATTATGTCCAAAACTCAAGCAAATCGGTACACATTCTCTCTTGAGTCATGTGATCAAGATGTAGCATTCCGATTTTTTTCACACTCAATTCCAATATGCCCCAAATTGTAATCACACACTGATGGATCTCTAATCAATGCACAGCAAAAAGCTATTTCACTTGTCACTGTTGCAGAAAGATGATATTATTTCCCAACCAAATGAGGCATCTCATGAGTCATGTTTCATACAGTTTGCCTGTTGCCTGCCTTCAACAATGTGTGGGTGGGGCCTATTGTTTTTTTAAGAATGGCATATATAGTGAACCCGATGTCTAATCATACCCAAATTGGACTAGCATGTTGAGGGGCCTCTCCAAGAGCACACCTCCGGGACCACTTTCACTTCTTCTTTTTTTTTTTTTTTTTTTTTATAATTTTTATCCCACGATTTTTGTAACCCGTTTTTTCACTCTATGTAATCCTGGGCTCTGCTCTCCCTCTGCCGCGCCTGGGGAGACAACGGACAAACCTCATGCTTCCTTCAATGCATGGGTAGTCCAAGTTTCTTTTCACCTGACGGGGGATTTCCCCGGGATGGACGTAGAGCGTGGAAGGAACACGTTATTCAAACCAGTTCCTTTCCCCTCCATCAAGCGCCCCGGCTGGCCAGGGGGAGGCAGTATTAGATACCAGGATTACTGCATGTTTTTTGTGAGGGTATCAACCCTAGGAGACACGGGGAGAACATGCAAACTCCACATAGAAAGGCCCTATCGCCAACCCCAGCCACTTTCACTTCTCCCCATGAATTCCAGCATTACATATCGCCATCCACTTAAGTTGGTACAACACACAACACACAGTTTACTTTTCTATTTCACCTCAGCTCTACTTCTGCAACACTGTGCTGCAACAAATAGATCTCACTTTGCTATGCTAATAGCTATAAACAAACATTTAGCTTGTTTTATTTATTTTCTATTCTCCCTGCATGGAAAAAGAATGAAAGAAAGAAAAACACCGGAGGCATATCCTTTTAGAGGACGTTGCCGGTGTCAATGTCACTGACTCGCACATAAACAGACCATTTCCCTGTTAATGACTTTATTTTTAGACTTGGCGTTTGTTTACATTTTGTCCAAAGTTATTAAAATGTTTTCAAACTGACCCGAATAACTGAACCAATGTTAGCTAAGTGTAATCGAGCGGTTAGTAAAGTCATGGACATTTGAATTTAGCTCGTGAATCGATCTAGGGAATATTTGCAGCTAGACTATTCAAATCATTGCACATCATTAACCACACAATACATGGCATGCATGTGAACATAAAAACAAACGTAATACTTTCTATGGTTAATATGAGCATCAAATCAATATTTCAAATGTGTGTGTGTGTGTGTTGTTTTTCTTTTGCACATGCATGCCATAGATTCCATAGGGATAGACCACACATGGTTTTATGACATCATCAACTTGCGACAGGCATTTCCCCTATTGAGTGAAAGATGAGCTATTTCTAGAAGAAATACAATATTTAAGGTGTTTTTGATTTTACATTGTAGTTATAGAGGACAGTTATGTAGTATTAAGGCATATTTATCGTATTAGCCAGGGATCCTTTTAACTTTTTTTGTGCCATGATTTTTTCTCTTCAATGTCCCACGATGCCATGGTCTCCATAGACTTCCATGTAATTTATAGTACACGGATCGTGCACGCCCATGCCTAGATGATGCACCACGTGTGTGCACACTGTTCACAGCTTCAGGCATTCATGATTTAGCAGCCATTATGTTTTCTTCAGATGTAAACAAACATGGCTGCCATCATGTTTGAAAGAATGGGTTGGTATGGGGGTTAAACATGCAATTTCGCGGTCGTGATCATGCCTAATACATTTCTGGAGGTCCAAAAAACATTTTTGAAAAAAAAAATTGAAAAAAAAAAAAAAAAAAAAAGAAAAAACGGACCAAACTCAGGACACTCGGGGTTGGCACAGCGTTGGTACCAATACAAACTCGGGAAACTCGGGGGTTGGCACCATATGTGTTAAGAGAACTTGTGACTAAATTGCAACTACATCAGATACATTGGAAAGCAGCTTATTATCATTCGTGGACATACAAGTTTTCCACCCGACAGCGACAAGATGTGCTTTGAGAGATAAAATAAAACAGGCAGGTAAATGTACTTTTACAGGAAAACTAAGACACTGTTGTGGAGGTGCATGTGCAACCGGACCATATGGTCCACTCACCTTAAAGGGTCTGAGGGCGCGGCCTACTTTGGTGCAGCAGTTCCTCTCTGCAATCTCCAGGTGTCGGCCCCTCCGCTGCAGGACCCCCAGCCTGCCCTCCAGCTCCTGTAGGCTGTGGCGGTCCCTGGAGGACAAGGGACGTCCGTCCACACACTGCCGTTCATTAACAGCACGCACGCACGCACGCACGCACACACACACGCACACACGCACACACGCACACACACACACACACACACACACACACACACACACACACACACACACATGCACTTAACAGCTCGGTCTTTGTTAGGTCGGTGAAGAGTTGTATAACCCGTTTAGGCCTAGAATTGTTTTAATGCTTTAACTATTGAAAAAAAATAGCAGATATACAAGCTCACAGTGCCGCGCTGCGAGCTTGTAGTTCTGCTATTTTTGTCAAAATCGTGATTTTTCTTGGAATATAACTTTTTAAAAGCATTTGTAAACTCAAATATTTTCCTTCTGGGGTGGTCCCTGGAACAACATATTTTGAGATGGGCGTCCGCGACCAATTCACCCTTTGTCAAGTCCCGCCCATTGTCCTGCCCCTCTCCACACCCATTGGTTGATGTGTCTTGGTGGGACATTCAGTGGGACATTCCATCCACTGCCATGTTAATTCAGTTGCTTCATATTGTTATTCTGTCTGCTCAATTCTAATTTCAAACATTGTTTCAGTCAATTGGAGCTGCTCAGTGGCAGCATAGTGAATCAGCATGTTTTTAAATGTTTTTATTTCTCCAAAAATTATGTTTTAGCTAATTCAACATAAAAAGGCGGAACCAGGGTGGGACAAGGCAGATAGAGCCTGCTGGTTGGTCAGTCAGGGACCAACCAGGAGGCTAACAAAGGGTGAATTACGTGTAATTTTGAACCACTGATTTTAGAAGAAGGATTTCGAGGAACTTAGAAGAATCACGTCAAAAGTATTCAAAGACTTGCACAAAATGTTCACGATTTTTCAAAAAAAATAGCAGATCTACAAGCTCGCAGCGCGGCACTCGGTGCCACACTGTGAGCTTGTATATCTGCTATTTTTCAATAGTTAAAGCAGTCAATAATGGTTAAAGGGGTTCAAATCTAAAGTGACACGGATCAGGCCTAAATGGTATAACATGCAAACACACACTAAGTAAACGCAGTAATTGTAATCCTCTCAGTAATTGAAATGTCTAGACGTGAATGATCAGGGAATTACTGCTCCACTGGTGAGAGAACAAACAGGACCGTTTGTGATACATGTTTTAGCGTTCATAGTGTAATTAAGTGGTTAAATAGGTGATGAGATTTAACCCATTCAGAAGGGGTATACATTATTGTGTATCATTATTTTATGCTTTAATTATTGAAAAATAGCAGATATACAAGCTCACAGCGCGGCACCGAGTGCCGCGCTGCGAGCTTGTAGATCTGCTATTTTTGAAAAATCGTGAAAATTTGAATTTTGACCCGATTCTATGTCTTTGAATCCTTCTAAGATTTTTTTGAAAAACGTATGTCTCTATGTCAGCAATCTGGCCAGCCATCGTCAAAGAAAAGGTCCTTTTTTTCACAAAAATTGAGCTGAGATAGCCTGTTCTTGAGAGACTACTATGTCAGTGCTTCTCAAACCTTTTCATGTGAAGGACCCCCAATATGATATTTATTTGGCCACGGACCCCCATCTCAAAATATTTAGTTCCAGGGACCACCCAGAAGCAAAATTTGAGTTACAAACGTTCGCTTTGAAAATACAAATATTCAAAGATTTGCACACATTTTCACGACTTTTTCAAAAATAGCAGATCTACAAGCTTGCGCTGTGAGCTTGTAGATCTGCTATTTTTCACTGGTTAAAGCAGTCAATAATTCTAGGCCTAAATGGGTTAATAGTTCTGACTCCACTGCTCAAATAGTCCTCTAGAAAAAAGGCCATTTTACAATCGGTAGCAAAATGATTAACGCACTCCTCCTACACATGTTTCCAAGGATCAAAACAGATAAACACTCATAAATAATCAGATGTTCAACTTTGGTGAAACATTAACATTAGTACACAAATCGCAAAGTAACAAAGCCAAATAGATTACAACCTCATTTTACAAACTAAACTAATATTACAAGTTATTGAACTGTAAACAATGCTTGTGTGGGCTGAAATAAACGTTGCCTTAGTTTTCTTTCATTTGTTTATGGACGTAGCTGAACACAAAATTGAACATCAATTCATGGTAGGGGTGGGCAATATGGAAAAATACAATATCACGATATTTTCCCAAGCTGTATCACGATACATGATTTTATCACGATTATTTTTCACGTTGGTTTTTATGGTTATTTCTCTCAAGTTACTTGACAAACTAGAGACTCTGGGTTCCTTTTGGGAGGTCTAATTTGAACTACTTTACAAGTATGTAACTCTGACAGTATACAAATGAAACCAAATGGACCCTTACGGGTACATTTGGTTTCATTTGTATACTGTCAGAGTTACGGTAAGGGGTTACGGGTACATTTGGTTTCATTTGTATACTGTCAGAGTTAAGGGGAGGCCTTGACATTTTAAAGTTTGAGAACTACTGATTTAGACCAAAATGCAGGTTTAAATTGAATTCTCCAATGAATCTCTGTATTAACGATTAAACAGGCTCCCTCAATTGTATCACGATATACACGATGTCTCTGAAAAGGCATATCGTGGAGACATTGTATCGTCTCAACGATAATTATCACCATATCGCCCACCCCTAATTCATGGCGTCTCTAAAAAAAAAGAGTTATCTGGCAAAGTTGTCAGCGCCAAACAATTGGCAGTGAGAGTTTCCAGTGCAATCTAAGTGAGTTTCCAGTGCACTCTAAGTGAGTTTCCAGTGCACTCTAAGTGAGTTTCCAGTGCACTCTAAGTGAGTTTCCAGTGTACTCTAAGTGAGTTTCCAGTGCACTCTAAGTGAGTTTCCAGTGCACTCTAAGTGAGTTTCCAGTGCACTCTAAGTGAGTTTCCAGTGCACTCTAAGTGAGTTTCCAGTGCACTCTAAGTGAGTTTCCAGTGCACTCTAAGTGAGTTTCCAGTGCACTCTAAGTGAGTTTCCAGTGCACCCTAAGTGAGTTTCCAGTGCACTCTAAGTGAGTTTCCAGTGCACTCTAAGTGAGTTTCCAGTGCACCCTAAGTGAGTTTCCAGTGCACTCTAAGTGAGTTTCCAGTGTACTCTAAGTGAGTTTCCAGTGCACTCTAAGTGAGTTTCCAGTGTACTCTAAGTGAGTTTCCAGTGCACTCTAAGTGAGTTTCCAGTGTACTCTAAGTGAGTTTCCAGTGCACCCTAAGTGAGTTTCCAGTGTACTCTAAGTGAGTTTCCAGTGCACTCTAAGTGAGTTTCCAGTGCACTCTAAGTGAGTTTCCAGTGCACTCTAAGTGAGTTTCCAGTGCACTCTAAGTGAGTTTCCAGTGCACCCTAAGTGAGTTTCCAGTGCACTCTAAGTGAGTTTCCAGTGCACTCTAAGTGAGTTTCCAGTGCACTCTAAGTGAGTTTCCAGTGCACTCTAAGTGAGTTTCCAGTGCACTCTAAGTGAGTTTCCAGTGCACTCTAAGTGAGTTTCCAGTGCACTCTAAGTGAGTTTCCAGTGCACTCTAAGTGAGTTTCCAGTACACTCTAAGTGAGTTTCCAGTGCACTCTAAGTGAGTTTCCAGTGCACTCTAAGTGAGTTTCCAGTGCACTCTAAGTGAGTTTCCAGTGCACTCTAAGTGAGTTTCCAGTACACTCTAAGTGAGTTTCCAGTGCACTCTAAGTGAGTTTCCAGTGCACTCTAAGTGAGTTTCCAGTTCACTCTAAGTGAGTCTCCAGTGCACTCTAAGTGAGTTTCCAGTGCACTCTAAGTGAGTTTCCAGTGCACTCTTAGAGAGTTTCCAGTGCACTCTAAGTGAGTTTCCAGTGTACTCTAAGAGAGTTTCCAGTGCACTCTAAGTGAGTTTCCAGTGCACTCTAAGTGAGTTTCCAGTGCACTCTAAGTGAGTTTCCAGTGCACTCTAAGTGAGTTTCCAGTGCACCCTAAGTGAGTTTCCAGTGCACTCTAAGTGAGTTTCCAGTGCACTCTAAGTGAGTTTCCAGTGCACTCTAAGTGAGTTTCCAGTGCACTCTAAGTGAGTTTCCAGTGCACTCTAAGTGAGTTTCCAGTGCACTATAAGTGAGTTTCCAGTGCACTCTAAGTGAGTTTCCAGTGCACTCTAAGTGAGTTTCCAGTGCACTCTAAGTGAGTTTCCAGTACACTCTAAGTGAGTTTCCAGTGCACTCTAAGTGAGTTTCCAGTGCACTCTAAGTGAGTTTCCAGTGCACTCTAAGTGAGTTTCCAGTGCACTCTAAGTGAGTTTCCAGTACACTCTAAGTGAGTTTCCAGTGCACTCTAAGTGAGTTTCCAGTGCACTCTAAGTGAGTTTCCAGTTCACTCTAAGTGAGTCTCCAGTGCACTCTAAGTGAGTTTCCAGTGCACTCTAAGTGAGTTTCCAGTGCACTCTTAGAGAGTTTCCAGTGCACTCTAAGTGAGTTTCCAGTGCACTCTAAGTGAGTTTCCAGTGCACTCTAAGTGAGTTTCCAGTACACTCTAAGTGAGTTTCCAGTGCACTAAGTGAGTTTCCAGTACACTCTAAGTGAGTTTCCAGTGCACTCTAAGTGAGTTTCCAGTACACTCTAAGTGAGTTTCCAGTGCACTCTAAGTGAGTTTCCAGTGTACTCTAAGTGAGTTTCCAGTGCACTCTAAGTGAGTTTCCAGTGTACTCTAAGTGAGTTTCCAGTGTACTCTAAGTGAGTTTCCAGTGCACTCTAAGTGAGTTTCCAGTGCACTCTAAGTGAGTTTCCAGTGCACTATAAGTGAGTTTCCAGTGCACTATAAGTGAGTTTCCAGTGCACTCTAAGTGAGTTTCCAGTGTACTCTAAGTGAGTTTCCAGTGTACTCTAAGTGAGTTTCCAGTGTACTCTAAGTGAGTTTCCAGTGTACTCTAAGTGAGTTTCCAGTGCACTCTAAGTGAGTTTCCAGTGCACTCTAAGTGAGTTTCCAGTGCACTCTAAGTGAGTTTCCAGTGCACTATAAGTGAGTTTCCAGTGCACTATAAGTGAGTTTCCAGTGCACTCTAAGTGAGTTTCCAGTGTACTCTAAGTGAGTTTCCAGTGTACTCTAAGTGAGTTTCCAGTGTACTCTAAGTGAGTTTCCAGTGTACTCTAAGTGAGTTTCCAGTGCACTCTAAGTGAGTTTCCAGTGCACTCTAAGTGAGTTTCCAGTGCACTCTAAGTGAGTTTCCAGTGCACTATAAGTGAGTTTCCAGTGCACTATAAGTGAGTTTCCAGTGCACTCTAAGTGAGTTTCCAGTGTACTCTAAGTGAGTTTCCAGTGTACTCTAAGTGAGTTTCCAGTGCACTCCAGCTGGTGCTGTGGGAGGGGGAGGTGCTGAGGTTGCACTGCAGTCATGGAGTCAGGAGAAAGGGACAGTTGAGAGCCGGTCAGCAGGGAGCTGGGTGTGCGTGTGAATATTTCAATGTGTGCATGTTTAACAACTTCCACCCTGCCCTGTCACTATTTTGGGGACATCCTCGGCGAAAATGTAAAAACAAAATTAATAAATCTCAATTATTTTTCAAATTTCTCAAAATTTTGCAGATCTACCAGCTCACAGTGTTCCGTATGGCGACATTGTGAACTTGTAGAGTTTAAAATGGGGCTTTGTACAGAAAACCACACAGAAGCAGGTACTATATAAGGCAAGCAAACAAAAGTAAGCCCCAGAACCCTCATACTAAGAAAAGAAACATTTTTATTTATTGTAGGATTTCTATTCGTGAGCATGATTAAACTCTTGTTTTGCTAGCAATTTCACTATTTTCTCTCTCTCCCCATCTCCACTTATTTTGCCAGCTATCGCCACCTTGAACCTTTGTTTATTACATATACTCTCTCTGTGACGCCAGAGCCTTTCTGAGCTTTTTATTTATTTTCCCTTCATTCCAAGCGAGAGAGAGTGGAGAGACCAACCTTGGCTTTCAGTTTCTCAATCTGGTGCTCCACGTCCTCCGTGTCTTCGGTGTTCTCCAGGCGTTCGTACACCACGCTCCGCGTGCCTTTTATCAGGTTCAGAGGCAGCACAGACATGCCGTACGCCTGAAAGACACCCAGCAACAAGACATTACACTCAACACACTGTAGGCTGTTCTGAGGAGGCACATGCACGCGCACACGCACACGCACACGCACACATACACACACACACACACACACACACACACACACACACACACACACACACGTCTGGGTACACGTGCATCCATGGATCCATCCTCCCACTCACACACACTCACTCGCTCACTCACTAACAAACACTCTTGAAACTGCATAACACAGTGGTTGTCGAACATTCTAAATTCAACTCTGTCTGTGCAAAATGGAACATGGCCATTTTGCACACTCTCTCTCTCGCTGTGTTGACAGATCCATTAACTCCTCAAGGACCCCCTTTTGGGGGTCCCTGGACCGCACTTTGAGAACCGCTGGTTCATGGCAACAAACAACAACATAGAAAATCATGTTAAAGTTCCTTGCCTCCTTGGGCTATATCAGATTCTTGGAAGAAATTATTAATACTAATACTAATACAGAATATAGAATATTAAAATGGTGCAATTTGTAATTGTGTTGGGGTTTTGTTAGTGAAATTGCAGCAACCATTTTGTGGGGATATGACATTGGCTTGTGTGGTCGGCCCTGGTGCAATTAATAGCTGAACAGTGCCCCCTGGTGACAGAACCACTCTCCCCATCCAAGATCTGAGGACAAGTCAATGTAATATAAGGCATGCAGATACAAGATGGTAGTTAAATAAAAGCACAAGATTTATTCCCTTTCTGAAATAAATACAGATAAGATTAGGTGATGATATGATGACAGACAGACACAGACAGACAGACAGACAGACAGACAGACAGACAGACAGACAGACAGACAGACAGACAGACAGACAGACAGACAGAGTGTATTTGGAAACATCTTGTTAGATCACAATATGGTAAGTTTGAACTTTAATTAAAAATGATGGACATTTCAAGAGAGACCAATCAACACCCATTCCTGCACCCAATCTGGCGCCTTGCAATTTTAAGGTTTTAACCCATTCAGGCCTAGGATTATTGAATGCTTTAACTATTGAAAAATAGCAGATATACAAGCTCACAGCGCGGCACCGAGTGCCGCGCTGCAAGCTTGTAGATCTGCTATTTTTGAAGTCTTTGTCTTTGAATAAATCTATTCAAAAGCGAACATTTGTAACTCAAATATTTGCTTCTGGGCGGTCCCTGGGACAACATATTTTGAGATGGGGGTCCGCGGCCAAATACATGTAAATTTTGGGGGTCCTTGACAAGAAAAGGTTTGAGAACCACTGATTTAGAAGAAGGATTTAGAAGTCGGGTCAAAGATCGGGCAGCAGATCTATAAGCTCGCAATCTGCTATTTTTTCAATAGTTAAAGCATAAAACAATGGTTATAAAGTGGCTCAAATCAAACGCGACGCGGGCACGTTCTCGGTCTTAAGGTTTTAAATAAATATAAACCTTCAACCCTGTCAAAAATGCAAGCTTTACTTTCATCCACAGAAGATTTTTCCGTCAGGGAAAACGTTTCGAGCTCATATATATATATTTTGTCTAAAACAACTTTTACTGGTTTCTGAGTGTTAGGTAGCATTAAGAAAGTCACATGGGATAGCAAGTCAGGCTGGACTATTATTAGTTCTCTGCTGTGGATCTCTCGCTGCTATGGGCGATGTCGCCTCCTGCAATGAATCATGGAGCTCTTAACCCTCAAAGACCGGGAACGTGCACGAGTCGCGTTAGATTTGAACAACTTTAACCAATATTTTATGCTTTAACTATTGAAAAATAGCAGATATACAAGCTCACAGCGCGGCACCGAGTGCCGCGCTGCGAGCTTGTAGATCTGCTATTTTTGAAAAATCGTGAAAATATGTGTGCAAGTCTTTGAATATCTTTGACCCGACTTCTAAATCCTTCCTCTAAATCATGCTGTTCTCAAACTTTTTCATGTAAAGGACCCCCAAAATTACATGTATTTTGGCCGCGGACCCCCCATCTCAAAATACATTGTTCCAGGGACCAACCCAGAAGCAAAGTTTTGAGTTACAAATGTTCGCTTTTAAAAAGATACATTCAAAGACTTGCAAAAAAAAAAAATCAAGATTTTTCAAAAATAGCAGATCTACGGTGCCGCGCTGCGAGCTTGTATATCTGCTATTTTTCGACAGTTAAAGCGGTCGATAATTCCGAGCACTAAATGGATTAAGGCCGAAGCATGTCCCGAATATCAAACACACTCATAAAAGGAAAACCTGTCCCAGATCGCTGGGAGGGGAGAGAGAGGAGAGAGAGGAGAGGAGAGGAGAGGAGAGGAGAGGAGAGGAGAGGGAGGAGAGGAGAGGGAGGAGAGGAGAGGAGAGGAGAGGAGAGGAGAGGAGAGGAGAGGAGAGAAGCGAGAGGAGAGAGAGGAGCAGAGAGAGGAGAGGAGAGGAGAGGAGAGGAGAGGAGAGGAGAGGAGAGGAGAGGAGAGGAGAGGAGAGGAGAGGAGAGGAGAGAGAGGAGAGGAGAGGAGCGAGAGGAGAGAGAGGAGCAGAGAGAGGAGAGGAGAGGAGAGGAGAGGAGAGGAGAGGGAGGAGAGGAGAGGAGAGGAGAGGAGAGGAGAGGAGAGAGAGGAGCAGAGAGAGGAGAGGAGAGGAGAGGAGAGGAGAGGAGAGGAGAGGAGAGGAGAGGAGGGGAGAGGAGAGGAGAGGAGAGGAGAGGAGAGGAGAGGAGAGGAGAGGGGAGGGGAGGGGAGAGGAGAGGAGAGGAGAGGAGAGGAGAGGAGAGGAGAGGAGAGGAGAGGAGAGAGAGGAGAGGAGAGGCAGAGTTAGCAGCATCGCTCCCCCCCCTCCAACCAACGCACTGGTTGGTTGGAAGACACGGCAGAAAGAAAACACACAAACCCAAACACACTCAGCAGGAAGGGAAGGGAACCTATACACTTAGTGCAGGACATAATCATAAAGTGCTTGTTAAAAGTCGTTGTAAAAGATTTACTGTGATCAGTAATAATAACAACTAGGACTGGACTGGGGCCTCTGGCGTTGCCCGTGGAGACGATATGGGGGGGGGGGGGGGGGGGGAATCATTCAAAGAGCATCATGTGACCAGTGATGTAAAGTAACTACGTACGTTTACTTAAAGGGGCACTCCACCACTTTTCAACCTATGTTCATATAATTGGTCCTCACTCAAAAATAGCTTCTTTTTTTTTCTCTCAGAGGAGGGCTGTGGGCAGGTCAGAAACCCTTCGTCTTGTGACATCATCGATTGCCAATCCAGCTTATAGAAACTGCAGGCTTTCTATTCCTGAAAAGTTGCAATTTTAAAGTGGAAGCCATTGTTCTCGCGATAATAAAAATCTAAATATTATTTTCAAAAATATTGATTACATTTTTTTGGGGGGAAAATGATGATGTCACAAGACGATGGATTCTGAACTTCCCACAGCTCTCCTAGGAGACTTGGACTGAGTAGAATTTTTTTTTGATATTTTATCATGAACATTAGTGAGGACCTATTATATGAAGACAGGTTGAAAAGTGGTGAACTACTCCTTTAAGTACTGCGCTTAAAGGGCCAGTTCACATCTGGGGCAACCAGATCTTATTTTATTGTTGTTTGGGACAAGATCAACACAATCCTGAGTTATTTTTTGTGTTCAATCTGTGTTTTGAGATATTTTAGTATTTCAGCATGAATGATGATGCATTTTGCATCATATGATGCAGCATGATGACTCATATGATGCTAAATGCATCATCATTCATGCTGAAATACCTAAATATCTCAAAACACAGATTGAACACAAAACATAACTATATGTTTTGTGAGATCTGGTTGTCCCAGAGGTGAACATTTCTATACTGCAGTATTGATACTTTTACTTAAAACATGTGAGTTCTGTTTTCCACCCCTGCATGTGACTGAGGCAGGGACGTGCTGGCCATTGGGAAAAGCGGGACAACTCCCGAACGGCCGGTTCATTCCCGGGCCGGTCCAGGCCGGCCATTAGGAAAACATAAAAAATAAATGTCGGCCTTCGTTCCATTTTGGGGGCTGGGCGGCCAACAAAGTAAATCGTCACTGTCGGTCAGAAACCTCGTATCTCCAAGTTTAAAATTTGTAAAAAGAATTCGCAAAGCAAAGCCCTGCTTCATCATACAAGGCCGTCGCACAAAAGTAGTGAAAACAGCAGATCTACAAGCACACAACGCCTCGCGGTTGTGTGCTTGTAGATCGGCTGTTTTCACTAGTTTAAAAATGTTTTTAAATGATAAATACAAAACAAACGGTTTTGGACATACAAATATAACTCATGTAATTGGCCCACTGGCTTGTCACTTGTCATGATTTGAAATGGCAGCAATCTTTGAGTAGCAGCAGCGCTATAGAGAGAGATCACTCTCTATAGCGCGCAATGAGGGCCTCTACAACTCTTTTTCCCGGGCTGAATCAGGGGACCAGCACGTCCCTGGACTGAGGAGAGGGAAGTGAGAGCGTGACATGGCCACCGACCGACCGGACCTCCACACAAGCCTCCTCTTTGTCCTCCTCCGTCTACTGATGCTGCTAGCGGGAGCACAGAGGGAGGCAGGGGAGTATGATGCGTTGGGCCCTGACGTGTTGCTTCCACACGTCCTTTGATAATGCAGGGGTCTTCAACAGGGGGTCCGGGACCCCTAGGGGGGTCCTTAGAGTTACTACAGGAAGGCCGCCAAAATCTTGTGTGATAGGATAATGCTTTTAAATTAACAACTTGAACCCTCGCGTCCATATTCTGAGGAGAACTTTAGCCCAAAAATAGCAGATCTACAAGCCCTCAGCCATGACTATCATAAACTGTATGCCATGGTTGAAGTTGGTATGAAGTTCATCCAAGACTATCATATATTAAAGGTGTATTCAGTGATAATGAAAATGGCCGGGGGTCATCTTGTCCCTTACTGGCCTTACAGCATGGAAATGTTTATTTTTTTATAGACTTTTTACACTATTATAATGTTCTCGTTTTTATCATTCGACCCAATCACTGAATTATCGGTAGGCCTACGTCTCCAGCTTCAGGATATGTACTGATTTACTACGAGACTGTGGCATTTTATGAGTTCAGTAGTTTACAATCTAGGCATTTAGCAGACATTCTTAATTCAGAGCGACTTGAATTGAGAAACTTTTATTTTGTCCATCATAACTAAACATCATAACATAACTACGGCCATACTCTACCCTGATTGGTCGAGGACTGGCTGGCCACCTCTGAAAACCGAATCTAGCTATGCTCGCAACACGGGCCATGGTGGAAGTCCTTATATGGTCAGCACACATTCTAGTGAGAATTAATGGAAAAATGTACCAATTATATTTTTATTTGAATGAAATACAATCACTGAATATACCTTTAATATACAATCTGGGAACCCATCGGCATAAAGAAGGGAAAAACAAAGTGTCCTCTGCTTTTCCTTTGAATGTGCCTCTGGGGACACCGACCAATAGAATCTCTGGGGACACCGACCAATAGAATCTCTGGGGACCTATGGTCGTAACTAGAGCTGTCACGATTATGACATTTTACATGACGATTATTTGTCACTCAAATAATTGCGATTTACAATTTAATTGTGTTTTTGTCGTTGACAATTACATTTCTGTTTGGCTTTTTGGTTTTTAAGTCTACATGGTAGATATGACACATAACCTAATATATACAAAGAATTTACTGACATATTTGACAACTTTATACTTAAAAAAGAACATTGATAGTGGAAATAGCCGATCTACAAGCTCACAACACGTCGCGATGCGACGTGTTGTGAGCTTGTAGATCGGCTATTTCCACTATTTTTGACTTTTTTTTTTAAATATATGAACATTTTTCAATATGGAAACGATTATGACGATTATGAAAAATAATCACGATTATTTTAAAAAAATCACGATTAGACGATTATGTAATAATTGTGCCAGCCCTAGTCGTAACCAGGCTTTTCTCTTGGCAGATGAGTAAGCCTGGTTTCGTGAGGCTGTACGCCATGAGTGCTGAAGCTCAGACACTTCAGATGAGTAAGCCTGGTTTGGTGAGGCTATACGCCATGAGTGCTGAAGCTCAGACACTTCAGATGAGTAAGCCTGGTTTGGTGAGGCTATACGCCATGAGTGCTGAAGCTCAGACACTTCAGATGAGTAAGCCTGGTTTGGTGAGGCTTTACGCCATGAGTGCTGAAGCTCAGACACTTCAGATGAGTAAGCCTGGTTTCGTGAGGCTTTACGCCATGAGTGCTGAAGCTCAGACACTTCAGATGAGTAAGCCTGGTTTGGTGAGGCTTTACGCCATGAGTGCTGAAGCTCAGACACTTCAGCACTCGTATGATAGCTCATCTACATGCAACATTTCTGCCTCTAATATTTGATAATCTGGCCAATGTTTAATTTGTCATTTTAGAGGTAATAACTTCACCTCACACTGCTAAGCGGACCAATCACACCTCACCTCACACTGCTAAGCGGACCAATCACACCTCACCTCACACTGCTAAGTGGACCAATCACACCTCACCTCACACTGCTAAGCGGACCAATCACACCTCACCTCACACTGCTAAGCTCACAAGAGCACACTGGCAATATTGAAGTTTCTTTCACAAATTGCTAGTAGTAACTTAACACACATTGTGACAGATTTTGCACAGGGAAGCCATGCAGTTACTATTAGACCCTGTCTATTTTTAAACGGACGCACATTAACATTCTCTGTCCCTATCAAATAAACAAAAACAAAATAATAACAACAATAAACCAGTAGTACCTAAGAAATCAAACATTAGCATTCGGTTCACCATCTGACTGTTGTAAAGCTCCTATTGTTATCCATAATTAAATAATCATTTCGTACAAATACTTGGGTGTAATGATAGACCATCTGTTATCCTGAAGAGACCACATTGAATTTGTCTGCAAAAAGACTTTGGCGCCTTCGGTCCTTGGGGCCGGTTGATAAATTATTGTTTTTAATTCTGTGATCATGAGTTTTCAAAAAACCTAAAATAAACAATACTCAACAGCCATTTAAATACCATAGCTACAAGAATAAAAAAGCCAAGGCACACAATATACAGTAGGATAATGTTTTTCTTTGTTTTTATAAAATAAAAGAGAAAATGGTAATTAGATTTGATGGCATAATTATTTAAATTGGATGCATTTGTATACACGTAAAATACTCTCTGCTTCATACGGCGTAATTGTATGGCACAAATGGAACATTTGTACAGTGGCTACACTAGCTATAAAAGAGGAAATTGAGAAAATATAGCTTTTGTAATTTTGATAATACAGATTAATACTTTAGACCAGGGGTCTTCAACAGGGGGTCCGGGACCCCTAGGGGGTCCTCAGAGTTACTACTGGGGGTCCTCCAAATCTTTGTGTAATAGAAACTTTTTTTCTCCTTTATATAAACCACTTGAGGGGCGCCCGCTGGCCTGGTGGTCAAGGCGCATACCACATACTAGGCTATGATGCCTGCTGGCGTCGCCGGTTCGATTCCCGATCCGGACGACCTTTGCCACATGTCATTCCCCATCTCTCTCCCCATTTCCTGTCAGTCTACTATCCTATCAAATAAAGGCATAAAAAGCCCAAAAACAAATCTTTAAAAAAAAATATATATATAAACCACTTGAACCCTAGTGTCCATATTCTGAGAATTTTAGCCAAAAATAACAGATCTACAAGCTCACGAGGCGTTGTGAGCTTGTAGAATCGGCTATTTTCAGCAAAGACGTTTGGTGTAGACTGTAGAGGGTAAAAAGAGCAGACTAAGTACAGAGTGAAAGGTCAAGTTATGTATTGACGATTTAAAGGAGCACCCCCAAAATGACTTTTTTTCTATTGATTAGTCATGCCATGGAGACTAGAGTTCAATAATATTTTTTGGTTTTTGTCACATTTCTAAGACAAATATTTGATTCGAGTAAATTTACCCCCATTGATTCCGGATGGGGACCCGTTTCGAAACGGGTCCCCATCCGGAACGAATGGGGGTAAATTTATTGTTTTAGGCGACAAAAAACTAAAAATATTATTGAACTCTAGTCTCCATGGCGTGACTAATCAATAGGAAAAAAAAGTCATGTTGGGGGTGAACTACTCCTTTAAGTAGTTAAATGTGTATCTGAAAACACAAATTGACATGAATCCAACATACTGTACACTGATGGTTTTGCTGTCAAACCATGAAACTATATGGAATCTATGAGAAGGTTGGGGGGTCCCTGCTTCATCTCTCTCTCAACTAAGGGGTCCTTGGCCTGAAAACGTTGAAGACCCCTCCTTTAGACAACCCTACTGTATGTGCAATTCGAGAACACTTCCAGTCTAATAATAAAGTATCATCATCATCACCACCATAAATTACAGGGTTTCGATCCCCTTTGTTTCTGAATAAATAAACTATAGTGAAATACTGGAACTGATCACAAAGCGGTGAAAGCACCTTATAGCCACCCATCACAACATGTCGTGAACTTGTAGATCTGCTATTTTTGGTGTGCGACACTGACGCGTGATTATGGATCCCACTGGGAAAGATGGATAACCACGCCCCGGACCCATTTTTGAAGCTTGTGATTGGCTGAACCGGACGTAGGAAGCGCTCCGTTGTAGTCACTTGGACCGCGCGAGGTGCACCAAAACCTAAACCTAACCTTAACTCTAATGCTAACCCTAACCCTAACTCCAACCCTAACCCTAAACCTAACCTCAGTAAAACAAACGCTGTGAATGCTAACGTGAGTAGCTAACCTGCCGATGCTGGTGAAAACGAGCGCTCTATGCCGTTTCCATCCATCTTTCCCAGTGGGATCCATAATCAGGCGACACTGACACCGGCACGCACCCAAGTATAAATCAGTACTCCCAGGTTGGAGTTGGTTATCTCAGCCACATAATTGTGCGCCTTCTTTGCCGTTTGGTAGATAAGTCTAAGATTGTCTAAGATTGGCTTAAGTTTGGATAAACAGAGAAAGCTGTACAAAGCTGATTGATTGGGCGCGACCTTGTGAGTGCATCTCGCCAATGTCAAGA
This sequence comes from Nannobrachium achirus, assembly GCF_963921795.1. Taxonomy (NCBI): domain Eukaryota; kingdom Metazoa; phylum Chordata; class Actinopteri; order Myctophiformes; family Myctophidae; genus Nannobrachium; species Nannobrachium achirus. The sequence continues at coordinate 3,541,266 of NC_137833.1, read as the reverse complement.
CAGCCGCTAGAAAATCAAAGGGGTCATTTCTGGTCAAGCTCTTGGGTTTTGATAAACAGGTCAATAGGGCTGCATGGACATGCTTTCTCAACGTCAGACAATAATAAGACTTTTTTTATACCGCAAGTCATTCTATAGAGACTCATCCATACTTTTATTTCTTTACAACCAAATTGTGAAGCCTATTATGTACATCTTTGACATAGTGTACAAATTAATTTAACCCATTCAGAACGGGTACACATTACTGTGTATCATTATTTTATGCTTTAACTATTGAAAAATAGCAGATGTACAAGCTCACAGCGCCGGCACCGAGTGCCGCGCTGCAAGCTTGTAGATCTGCTATTTTTGAAAAATCGTGAAAATTTGAATTTTGACCCGATTCTATAAGTGTCTTTTGAATCCTTCTAAGGTTTTTTTTTGAAAAACCTATGTTTGTATGTCTGACAGCAATCTGGCCAGCCATCGTCAAAGAAAAGGTCCTTTTCACTCAACTGGAGCTCAGTTAGTCTGTTCTTGAGAGACTACTATGTCAGTGGTTCTCAAACATCATCAACATCATCATGTGAAGGACCCTCAAAATGATATGTATTTGGCCACGGACCCCCATCTCAAAATATTTAGTTCCAGGGACCCCCCAGAAGCAAAATTTGAGTTACAAACGTTCGCTTTGAAAATACATATATTCAAAGATTTGCACACGACTTTTTCAAAAATAGCAGATCTACAAGCTCGCAGCGCGGCACTCGGTGCCGCGCTGTGAGCTTGTATATCTGCTATTTTTCACTGGTTAAAGCATTCAATAATTCTAGGCCTAAATGGGTTAACAGAAATGTTCTTTCCCTTAGTACAATGTGGCATTCGTAGTAATATTGTATTGCATTTGGAATGAAACCATTTGTTTTAGAAAGGCAAAAATAAACAATGTTCTCAATGTTGAGAAATCCAGACTCAATTTATTTTTCATTCAAAATTGGATTTTAAATTGCATGCTTGCAGAGTGGAAATGAAAAAAGTATCATAAGTGGACAATGAGAGACAGCACGGTCACCTAGACCTGAGGCCAGTTCTGAAAACGGGCTTCTAAATCCTACCCAAGTTAAAAAAAAAGAAAAGAAAAAGGGAAAATACAATTACGTTGCTACGTAATACAGTATATGGTTTCTGTCGGGGGAAACCTAATAGCATGTCCACAACTGTTTCTGTTAGTAGCAGATCTACAAGCTCGAAAAGTGACGAAAAGAGGTTTCTGCACAACAACAATGATTAGCCCATTTTTTGGGAGGGCACTTTGAGAGTTAACACAGTGAATAGCAAGTGACTGACAACAACTAAAACGACACATAAGCGTTCCCAGCTTAGTGACAGCTCCTCTCAACCCCCCTCCCCCTCCCCAATCTTCCCAGGTCAATTTAGATGACCATGATTAGATGGCCTGAGACATTAATCTCTTAAACTTTTCGTTCAACATCGGCATCTTAAGGCTGACAATGTAAGAGCAAGAGAAAGGTAGGCGCGCACGACACACACAGAGCCATGAGGCCCATAAGTCAACATGCTACTGTAGCCCAGGCTTTTAAATCAAGCCAAAGGACTGCACATGATGCATGAGACTGCAGATAGGAGCGCCAGGTGGGGGGGGGGGGGGGGGGGGGGGGGGGGGTGGAGGGTTTTCCTCCTCACAAATAGTACACAAATATACACTTGAAGATCAACCGGGAGGCAACAACATAAAACATCACATGCATTACGCACAGGTTACGGGGGCATTAACAGTCTCTGCCATGAATCTAAATCGTCTTTTGGATCAGACCGCCATACTTTTTTTCACCTTTTAACGTGGGCGCGTGCGTGTCCATCGTGCACGGATCGTGCACCAGGCGTGTGCACGCCGCTCACAGCTTTCAAACAAAAGAATCTGCTTGCAAAACGAAGCATCCGATCTAGCTTTAGCCGTGTTTACACAGTAAGCTAACGTCCCATCTTATATATACATTCCTCTAAGAGCCGCATCCCACTTCCAAGCCCATTCACGCCCACTTCACATCCACCTCAACTCATAGCTAGATCAGATGTAGATCAGATGTATGTCGGTAGAACTCACGGAATACCGCCCTAACTCTATCATTGGCCCCCCGTTGCCATGGTGACCGGTGACCGCCGTCCATTGGCTCGTATTCCCAGCTATGGGACCGGCGGTCCCATATCCAATTTCAACCGAGGGGGGCGTAGCCAGAACACACACACACACACACACACACACACACACACACACACACACACACACACACACACATACACATACACATACACACACACACACACACACACACACACAAAAAAAGCTAATAGTTAGCTCACAACTTTCCACTTTTCTCTTTCACCTCAATCGCAGTAACATCCGTATACACCACGTCATCGCATCACCATTTTTTTTTTTTCAAAACTTTTTTTTTTCCATTTTTTTTTTTCAAAAAATTTTTTTTTCCAATTTTTTTTTTCTCAAATTTTTTTTCTCAATTTTTTTTTCTCAAAAAACTTTTTTTTTTCTCAAAAAACTTTTTGTTTCTCAAAAACTTTTTTTTTCTCAAAAAACTATTTTTTCTCAAAAAACTATTTTTTCTCAAAAAACTATTTTTTCTCAAAAAACTATTTTTTCTCAAAAAAAACATATTTGGCCATTACACACACCACACTGCCGCAACATGGCGGTGAGGGCCGCGCAGCGGCCTGAACTCTAGACTTTTGCGGCCCTTAGTTTGACAGAGGCACCCCGTTCCATTTCCGACCGGAAATGTCCGTCCGTCAAATGGAACCAGAAGCACTTTTTTGGGAGGGCACTTAGAAACCCAACAGCGAAAATCAGCGATCAGACTTTTGATTGTTTTATATCAATTAAGGCATATTAAATTATTGGGTTTCTCTGGCCTGGCAACTTTTTCTCGGGATACTCGGTTTGGGGCAGTAAACGAGTTAACACTTTCACAGCCCAACCGTCCTATATCGCACTTCTTTTTTTTTTTTGTTATCAATTATTTTTATTTTTATTTTCCATAATATGAGTGAATCAAAATTATAGACATACATATGAGCAGAACAAGAAAAAGTAAAACATTAATCAAAAGAAAAATGCAATTAACAGACAAACAACACAAACAATAGCAAAACAAGAAAAGGAAAAGAAAACCCACCCACCCCCTTTCCCCGGACCAACACGGAATGTATAGTGCATGCCTGTGCTAGGCTGTTACCACTATATAGTGATTTCTTGAATCATAGCCTTAAGCTTATCTGCAATGTCCGACCACATATTAATGTTTTCTTCTTTTGCTCCGTGTAACCTTGCTATCGACTGCTCTAAATATACTATATCTAGAAAGGTTAAGGCCCACTGTCGAAACGTTAACGTATGAGGAGGTTTCCACCGCGTAGCTACCATCTTCTTTGCCGCCGTTAATCCAGCAAAGAAGATGCGCTTGCGTAAATTGTTTAGTTGCAACTGTGAGACGTCATTTAATAAAAATAAAGAAGGAGAAGATATGATATTGATACTAAAGATAGTTGAAAGTTTTGAGGCAACCATATTCCAGAATGACGACACATTTGGGCATTCCCAAACCATGTGAAGGAAGGTACCAATACTATTTGAAGAGCAGAGAGTGCAGTTGGGATTATTCAAAATCCTCATAGCACATAGTCTGCGGGGAGTTAAATAAGTCCGATGTACAAAATTTTAATGAATTTGTTGATGGTCTGGATTTCTAGAAGATAACCTAATATTAGACCATACTGTGTCCCAACAAAAGTCAGGGTCCAAATTTGGTAAATCATTCCTCCAAACAGTATCAACAGATAAGGGCCCATAACTACAGTCTAATAGAAAACCATAGAGGGTGGAAACCAAACCTCTTGTTCTGTTAACATCACAGATAAACTCATGGAAGGGGTGCAATCTAAGGGGAGCTTGCCATCTATATCGCACTTCTTTAGAAGGCTCAATTAGTCGGTCGCCGGTACTTTTGGTACTTTAACTCATTGACTGCCAAGGCATGAGTTTCACGAGTTATTACAGTAGTCCCAGGCTGCCACAGCCCGAGTTTCCCGAGCTGGAAGCCATTTTGAAAAAAAAAAAAAAAAAATCAAAATTTTTTTTTATAAAAAAAAATCTAAAAATGCCTCAAATGTATTAGGCATGATCGCAATTGCGAAATTGCATGTTTAGCCCCATAACAAACACATCTTTCAAAATGTCAAAAATGGCTGTTTTGTCTGACTTTGAAGGCTTGTATCTCATGAATGCCTGAACGGATTTCCAAGCGGATTATTTTGTTTGAAAGCTGTTAAAAAGTACTACACATATGGTGCATGATCTAGGCATGGGCGTGCACGATCGGTGCACTAAAAATTTATCCGTGCACTAGAAATTTAGGAAGGTGGCAGTGTTTGTTTTGTCTGACTTTGAAGGCTTCTATCTCATGAATGCCTGAACGGATTTCCAAGCGGATATTTTTGTTTGAAAGCTGTTAAAAAGTACTACACATATGGTGCATATATGGTGCATGGGCGTGCACGATCCGTGCACTAAAAATTGATACGTGCACTACAAATTTAGGAATGTGGCATCCTGGTACTTGGCAGCCATCTTGAAAAGGGCATTCAATGAGTTAAGTACATTTTGATGCCAATACTTCTGTACTTTTACGCAAGTACATTTTTAATTACGGACTTTTGCTTGGAACAGAGTATTTCTACATTGCAGGATTGATACTTTCACTTAAGTAAACATTTGAGTACTTTTTTCACGACGGGTAAGTAGTGGGCCGGATTGGCTTATTGTCGGTAATCAGGCGAGAACAAGGGTGTCTATCCCCTTTTCAATGTACTAAACCCCAGGGAAAGGGATTGCTGAGGTGGAGCGCAAAAGCCTCCATCAGCTCCCAGTACTTACCACAGGCCTGCTACTCATATGCTGAGTTGGCAGTTCCTGGGATCAAACCAAGAACTTTGTGGTCCCAAGTCGAGTGCTCGACTGATTGAGCTACCCGGACACGAGATGTTACTGTAATTTGCAGCAAAAGGAGGCACAGATAGCTGATAGGCCTCGAAGACTAACCTATATAATCAAGGAATTACCAACACATGGCCTATAGATTAAGTTGTCTCTAAATAAATACCCTATTGGAAGAAATCAAAGACGACCTTGAGACAAGTTGCAGCTCTACACTCTCTGGCATCTGGATCATTTGAATCTACCAGAGATACCACAGCTGGAATATCACAGCCCACATTGTTTTGTGCGCCCTGCTGTTGAGTGCATTGTTTGGTGCACACACAATGCATACATAATTTAAGCACATACCCAACAAAGAATTTCAATAGACTAAACAGGAGTAGTTGTTTTTCAATACATTTAAATTGCAAGGTTTGCGTAAATTGCGTGGGTGTCCATCGTGCGCATGTCATGGTCCGCTCGTGAGCACAAAAAAAAAACAGTAAAATCCATGCCACATTTGCAAATGACTTAAATGCGTTGCATTAGCATTAGCAAAATTGTCTCTTTTGCAAGACACTTTATGTATATATACTTATATATTATTCGCCCCCTCTATTGATGCACCTTCTCCTTATTGGTACTGTACTGCTCTTGTCTTTGTTTTGTTTTTTTCCCTCTTATCTATCTTTCTTACGTCTCTGTAACTTTGTAAATAACTGTATACTGCTGTGCTACTACTGGACAACTAAATTTCCCCCTTGGGATAATAAAGGTATCTATCTATCTATCATTTGAGATACGAGTAGAATGTGATTACTAACAGTTTGTTTTTAATTTGGGGTCCTTGACATGAAAATGGTTGAGAACCACTGGTCTAAAAAAACAATCAAAACATGTAAAGTGGAACTTGGAAGCAAACCCCATATCAACTACATTTTAGGTACAAATATTTCAATACAAAGTACAGACTTAAAGTAAGATTGAGATCAGATAAAATACAGCACGATGTTTTTATTAATTTTGAAAAATCAGCTTTTAAAAAAAGACAGCCTGTTACATTCTGTATACTAGCGGGGATTTATTTTTTTATGTTTTAAAGAAGGTTATATTTTCCCAGGTGCTTTGGCGGATCTTCTGCCAATTTTCAGTGAAACTGTTGATTATTTTTCCTATGCCCGCGGTAAAACTTATATAATTAATATATAATTAATTAAGTATGGAGAAAATACAAAACATTTGAATTGCACTAGTAAATTTGCAATGTGCAATATCTGCCCCATGTACTATAGACCAGGGGATAATACTGATATTTTCACAAATTGGTACCACCCAAGGTGGTACCAATCCATGGCAAGCATCTGTTTTGCACAAAAAACATTACTTGGGCTAAAACGGCCCCCTCAAATATGTGAAAAGTGATGACTCATCACTTTTCATCCCTTTTTCAAACCACTAAAGCGTCGTTTTTAGCGGAATGTGGTCCTTAAAGGGAAAGACCACCCATTTTCAATATTGAAATATGTCATTAATATACCTTAGAGGAGTTGTGTGGAAATAGAAAAAAAGTCCCCCCCCTTCTGTGTTGCCTAGAACTGGAGGATTGATTTTGGGGTTTGTATTGTAAATTACAACTTGATGACATCACACATTGTACTTTACAATACAAACCCCAAAATCAATCCTCCAGTTCTAGGCAACACAGAAGAGGGGGAACTTTTTTTCTATTTCCACACAACTCCTCTAAGGTATATTAATGACACAGTTCAATATTGAAAATGGGTGGTCTTCCCCTTTAATTAACATTCCTCAATGTTCCAGATGTACTGGTACAACATAGACAACATGAAAAGGTCAGCAAAGGTTGATGTTTTCCACTAAAATAACAAAACTGAGGGCATGTTGTTTTGCCACAGCATTTTCTACACAGAAGCTCAGAATGCAGCTCCACTCTTTAAAGGCGGGGTGCACTTGGCTGTTTTTTTTTTTGTTTTGTTTTTTGGCAGAGCAGAGAACTTTCAAAAGTAGAAAACAGTCAAACTTTTCTTTCCAGATAAGCTCATAAGAAGTTAACTGCTTTTTATCAGCTGACCAACGCTGCTCGGGAGGCTGGGAGAGATTTCCCACAACACCACCAGAGATGGAGATCGAGAAAGTCAAAGTTGATGAATGAGCGCCGACCAGAGAACCCCCACCCCACCCCCCCACCCTCCTCTTTGTTGTCTGTCTCCAAAGCCCCCCCCCCCCCCGCATTGGTCCATTGTTAAAGCTGCAATACAGATCTTATTTGAACGAATGTGGTAAATGGTGCATTTATAAAGCGCCTTTATCCAAGGCGCTTTACAGAGATTGTGCATTACATTCACCCATTCACACATTCACACATTCATACACCGATGGTGGTGGAAACCATGCAAGGCACCAACCTGCTCATCAGGAGCAACAAGGGGTTCAGAGTCTTGCTCAAGGACTCTTCCACACAAACTCTGGGGGAGCCCGGGATCGAACTGGGTACCGAGTGCCACGCTGCGAGCTTGTAGATCTGATATTTTTGAAAAATCGTGAAAATTTGAATTTGATTCTATCAGTGTCTTTTGAATCCTTCTAAGGTTTTTTTTAAAAACCTATGTTTCTATGTCAGCAATCTGGCCAGCCATCGTCAAAGAAAAGGTCCTTTTCACTTAACTGGAGCTCAGTTAGTCTGTTCTTGAGAGACTACTAGTGTCAGTGGTTCTCAAACCTTTTCATGTGAAGGACCCCCAAAATTATAGGTATTTGGCCACGGACCCCCCATCTCAAAATATTTAGTTCCTGGGACCACCCAGAAGCAAAATTTTAGTTACAAACGTTCGCTTTGAAAATACATATATTCAAAGATTTGCACACATTTTCACGACTTTTTCAAAAAATAGCAGATCTACAAGCTCGCAGCGCGGCACTTGGTGAAGCGCTGTGAGCTTGTATATCTGCTATTTTTCACTGGTTAAGGCATTCAATGAGTCTAGGCCTATAATATAACTACTAGCACATCTGCAGGGGTTGGATCCATGGTATCCTAACTAGACATTTAGACCCTGGGATCAGGTAGGACAACCTACTGGTTGACAAGTAGTACTGCATGAAGCTCACAAAGCACAGGGTTCGGGGGGTCAAACAGGGATTCTCTCTTTTGAGGAGACCTGGGTTGAAGCACTCCTAGACATAAGGGTCATTACACTACGCCAATCAGAACGCCTCCTCAACATGGCCGGTGTAGGACTACAAATGCAACCCGTGAATTGCAGCGTTTAAAAAAACGAAATATTTAAACTATAATGAATTAGTTGGTGGGTATGGACAGAGTCATCACAGGAACTCAGAATTCAGCTCAACTGAGCTCTCTTCTGCAGTGTGGATAATCATATCAAACCAAAACACACTCCAGGCACAGGCAGTGTTTATTTATCTTTTGGTTGTGCTTGTTTGTTTCACTCAGAAAACACATGAACATTGTCTTAAAGTGCGTGCCGAGCGAACGCGGCTACGGCTGCAGATGCCATTATTCTCAGTACAAACACAAACAATACCACCTCCTGTACCCTGGCGGCAGCAGCAGCAGCAGACAGAGGGTGGGTGGCTGCCCGCCTGGCGACTCATGATAGCGTGCAGCGTTTTATAGCTCGCCACTGTGGGAACCACTAGGCCAGAGGGTCAGTCAGGGGTAGCCGTTTGTTTTTTTCTTCTTACATCATTTGCCCGCTTGGGTAGGAGGCAAAAAATGCCCACCAAATCTGGCAGCAAGACCAACAGTTTGCACAGCACCAAGTCCGTAAATAAGGACACACGTGCATTCTACGCCAGTGTTTCTCAAATAGGGGTACGTGTACCCCTAGGGGTACGCGGAGGTACTGCAGGGGGTACTCAGAAAATGCACCCCCTAAAGAAAAATAGAAGTATCATGATAATATTATTCATAGTTAAATAATTGACTACAATTTGAATTGGAAGAAGAAAAAACATTTACTGTTATGTTTAATGATGACACTTGGAGCCTGATAGATGATAATAACCCAAATGACATGGTACCAGTTCAACTGGGATGTGTTTGAATGTAAGTTATTGACATGAAAACTGACTAAAATGCTATGGCCACAGTGTTGAAAAATAAATCTGTTCAGGAGGCACCGTTTGAAACTCTCACTCCAGTTCTTATTTTTTGTGATGTTATATTCTTGAAAAGGGGGTTTAACATAGCATCATATACCAATAGTTTTAATTGCAGTTGTATGAGGAAAATGTTGTCGGGTACAGGGGGTACTTGGATTCAAAAATCAGGGAAAATTGTGTTTTTATGTGGCCACACCCACCAGTTCATTAAGTATGTGGCCACACCCACCAGTTCATTAAGTATGCCTGGTTGTTCAGGTGGGAGGTGACCCAGCTGAAGATAGCCACACCCACAGTGTATGGTAAAAGGGGAGGGGTTGATTATATGATGTCATTTAATCTGTGTTTTTTCCACTGGGCCTTTTGACTAAGAGGCTTTCAGCTTTCAGGAAGTAAACACAAATACACAGGGAAGACAAATAAGCACATTATAACCCCACCAGGTGGCCTATTAGACCACCTCTTTAAATAACGAACTCACTGAATAATGTTTATCTACGTATGACTCCTTAACCGCTGAAGCGAAGCCCTGTATAATTTATTGTACGACAAATAGCAAAAATAGCCAGTCTGCAAGCTCAAAATGTGTTGTGACGTGTTGTGAGCTTGTAGATCAGCCATTCTATTTTCTTTTTTTATTTTACTTTGACAATTTAAAGAGTATGAATTGCATGAGGGTAAGGGATGGGACGATATGGACATTTCATATCACGATTATTGGAACCAAAATAATTGCGATTTAAGATATTATCACAATGATCAAAATACCCCCAACATCCATTATTCTGGGGCAGAACTGAGCAGTGGAGGCTGCGCAACAACGCCTGAGTGCATGCATGTGTGCACGTGTGTGTGTGTGTGTGTGTGTGTGTGTGCGTGCAGCTACAGTGTGTGTGTGTGTGTGTGTGTGTGTGTGTGTGTGTGTGTGTGTGTGTGTGTGCAGCTACAGTGTGTGTGTGTGTGTGTGTGTGTGTGTGTGTGTGTGTGTGTGTGTGTGTGTGCAGCTACAGTGTGTGTGTGTGTGTGTGTGTGTGTGTGTGTGTGTGTGTGTGTGTGTGTGTGTGTGTGTGTGTGTGTGTGTGTGTGCGTGCGTGTGTGTGCGTGCAGCTACAGTGTGTGTGTGTGTGTGTGTGTGTGTGTGTGTGTGTGTGTGTGTGTGTGTGTGTGTGTGTGTGTGTGTGTGCGTGCAGCTACAGTGTGTGTGTGTGTGTGTGTGTGTGTGTGTGTGTGTGTGTGTGTGTGTGTGCAGCTACAGTGTGTGTGTGTGTGTGTGTGTGTGTGTGTGTGTGTGTGTGTGTGTGTGTGTGTGTGTGCAGCTACAGTGTGTGTGTGTGTGTGTGTGTGTGTGTGTGTGTGTGTGTGTGTGTGTGTGTGTGTGTGTGTGTGTGTGTGTGCGTGTGTGTGTGCGTGCAGCTACAGTGTGTGTGTGTGTGTGTGTGTGTGTGTGTGTGTGTGTGTGTGTGTGTGTGTGTGTGTGTGTATGTGTGCGTGCAGCTACAGTGTGTGTGTGTGTGTGTGTGTGTGTGTGTGTGTGTGTGTGTGTGTGGCATGTGTGCTGTGTGTGTGTGTGTGTGTGCGTGCATGCGTGCACACGCGCGTGTGTGTGACTCAACAGTGCCACTCCTGCTACGGACAAAGCCAGCCACAGAGCCAGTTATAGGCAGCCACACACGAACATATTGCACTCTGGAGGAGCGGCTGACCACCGCTCAAAGGGACAGACATTCAGACAGACTGATAAATATAGACACCCACTGCGCTAGGCCTAACGAGTAGGACAAAAGCATCTCACAGAAGAAGACTCAGACGTTTTGCAATCTGCTGCGGTTGAATATTAATTTGGTGGCACCACAAGAAGTATCAGGCTGGCCAAAAAAGAAACAGAAAAAAAAGGAGGGGAAAAGGACAAAGGGGAGAAAAAAAGTGAAAGCTCGAAGCTGCTTGCACTTGCATTTACTTAAAGTGCACCAGGCTGCAGCAGTGCTATATGCAGTTTACATCCCAGAGAGTTGTTTGAATTAACGGTGAGTGGCCACCTATAGGCACAAAAAAACTAGTGATAAATTAACCCAAGGAGTCATGGACAACATTGCTGCTGCGTACGGCGCCCGTCACTTAGATTCCATTAGGTTAATCATGCATAATAGTAACACAAAGCAAAGAATGATAAATCACCAACAGCTCCTTTGCAAATATGGTATGGCTGGGTAGGGTGCCACCGAGAAGGGCTTTGCAGCTCAAAGATAGGGCAGAACAGAGAGCACCGAGAAAGTACATGAAAGGATGAGAGATGAAAAAAACTGTGTGCACAAGTGGGGGAGAACTGTGTGCATGTCTATGTACGCGCGCGCGCGAGAGAGAGAGAGAGAGAGAGAGAGAGAGGGAGAGGGAGAGAGAGAGAGAGAGAGGAGAGGAGAGAGAGAGAGGAGAGAGAGAGAGAGAGAGAGAGAGGGAGAGAGAGAGAGAGAGAGGAGAGAGAGAGAGAGAGAGAGGAGGGAGAGAGAGAGAGAGAGAGAGGGGAGAGAGAGAGAGAGAGAGAGAGACACTGTAGAGGGCGGGAAGCCCCAGCTGTTTTGTTCCAGGGGGTTCATTTCTTTGATTGACTTGGATCAAAACAAAGAACATCAAAAACAAAAGGCGCGCCAGGAGTTGTGATTTCCACAGGGTGCTCATCGAGCCTGGAACAACATGGGGTCAATGCAGAGCCGGGGGCACATTTTCCACCCTCAATCAACACTTTATTCTGGGTAATTAACCGCTCTTTTAGTCCGTTTAGACCGGGAACGCATATATTATGCTTTAACTATTAAAAAATAGCAGATCTACAAGCTCACAGCGCAGCTTCTAAATCCTTCTAAGGTTTTTTTGAAAAACCTATGTATTTGGCCAAGGACCCCCCCATCTCAAAATATGTTGTTCTAGGGACCCCTCCAGAAGCAAATATTTGAGTTAAAAAATACGATTTTTCAAAAATAGCAGATATACAAGCTCACAACACGGCACAGAGTTCCTCGCTGCAAGCTTGTAGATCTGCTATTTGTCAATAGCTAAAGTATAAAATAATTGTAGGCCTAAATGGGTTAAAAAAATAAAAACAGTGAAAAGGCAAATACAGAAAGCAGTGCGTGAATCCCGGCTGAGAGGGATTAGAGTTCCTACAGGAGGATCGGTCGTACAGCTCACTATAAGTTGTATTATTTATTGAGAGCGCTTTGCGTTGGATTGTTGCACGAGTAGGAAGAAGATGGATGGTTTTGAGGCTCGACAAGGAATCAGAGATGGGCATTGGCTGTCACTCTGGGACACTGAGCCCATACCTGCACATTAGTCCCTTTTTAAACCCATTTAGGCCTAGAACTATTGAATGCTTTAGCTGTTGAAAAATAGCAGATCTACAAGCTGCGAGCTTGTAGGAATATAATTGAATATAATTATGTATTTTTAAAGCAAACGTTTAATTTGTAACTCAAATTTTGCTTCTGGGGGGTTCTGGGGGGTAGATATTTTGAGATGGGGGTCCATGGCCAAATAAATATCATTTTGGGGGTCCTTCACATGAAAAGGTTTGAGAACCACTGACATAGTAGTCTCTCAAGAACAGACTAACTGAGCTCCATTTAAGTGAAAAGGACCTTTTCTTTGACGATGGCTGGCCAGATTGCTGACATAGAAACATAGGTTTTCAACAAACCTTAGAAGGATTCAAAAGACACTTATAGAATCGGGTCAAAATTTGAATTTTCACGATTTAAAAAAAAATAGCAGATCTACAAGCTCGCAGTGAGCTTGTATATCTGCTATTTTTTTTATAGTAAAAGCATCAAATAATGATACACAACGATGTGTACCCGTTCTAAATGGGTTAAACCGTCCAGCTCTGTCTGGCAGCCGTCTGTATCGACAGCACAACCATCAGCCAGCCGCCTTCCAGGGAATGTTCACAGTCTAGTTACCATCATAATGACTGTGAGAAATGGACGACATTAACAAGTGTTACGGGATAGTCAATCTTTCATATCTTGGAGGGAGGGAAGGGGGGAAAAAGAGACGGAAATGTAGACGTCAGAATGCTGGGAGAATCAGAACGCAGGCATATATTAATGCCTGGACATTGTGATAGCTATATAGCTAGATATATATATATATATATATATATATATAGACAGCAGATAAGTGTGATGGAGGGTGGAGCACATATCATGTGATCGTCTCTGGCAGCCGTCTGAGTGATTGAATGCCAAAACTTTAGATTCACACAGCATTCACTGAAAGACCGTCTGCCGGCTGCATGCGCACTAAAATGATGTCAAACTCTTTGTGCACAAAACTAGCTTCAACCCACGTAAAGCCCATATGGGTGACCGGAGTCTATACAAAGGCTGGGCGATATTAGAAAAACCTTCGATATTCGTTAATGTTGTTGTTTAATTATCACGATATTAGTAAAAACAATTGCATTATAGTCTTCAATGTTTTTCTGCTTTAGATCCACTGCTTGCCCTAACCCAGATAATGAATAGCATAGAATAAAGAGATGAAATGCCTTATTTCCATTTTTTCCCCACACCTGGTTACAGATAGACTGCTTTTCTGCATGTGCATGCATAGTGTGTATGTAAATTAATTTGACACGCGGGGCGGCCATGAATGGCAGCAGCCGCGCGCACCATGGGCACGCACAGCGTGCACAGAGCAATACAAAAAACAGGTAAACAACATAGGATTCGATTATGGCAGTTAACCGACATTATTTATGGAAACCTCTGGCATCCATCGTGTTAACTATTGAAAAATAGCAGATATAGCGAGCTTGTAGATCTGCTATTTTTTGAAAAATGTAAAAATGTGTGCAAGAGTCTTTGAATATCTTTGACCCGATCTTTGACACGACTTCTAAATCCTTCCTCTAAATCAGTGGTTTTCAAACTTTTTCATGTCAAGGACCCCCAAAATTACATTTATTCGGCTGCAGACCCCCCATCTCAAAATATGTTGTTCCATGAAAAAAAGAATGTCATACAGTCAACACAAAATGACAAATGTGCGACAAAAAAAACAAAAGTAATTTGTTCTACTTTTTTTTTGAAGGATGTTACCCAAAGTTGCATAAGTCAAATGTACTCCACGGGGCGACGAACGGAACGGAACAGGCCATGTCCATTAAGTTAGTGGGCTAGCAAACATTTTGGAGATCATCATCTCGTTGGAAGGGGAGTGTTATTTTATGGCCCGTTATGGCCCTCCCTGACAACGGATCAGACTTCTCAGGCCCCTCCCCCACTCACCGTGTAAGTGATCACTGCCAGCATGCCGAGCAGGGTCAGGGAGCTGATGGAGAAAGACAGAGCAGGTAGGCCATCTGCGGGAGGAAGAGAGAGAGAGAGAGCAGAGAGAGAGAGAGAGAGAGAAGCCATTAGCCCATTTAGGCCTAGAATTATTGAATGCTTTAACCAGTGAAAAATAGCAGATATACAAGCTCACAGCGCGGTTGTAACTCAAATTTTACTTCTGGGTGGTCCCTGGAACTAAATATTTTTTTGAGATGCGGGTCCGTGGCCAAATAAATATCATTTTTGGGGGGGTCCTTCACATGAAAAGGTTTGAGAACCACAGACATAGTAGTCTCTCGAGAACAGACTAACTGAGCTCCAGTTGAAGTGAAAAGGACCTTTTCTTTGACGATGGCTGGCCAGATTGCTGACATAGAAACATAGGGTTTTTTAAAAAAAAACCTTAGAAGGATTCAAAAGACACTTATAGAATCGGGTCAAAATTCAAATTTTCACGATTTTTCAAAAAATAGCAGATCTACAAGCTCGCAGCGCGGCACTCGGTGCCGCGCTGTGAGCTTGTATATCTGCTATTTTTCAATAGTTAAAGCATAAAATAATGATACACAACAACGTTCTGTACCCGTTCTGAATGGGTTAGAGTTACAGTTCTGCCCTCTGACAGAGAGAGAGAGAGAGAGAGCCTGGCCACTCTGATGCCGCAGTGTGCCTGCCAAGCGCTAAGAGCCTGCCCCCCCCCCCCCCCCCCCGTATAGCTCAAATGATGTATGTGCACTTTGGGGATATTTCAGCGAGCAGCGCTTGTTTCAGATTATTTTCCTTTTCCCATTGTTCCACATTCCGCTGCCGGGCTGTCATTTAAAGGTCACGGACACATTTACCCCCAGAGCAAATATCTGAGTAGACGGTGAGAAGAGGAAAAAAAGGAGAACCACCATATGTCTTTTTTCAAATACATACCTTGACTGAATGACTGGCTTTGAAATAATTCTTAAGTGAACACTTTTCTAAACTAAAGGACGCATTACATCAAATTACACTTTTTCTTCATTTTGTTGTGTTCCGTGTGCCTTCTACTACCTCCACGAATGAAATCCGAACACGCAGTTGTCATTTCTTGTGGTCTATTAAAGTGTTATACACCAACGGGTTGTTTGATTTGCCTCCCAATATTACCTAACATAGGGCAACCCTTCTTCCCCATATCTCAACTCAACAACGACCGTTCTCTCACACCGCATTAAAACCAGGACGTACTCTGGACTACCATGAATTCCTCTTTGTATTTGTATATCTGTGGACTCGAAAATATATAGTTCTAAGCCAATATCTTAATTACACCCATTGTGAAGTTTGTTTATGCTTAATGATGAATATAATAATGATCATTATGTGTCTATTTAAATTGATTAACCCGCTGGGGCTGCCCAACCCACCAATCCTCAATTCCCGGAGGGGTGGGGATAGACTAGCCTGACACTTCAGTCCGCACATCACCACCCCCTGCTGGTGGGTGGTGTGTAGTGTGGACTGAAGCTGCACACATTTTAATCTATTTCGAAAGCGCCCAAAGAGCGGGCGCATTGAATGGGCCAATCAGGGTTGTATGCTTGGGGCACGTGGTAGGCTGCTCCGGTCCCAGCCCCCTCCAAACAGAGCTCTTGAGCTCACGTGAGACTCGCTCGTGGACTCTGATTGGTGTCCTCTGCCCACGTGAGAGTCTAGTGGACTCTGATTAGTCCGTGAAAACTGTCATGGCGGAGTCAGACTCGACTCGTATTATTTTAATAAACTATGAAATAGTGCCGTTTCTTCACGTTTTAATACCATTTTGCACTAACGTAAACATGCAGACATATAATATGTTATGAGAAATAACGTATTTTTGCAATGTCACGCCACGTCGCCGTCGCGTGTGTGTGTGTGTGTGTATGTGTGTGTGTGTGTGTGTGTGACGTCAATAGGCTTTAGCCCCCCCCCCCGCCGAAATAGAATGTCTGCCCTCAATTTCAGACTCTCATCCCGAAGTGAAACGTAGTGTGAGATGTCTGGCGCTCGCAGTCAGGCAAGGGATAGACTAAAACATCTCTTACAAAGAGAAACCTTTTGGAGTTTTAAACTTGAAGCTATGGAGTTTCCAGGCCTCAATGATGAAATAGATTATGCACCTTTTTTTATAATTGTTTGGTCTGCTAAGGGATTTGGAATTATTGTAAAGTGATTATTTTTTTGTGCTTGAGTACCTACAAACTGTTTTGTTTATTTTTTGTTTTCTTTTTGGTGTTTTAAAGTGGTATTGGGTAGGTTTTCATGTTCTCTATAAGTCTACATTATGTCTTGGCGTGGTGTTAGCCTCCCAATCAACATATATATGAGCTTGTGATGTCATATCCTGTTTCCTATAAAAGCCATGTGTGTTCTGCATTTTTGCTTAGTCACCCTGAAGAAGGCATAATGTGCCGCAACGCGTAGGTGCATTTCTTTATATTCCTGCTACGCATTAGCCCTGAAATAAAGGCTTTTTAACTTTCCCCCAAGAGTCCCTTGGTCGAGGGGGCATGATGGCGCAGTGGTTAGCGCTTCACCTCACAGCCCAAAAGGTCCTGGGTTCGATTGCCGCCGGGGGACGCTGTGGGTGCTGGGGGCGTGTTTCTCCCTCCGCGTCATCAGCGCCCACACCCTAGGTGGGGTCGGCGATAGGGCCTTTCTGTGTGGAGTTTGCATGTTCTCCCCGTGTCTCCTAGGGTTGATACCCTCACAAAAACATGCAGTAATCCTGGTCTCAATAATGCCTCCCCCTGGCCAGTCGGGGCGCTTGATGGAGGGGAAAGCAACTGGTTGGAATAACGTGTTCCGTCCACGCACTACGTCCAAACCAGGGAAATCCCCCCCGTCAGGTGATAAGAAACAACTTGGACTACTCATGCATTGAAGGAAGTATGAGGTCAGTCCGTTGTCTCCCCAGGCGCGGCAGAGGGAGAGCAGAGCCCAGGATTTTACATATAATTGGCACTGGGTGAAAAATGCAAAAAAAAAAAAAAAAAAAAGAGTGCCTTGGTCTAACTTTTATTCCACCAAACCTCCGTGTTCTTTTATCCATTGTAACTCGTGGAGCCTCAGAGAGTAACCAAATGGACCTCCTACCACTTCACTACACTACACGGTACACTGTAATGGTGTCTTGTCTCAAAGCAGCAGGCAGTGCTCACTATGTGCGCTTCTTCGCCCTAACAAGAAGTTTGACTGACAGACAAACTCCCTCAACAACTCGCACAGCAGACAGAACAGGTCATTTATCACTGTACTGTAGCTGGATAAGATGAAAACACATGCAAAGAGAACAAAAATGAAAATGTCTTATCGAAGGTTGGTTTTAAAAAAAAAACACACACACATTTCAAGTCCCTGAACAGATACAATATCTTTTTGAAAAAACTGCATGAAATGTCTACTTTAATACACAAGCGTTGACATAGCTTTTCATATTTCCAAGTCTTTGCTGTTTCCAAAGCATGAGAGAAGATATTGTAGATGGGTTTTCATTTTTAACACAGGGTTACTTTTCCATCAGTGCTTCCATTCAGTTCTCTGTCCAACACATTCTCCTTTGAATTGTGGCTGCACCTAGACATAGCTTAGATAAAATAATGATGACATTGTTCAGGAGAAATTGAAACAGTTTACTAGGTGAGTTGCAATTATTCAAACATAATGTCAGGCCCAGGGACGTGCTGGGCCCCTGATTCAGCCCGGGAAAAAGAGTTGTAGAGGCCCTCATTGTTGCTACTCAGAGATTTGCCATTTCAGATCATGACAAGTGACAAGCCAGTGAGCCAATTACATGAGTTATATTTTGTCATTGTCGGGTGGAAACCCTAACCCAAAACCATTTTAAAAATGATTTAAACTAGTGAAAACAGACGATCTACAAGCACACAAGGCCTCGCGGTGCGAGGCGTTGTGTGCTTGCAGATCTGCTGTTTTCACTACTTTTGTGCAACGGCCTTGTATGATGAAAGCAGGGCTTTGCTTTGCAAAAAAAATTACAAATTTGAAACTTGGAGATACAAGGTTTCTGCCCGACAGTGACGATTTACTTTGTTGGCCACCCAGCCCCCAAAATGGAACGAAGGCCGACATTTTATTCGTATTTTTTTCCTAATGGCCGGCCTGGACCGGCCAGGAATGAACCGGTCGTTCGGGAGTTGTCCCGCTTTTCCCAATGGCCAGCACGTCCCTGGTCAGGCCATATCCAGAGACTAACAAATGTTGGCGATGTTACAGAAAAATAAAAAATAAAAGGCGTTTGATAACATTAGCTATTCATCTATACATACATTTGTAAACTGCAGCCAGCGGTTTTTATTTATTTGTTAGACACGACCAAATGCAGCACTCCAATTGGCTATAACGTCCGCCCAGTCCAGGGGATCTTAACGTCCGCCCAGCCCATGGATCTGTAACCCTACACCAGCACATATAACAAGCCTGCAAGCAGCTGTTGTCACGGTTACGCTCCACCCAGCCCACGGCCAGCCCACTGAATCTCACAGCTGATCCACAAAACCATTAGCGCGACAAACAAAACAACTCCGGCAGCAAGCACACACAGGAGGACAACAAAACAACTCCAGCTAACAAACTAACTCCAGCTAACAAACTAACTCCAGCTAACAAACTAACTCCAGCAAGCGCACACACTGGAGGACTCCCTTTGCAATCCTGCAATGACGAACTTACATGCTGCTTCAGCTAAAAAAGGTAATTATTGTATTGCAATTCTTTAACAACGTGGCGAGGGGGGCTAGACAGGAGCGCCGCGTAGCGGCGCGAGTTTCTAGTGAGCTTACAAAACTCAATTCCGTGTTTGGGTGAAAGTTGTGAAGATGGGTGTTATCAAACCCATCAGCACCGATTTAACTCATTTGCTGCTATGGCCGAGGAGCCTGAAAAAAATCCCGCTGTACGGCCCTGCCATGCCCGAGGAACCCGAGAATTTCACGTTAAAAAAAAAAAAAAAAAAAAATCTTTGACCCCAAAAAATGTAGTAGGCATGATAGCAATCGCGAAATTGCATGTTTAACCCCCATAGCAACCCCATCTTTCAAACATGGCAGCCATCTTTGTTTACATTTTAGGAAAACATAATGGCTTGTATCTCATGAATGCCTGAACGGATTTCCATTCTGATTTTTTTGTTTGAAAGCTGTGAGCAATGTGGACACACGTGGTGCATTATCTAGGCATGGGTGTGCATGATCCGTGCACTATGAATTACATGGAAGTCTATGGAGACAGGGGCATATGAGAGTACGAAGGTATTGTTAAATGGCAGCAAATGAAACACATTTACCCTAGCATCCCTATTCTGGGGTGAACATTTTATGCAAAGAGGCAAACTTTATTCGGGCCCTCTACTTTGTGCATTCGGAAAAACATAAAAAAAGTGCCGCTTTGTTCTTGTTCGTTCCCTGACACCTACTGCATCTTCGGATGGGACGATATTATGAAACATTCAGATCGCGATTATTGTGACAAAAGAAATCGCGCATTTACGATTTTATCACGATAATCAAAATCCATTATCCTGGGGTGGAACATTTGCCAAAAAACAGCAGATCTACAAGCTCACAACGCGTCACAATGTGACGCGTTGTGAGCTTGTAGATCGGCTGTTTTTTGGCAAGGATATTTGATAGAGTGAAAAAACCTCAAGTACATATATTATAAGTACCTTTTACATAGAGGGTTTAAGTGGTACCGGATATGCAGCTCAGATAAAAATAAAAGGTGAATTGATCCCAGTGCATGACGGAGGACGATATCACGATAAATTAAATCTCCACGATACAATTATCGCGAGTGTTTTTCATCACGATAAACGATAATGTCGCGCATCGTCCCGTCCCTAGTTCAAAGAGGCGAACTTTAATTCGGGCCCTCTACTTTGTGCATTCTGAAAACATAAAAAAAAGTGCCGCTTTGTTCTTGTTCGTTCCCTAACACCTACTGCATCTAGGGATGGGACGATAAGTGATATTATCGTTTATCGTGATAAAAAACACTCGCGATAATCGTATTATGGAGATTTATTTGATCGTGATATCGTCCTCCGTCATGCACTGGGATCAATTCACCTTTTATTTGCAGAGCTGCATATCCGGTACCATTTTTTAAACCCTCTATTGGTAAAAGATACTTATAATATACGTACTTGATACAGTCTTTTTCTCTCACTCTCTATCGAATAGCCGATCTACAAGCTCACAACGCGTTGTGAGCTTGTAGATCTGCTATTTTTTTGGCAAATCATGTTCCGCCCCAGGATAATGGATTTTGATTATCGCGATAACATCGTAAATCGCGATTTCTTTTGTCAAAAATAATCGTGATATGAAATGTTCATATCGTCCCATCCTTAACTGTATCCTGAAGCAGCTTCCTAACACGGGCACAGTATATCAACATCTGGTCCTGGCACCGTAGGCTGACTTGATGCGTGTCACCTCTGATTGAGACGGAGAGGGGACCGCCCGTCAGGCCAGGGCACCGGTGGGTGCCAGGCCAGCTGTCAGGACGGTTGCCAGAAAGACAGGGATTGATGAAGAGACTGATCGTCCCCTCTCCCCTGTCAGGATCCCAGCTGTCATAAGGTGCCACGTGAACACCGCACACTGGTCCCCGTTCGCGGTTTACCCCACA
This sequence comes from Nannobrachium achirus, assembly GCF_963921795.1. Taxonomy (NCBI): domain Eukaryota; kingdom Metazoa; phylum Chordata; class Actinopteri; order Myctophiformes; family Myctophidae; genus Nannobrachium; species Nannobrachium achirus. Next base: position 3,520,134 of record NC_137833.1, on the reverse strand, counting down.
CACGGCTTAGTGGGACTCGGCCCACCTGTCGGCACGGGCATGGCTTAGCGGCATGCTCGCAGGCAAAGCAAACAGCTTCAAACACAAACCCTTCTCCTTGGGAGTGACATTTAACTACGAGTACGAACTTCCCACATCACGGCGGGTAAAGTATAAGCCTTCGGTAACATTTATCACTCTCATTTCACAAGCAGCAGGACAGGAGGACGGGGGGGAAGAGATAAATTATATACCTACCGTCTATTGTGCTGTGGTGAAAAAAGAAAGACCAAACAAAAACTTTAAAGTGTGACAGCAGCTTCTTCGACGAGCATTAACATGTGAATAGGCGTCTCCTATTCTCGGGTGTTTCTTTGTGATCTTGCCGCCATTGTTAAGTGGCGATCTAGCTTGGTAAAGGAGACAATGGCTTCGTGTTCGGCATGGAGAGCATTCTGTTCACGAACTCGGCACAAAGACGGGGATGGGTGTTTGTTGCTTCTCTGCGCGCTTCCTTGAGCAGATTTTCCGGGGATTAGACAAGAGAGAATATCGTCTATTATCGATGGAGCTCCACATCTGGCTGCAAAGCCATGATTCCAACAGCAACACTGGAATAACCAAAACTTAGGAAAGCCTTGACAAGGTACACTCACAGCGAACACAGCCTTGCAATAGAGAAAGGCCGCCCGCCACAGACAGACCCCACTTCCAAGGGAAGACAGACTATGCACACAAAATGTGGTGGAAACAGAGCTACACTTTCTAACCACCTGCCCACTATACCAAGACATCAGAGACGCATACTTCCCCACAGATTACGCACACCCAAAGTGAGTTTGTAAACCTGACCAACGACTAAAAAACGCCCCATACCTACTGGGAGAAATACAACAATGTGCGAACACAGCAGCAAGATTTGTGAACTGTTGCGATAAAAGAAGGCTAGAGAATGGAATACAATCATCACCCTAAGGTCTACAAACCACTGAACGGCATCCAGACCTATACTGCACTGCACATACAGTATAAACAGAGCTGCTACCTTTAAACACCTTTTAAATGTGAGGCTTTTTTTCTTTTCCTTCATTTGTATGCTACTGAAATTGTATTGAGAAAAAATAAATGCTGATATTTGGTCCAAAATGCTTCATACCCTGTATATACATAGCGACACAATAGCTCTGTTTGCACAATGCTGTACCCCCTCCAACTCTATATATGTTCCCCATTTTCAACAGTTTTTTATTATGTTTTGAAACTTGCTTTGGCAATGCAAACGTATGTTTTCTCATGCCAATAAAGCTCCTTTGAATTGAATTGAATTGAATTGGAATGAGAGGTCTCTTATCTTGCTGTGCATATAGTAGGCCTTCAGGCTTGTGTACAGAGAGGAGACTTGCACAGGGAGGTGTTTATTAAACCCATTTAGGCCTAGCATTATTGAATGCTTTAACCAGTGAAAAATAGCAGATATACAAGCTCACAGCGCGGCACCGAGTGCCGCGCTGCGAGCTTGTAGATCTGCTATTTTTGAAAAAGTCGTGAAAATGTGTGCAAATCTTTGAATATATGTAATTTCAAAGCAAACGTTTGTAACTCAAATTTTGCTTCTTGGGGGTCCCTGGAACTAGATATTTTGGGATGCGGGTCCGTGGCCAAATAAATCATTTTGTCACATGAAAAGGTTTCAAATATCACCTTCACATGAAAAGGTTTGAGAACCACTGACATAGTAGTCTCTCAAGAACAGACTAACTGAGCTCCAGTTAAGTGAAAAGGACCTTTTCTTTGACGATGGCTGGCCAGATTGCTGACATAGAAACATATTTCCTTAGAAGGATTCAAAAGACACTTATAGAATCGGGTCAAAATTCTAATGTTCACGATTTTTCAAAAATAGCAGATCTACAAACTCGCAGCGCGGGCTTGTATATCTGCTATTTTTCATTAGTTAAAGCATAAAATAATTATACACAATATGTGTACCCGTTCTGAATGGGTTAAAGAGCACCTTTAGCCTAAGCACTTGGCCCTGGCTTCTCTCTCTCTCTCATGATATAATCACACAGCAGCTATGGTGGTGGTGACACATAAAGCTCACTACAGAAGGGTTCCAGGAAGAACCAAGCGGTACCAAGAAGATGCACATGAGACCAGGGGTGTCCCACCAAATTCTGGGCCCTGGCGGGTACAAGGATTCACTGGATTATTTTGTACTTTAACTATTGTAAAAAATAGCAGATATACAAGCTCACAGCAGCTTGTAGATCTGCTATTTTTGAAATTATTTCAAATCCTTCTAAGTTTTTTTGACAAAACTATGTTTCTATGTCAGTGGTGCGCAAACCTTTTCATGTGAAGGACCCCCAAAATGTTGTGTATTCTCAAAACATTTAGTACCAGGGACCCCCCCCCCCCCCCCAGAAGCAAAATTTGAGTTAAAAATGTTCGCTTAAAAAATACATATATTCAAAGATTCGCACACATTTTCACGACTTTTCAAAAATAGCAGATCTACCGCGCTGTGAGATTGTATATTATGCTATGTTTCAATAGATAAAGTATAAAATAATTAAGGCCCCTCCGCCTTGGGCCCTAGTAACTCAGTCCCACTCCCACTCCCCCCCCCCCCGCTTGTGATGCCCTTGCAGGAGACTGTTTTAAAGGTGTTAGGGATGAGAGGAAATCTCCATAACCCTGCAGTGTAGGGTGTCTGCCAGGATGAAGATAAACAATCATTTGGTGGACATCATAAATTGTGGGAAAACATATTTGATTGATAAGTATGGGCTAAAAAAAAAACATCTATAATCAGTCAGGGCAACAGGACAAACTAATCATGTTTTGAATGATAAAATTGCCGCTTTTCAGAGAGCAGGAATTATAACACAAATATAAAACTCTACAGCACTGACTTGATATTTTAACTCTTGAATGCCTTCCCTCAAGTACAGCAAGTAGCTCAAAATGTAAGTTATGATTTTGTTAACAATTTTGCTGCCATTTTAAACATAGCTGTAGTAAGCAGCTGCCAAATTGTCCTTACCTTTTAACGTGGGCACATGCACGCATAGTGCATGATCTGTGCGCGACTCATGTAGTAGACCGGTAGACAAGATGACAGCTTTCGAATAAAAAAAAATCCTTTGGAATAGACAAATCCGTTGCCAGGCTGTTACCCCTGCTGTATCCGCCGGTGTTACATAAGAAAACATTGGAAACGGCCAGTTGTGCGCTATGGTAGCACGTGGACACGTTCGAGCACATAGCAGACGATATGTGCGCGGATCATATGCCAGGCGGGCACAAGAATCAAACAGCTATCTAATAAAAAAAACGCGTGAAAAAAGATGATGAAATGACCGTGCTGCTCCTTCCTCTGTTTACAATGTAAACAGATGGGACGGAAGCTACGATGGGGCCTTGGACAGGATACGGAAACCTAGATCCGGTCAGAACCGGAAATACGGCAGGATACAGTTAGGAGGCGGGCCTAAGAGTCCGAAACGGCTATATACAGCGATCATACTTTTAATTGTTTCATAATGATTAAAGCAAATAAAATTTCCGGGAACGACGGGCATCGCAGTGTGGTACAGCGGGAAATCAACGGTTTCGACGGGGATCGCAGGAAATGAGTTAAATGGCATGCAAGCTACTATTCTTTGTCTCATCTTCATAATATTATTAACGGTTGTAACACTTGGAGAGGAGCCATCAGGTCTTCTCTGTAGGATCTAAACTTCTCTCTCTACTCTCTAGGGAGAAACTTAGAAAAAGGTATTTTCTTTTTCTCCTGTCAAAACAATCGTCTCAATGGCATTATCATGAACATTGAGTTAAGCGTTTAAGATTTATATATAAAAAAAAAAGACCAGGCCAGTCAAAAGTGAGTGAGAAAGGCATTTTACACTGGACTAAAGTATGCATGAACTGAAGTAAGATCCATGCTATACTTAACTAAGATTAAAAGAATATTAAAAGACGACGAGTTGCCTAACCCTAACCAGAACCAATAGAACAGTTCCTTTCCTTCAAAGAAAAGCATACAGTATGTTGAGTGCTACAGATGAAGTCAAATAGGGATCTCTAAGGCACACTGTTTATTGGAAACATTGAAGTATTGAAATATTAAAAACACAAGGGTAACCTGTGTTTCAACTCAGCGAGCCTGCACTGTGGCCACTGACGAAGAGATCCAACTTAAATGAGCTTAAACTCTTCTTCTGATTATGATCTAATCCTCCCCAAAGAGCATCCGATTCCTGATGGACATAATTACGGAGCCATGCTACTAAATGTCTTAATGTTCTTTTCAAGGAAAATGTTCAAAATGAACTCCTACAAGCTAATGGTGAATACTGAGAAACATCAAATATTGAACACATTAAATATTACATCTTTCAAAAAAGTTGGCAAGAAAAGAAAAATCGAATAACTTCATGGCCTGCCTGTCCAATCTTTAGCTATCAATAGTAAGTGCTAAGTGTGCAGTGTTCCATGGTGAAGCAGCACCATACAGACTGGCTGCTTGTGTGCAGATCCTAGTACTAACACTATAGTGTTATTCTATTTAGAAAAGCCTCCTGTGGACAGGTGTCAAAAATGAGAATGAACACAAGTTTCACTTCAACTTCACCAGGCATTTCAGGCTTTCGCACATATTTCACCGTAGGGCATTCACCAAATATTCGAATATTCGAATATCAAAGTCACTATTCGACATTTTTCACCAAAGACAAATATTCGCTTATTTTTAACACATGGGCTGCTAAGGTTTATAACATTTATAGCTGTTGCTGCTGCCACCATTGACTTACGCTTTGTTTTGACGTGCCTCGCAAGCTTTGTGCGTGTGCACGTGCGTGTCCAGAGAAGATTGAGGAGGATAATCCATTTGTTTACAAACGCTCGCGAAACTAAAATCCAAAAATCGCGGTAAAGTGTCGCCGTGAAAACAATCAGCTCTCTGCTTCCATGGGGCTGTTTTCACTTCATTCTTAGATAAAGCCGTTCTTATGTTTCAAAGTAGAATCTAAAGCAATGTTAAGTCCTTCCGTGATGTCTTCCCTAGAGGGGCTGCCTGCACTGACTGGGTGACGTAATGCACTCAGGTCATGCAAAGGGCAGCTGCAGGCTCAAAAAGTTAACTGTTTGTTGCCTCGTCTGTGAACGAGATAACTTCCTGTGGCAGGGGGACACCTAGTGGCCTTAACTCGTCCCTGAACGAGTTTGGCTCCCCAAGTGCTAAAAAAAGATATAGTTTATAAAGCTTGGCGAGATAGTAAGTTATAAGCATGAGTTGTCAATGCCCCTGGTGGATGAATTTGTTAATGCTCTATACCAGGGGTTCTCAAACCTTTTTAGGCCGTGACCCCCAAAATAAACATATTTGAACTGGGGACCCCCACCCTGACAAGCACTTGGAATTGTAGTTATTACATTTAATGTGACTCGGTTCAGCAGATAAATATTGTGAAATTAGCAGATCTACAAACGCGAGGCGTTGTGAGCATGTAGATCTGCTATTTTCACAATGTTTGCCTCTTGCTTACTTAATATTTGCCAGTTTAGCCAGTCCTGTCGAATATTCGACTATTCGAATTAGAGATGTTACTGATCAATCGGCAATGGATCGGATCGGGCCGATCAAAGCGTGATCGGCGATAATCGGTGATTTAGATCAAAAGGTAAATTCACCGATCCGATCCGATCGGTGCATCCGATCAACCAGCCGTTCAGTATGCCCACTTGAGGCCATTTTGGGGTATTGATTTCCACAGTGCTGAAGGAATAATTAGTTAATGCTATGATAATAAATACATAGTAATGCTGGTAAATAACTATAAGGCAAATATATAAATGAATTCATGAGTGAATTAATTAATTAAAGTTAAAACATTAACATTTAGAAAATATAAATAATATATAAATAATAACTTGATCGGATCGGTGATTGATCGGTATCGGGTGATCAAACTTTTGTGATCGGTGCTCGGTGATCGGTTCCAAAAAACCTGATCGGACCATCCCTAATTCGAATACTTTGAGGTCGAATAATTCGAATACTAAAAATCACTATTCGTGAGTGCCCAGCAGCAGTTCTCACGTTGAATATTAAAACGGGGTCATTCAAGGAGTTTTGCCGAGAAAACTTAACAAAATATTTTAATTAGTCTGTCACGATTAACAATGGCTGGCTCGTCTACTGTATGTCAAATGAAGCAATACAAGTGTCTGATCCCATAACAGTTTTCAATTAAAATGCTAATTACACACATCTTTTAGTGATAGCCTGATAGGAGCAGCCTTGACAGTTTCAGCAAAGCAAGTAGGATCTCTGGGTTTAACCCATTTAGAATGGGTACACATTATTGTGTATCATTATTTTATGCTTTAACTATTGAAAATTAGCAGATATACAAGCTCACAGCGCGGCACCGAGTGCCGCGCTGCGAGCTTGTAAATCTGCTATTTTTGAAAAATCTTGAAAATTAGAATTTTGACCCGATTTCTTTTGAATCCTTCTAAGATTTTTTGAAAAACCTATGTTTCTATGTCAGCAATCTGGCTTAGCCATCGTCAAAGAAAAGGTCCTTTTCACTTAACTGGAGCTCAGTTGGTCTGTTCTTGAGAGACTACTGTATGTCAGTGGTTCTCAAACTTTTTCATGTGAAGGACCCCCAAAATGATATGTATTTGGCCACGGACCCCCCATCTCAAAATATCTAGTTCCAGGGACCCCCCAGAAGCAAAATTTGAGTTACAAACGTTCGCTTTGAAAATACATGTATTCAAATATTTGCACACATTTTCACGACTTTTTCAAAAATAGCAGATCTACAAGCTCGCAGCGCGGCACTCGGTGCCGCGCTGTGAGCTTGTAGATCTGCTAAGTTTTAATAGTTAGAGCATCCAATAATTTTAGGCCTAAATGGGTTTAAAAAGCACTATATAAAGCCCTACGGTACGACGAATAGTTTCGCAAATGTGGAACATTTTCGCCGGTAATGGCAGGCCCAAAATAGGGACGTCTGGTTGAAAGGGGTAAAGTGCTGCTGAGGAGGCAGCCATTACACGGTACGGGAACTTGACATTCGTTGGATGTCGCTCTGTCCAAATCACCCAGCATCAGTCTCCGGTCGGGGTAAACACGAACCCCAGCATCAGTCTCCGGTCGGGGTAAACACAAACCTTCTAACATGTATGATTATCTGAAAGTACAGAAGAAAACGTGGTTCTTCCAGGGGCGTCAATTGGGTATGGCAGGGGTATGCAGCTGCCATACACTGGGTCCAGGGGGGAAAATAAAAGTTACTTTTAAATCCATGAAATGTCTCTTTGTCTGTCTGTGCTGGTTATTATGTTGTTAAATTACAGTAAAATAAAGTGCAAAATGTAACAAAATGGTCACTTTAACAAGGTATTATAATTATTTATATTCTCCACACTTGTATTCTCCCCATCTTGACAAAATGGTATATTCCCAGGTTCCGCAGGTCAGCTGCACAGGTGCAATGCATTATTGTGGCACGTTTACTAACATGCCATGTTTATCTGCACTTGAACAACCATTCCAGGCTGCCATATCCAGCCCAAGAAACCGTAGAAATGGGGGGGGGGGGGGAAATAAAATGTACTTCTTAAAATAAATGTATCATGCCTCTTGCTAAGGTATGGCAACATGACTGGTGTCTTGCACGCGCGCGATGTTGCCATACCTTAGCTTTTTCCTGAACTGACGGCACTGATCAGTCTCCGGTCAGGATGACACGAACCTTCTAACACGTATGATTATCTGAGCGTAAAGAAGAAAACGTGGTTCTTCATATTCATTAGAAATGTCTGACGTATCTTCAGAGCCCTGAGAGTCCGAGCACAGGGAGAACTGTGACAGGTTGTGAGACCCCTCCAAGGACAGTGGCTCTCTCTCTCTCTCTCAGCCACAGAATAACTCAAGGCTATCATTGGATTACTGTGGATTTCAGAAGCCTTTCTGTCATGTGGGCTAAGAGGCTTGGAGAGAGAGAGAGAGAGAGAGAGAGAGAGAGAAAGAGAGAGAGAGAGAGAGAGAGAGAGAGAGAGAGAGAGAGAGAGAGAGCATTCCTCTTCTCTCTATTGGTACAGTGCAGTGGATGGAAGCATTAACCATTTTAGGCCTAGAATTATTGAATGCTTGAACCAGTGAAAAATAGCAGATCTACAAGCTCACAGCGCGGCACCGAGTGCCGCGCTGCGAGCTTGTAGATCTGCTATTTTGGACTATAAGGTGAACCTGACTATAAGGCGCACTGTCAATGAATGGTCTATTTTCAAACTGTTTTCATATATAAGGCGCACCTGACTATAAGGCGCACATAATAGACGCTACCGTTGCGTTATGCATCCAACAGATGGAGCTGTGCTAAAGGGAATGTCAATGTCAATGAATGATCCATATATAAGGCGCACTGGACTATAAGGCGCACTGTAGTTTTTTGAGAAAATTAAAGGCTTTTAAGTGCACCTTATAGTCCGGAAAATACGGTATATGTATTTTCAAAGCGAACGTTTGTAACTAAAATTTTGTTTCTGGGTGGTCCCTGGAACTAAATATTTTGAAATGGGGGTCCGTGGCCAAATAAATATCATTTTGGGGGTCCTTCATATGAAAAGGTTTGAGAACCGCTGACATAGTAGTCTCTCAAGAACAGACTAACTGAGCTCCAGTTGAAGTGAAACGGACCTTTTCTTTGACGATGGCAGGCCAGATTGCTGACATAGAAACATAAGTTTAAAAAAAAATCTTAGAAGGATTCAAAAGACACTTATAGAATCTGGTCAAAATTAAAATGTTCACGATTTTTCTAAAATAGCAGATCTACAAGCTCGCAGCGCGGCACTCGGTGCCGCGCTGTGAGCTTGTATATCTGCTGTTTTTCAATAGTTAAAGCTCAAAATAATGATACACATAATGTGTACCCGTTCTAAATGGGTTAAGCTTACGGTACCGTCGTGACTGCAGTGAGTTGCATTAAGATTCAGAAATGCAACAGACTAAATACAAAGACACATACCGTAGACTTGTTGTATTGCTAGTCTAACCACGCACAAGAGATTGTGATTCTATATCTGCTTCTATTTTAACTGCCTCGTTTTATTGCTATTTAACAAAGCAATTTTTGACAGTGAAATGAGTGAATGGATTATTGATATACCCGATTTGTTTTCCTTGTTTATTCTTTACCCCTTTCTTGAAACTGCAAATGTCGTGAGCTTGTAAGACGAATAATTCCACCCGCTCTTGTGCAACCGTAACCCTGTGAAGTAGGGATGGGACGATACGCGATATTATCGTTTATGGAGATAAAAAACACTCACGATAATCGTATCGTGGAGATTTAATTTATCATGATATCGTCCTCCGTCTTGCAACTGGGATCAATTCACTTTTTATTTGCCAAGCTGCATATCCGGTACCACTTAAACCCTCTATGATTGGTAAAATGTACTTATAATATACATACTTGATATATCCTTTTTTCACTCTCTATCAAATGTCTTTGCCAAAAAATAGCCGCTACAAGCTCACAACGTGTTGCGGTGCGACGCGTTGTGAGCTTGTAGATCTGCACATTTTTTGGAAATTGTTCCGCCCCAGGATAATGGATGTTGATTATCGCGATATCGTAAATCGCGATTTATTTTGTCACAATAATCGTGACATGACATTTTTTTGTATCGTCCCATCCCCACCGTGAAGTGAGAGTAATGTCGAAGGTGAATCTGAGGCACTCATAGACACGCTCAATGAGATGCTATACGCGACAACATTTTGCTGCTTGTACTTGTGACAAATCCCTTTGAAATCTCGAATCCTCTGTAGCAAACAGGACACGTCCCTCCCTGTGAGTCGATGCCGTGCGTGAAACAAGCCTGACCCTCATTTCACAAGTTGCCACGGATTTTCTTATTGACAGCAAAAGGTGTGGGAGGGCTGTCATACGGGGTTGTGAGAGACACGCCAACACATCACACCAAGGACCCTGCTCATTATCACCACTCTATTGAGATTTTGCTGACCCAGCTGGCTTGGTAATGGTAGAAACATTAAGCCAGAAGCCAAGATGTCTTAATGGCATGTTGTGCAGTCCATAGCAATATTAAAACAGGTCTTCTCCTTCACATACAGAAGGCCCCATTTCAGTAAAGGCCCCATTTCAGTAAAGGCCCCATTTCGCGCCCCGTTTCAGTAAAGCAAGTCAGAAGAAATTCTCAGGAATTTCTGCAAGCTACTGGCAATACGGTACAATTACAGGGTCTCTCTGGAGAATGAAGTCGACGCTTCCATCTGGAACACCTTTAATGGCCAGAGTGATCTTGAGAGCATCCAGGCGTTATTGGAGCACTGTGAAAGATGTAATAGGCACCCCATTTAACCCAAGAAGACCGGGGAACCATTATTTTGGTTGGCAAGGTGGAGGGGGCCTTAATTATTTTATATTTTAGCTTTTGAAAAATAGCAGATATACAAGCTCACAGCGCGCTGCGAGCTTGTAGATCTGCTATTTTTGAAAAATCGTGAAAATGTGTGCCAATCTTAGAATATATATTTTTTAAAGCGAACATTTGTAGCTCAAATATTTGCTTCTGGGGGGTCCCCAATACATAATGTTCCACGGACAAATACATATAATTCTAGCGGTCCTTGACATGAAAAGGTTTGAGAACCACTGACATAGAAACATGCGTTTTTCAAAAACCTTTTGTAGAATCCGGTCAAAAATATTCAAAGATTTTGACGTTTCTTTCAAAAATAGCAAATCAACAAGCTTTGTAGATCTGCTATTTTTGAAAAATTGTGAACATTTGTGCGAATCTTATAATGTATCTTTTTTTTTTGCGAACATTTGTAGCTCAAATTTGCTTCTGGGGGGTTCCCCGATACGTAATATTCCGCCGACAAATACATATAATTCTAGGGGTCCTTGACATGAAAAGGTTTGAGAACCACTGACATAGAAACATGCCTTTTTCAAAAAACCTTAGAAGGATTTATAAGACATTTTGTAGAATCGGACTTGCACAAAGGACTTGCACAAAGCAGCGCGAGCTTGTATATCTGCTATTTTTCAACATCTAAAGCAGGAAACAACGGTTCCCCGGTCGTAACGGTTTAAGATGCAGTGGCCTAAATGAGCAGTTGCAGCGCAGAGGTCAGGAGGCTTACTTAGCGAGAATGGCTTCCCTTTGCTCAATTAACCTCCCATCTGGAGAGAAGAAATGGGGAATTAGAGAAAGGATCATCCTCACATTTCCTCCTCAGCAGCAGCTCAGTAACCCCCGCCTCACCCGCACCGCTGTGCCAAAGGGAGGGAGGGGAAGGGCTGGGATGTGAGGGTGCAGGGGTTCCGGTACAGTCAAGGAGGATGGGCAGATGGGTCGACTTCCTCCGCAGATCCCCGTGTGGCATGAGGCCAGTGCGTTGTGGGGGAGTCCACATACAGTATGGCTCTGTGCCCTCTTGGACGTGCGGTTAAGAGTGGACGTGGACGATTGTGCCATCAGCTATCAGGGAAGCGCCGATTCATTAACATCGGTATGTATGTACAGGCCGGTGCATCGGCAAATAAGATGACATTCAACGATGTTTGTCGCATGTTACATTAATCCATTAAAAAAGATACGTTTATGAATCTATAATGACCGAAGGTCGCAGTTTACTATGAGAAACGGCAAATCATGTCCGTGTCCGCTTTTTTTAAGGACTATGGGTTTCTCACGCTCCGACATCACGCTCTAACATCACTTATGATGCAGGGGAACCAAATCCCTTTTATGCCCATATATGGAGATCGCTGTGTGATGCCAGGGGAAACAAATCCCTTGTATGCCCATATATGGAGATCCCTGATGTCATCAATATTGAGCCCATATCTGTGAATATCTAAGGGTACCAGGGGTCTCCATATATACTGTAGGTAACTGGTCCGATAGACATCACTGGCCAGATGGACAAGACATGCTCTTCGCGTCTTACTGGTTCATAAAATATAATTTGTATCAATCAGTTTTAACCTACAGTATGCCCCCCTCTTTTTGTGATACGTTTTAACTAACCTCACTGTATATGCCTGTATGAGCTATGGCATATATGATTTCCCTTCGGCGATTAATAAAGTATCAATCTATCTATCAGCTATGATTGTTTTATTTTTGTATTTTATTCTTTGCATATTCTTTTGACACATTCGTTACTCATTGTAACCTACAATGGCAGACTCATAATAATAGGGACACCGGGTTGAAAGTGGTTAAGCCATTTAGGCCTGGAATTATTTAGCTTTAGCTATTGAAAGATAGCAGATCTACAAGCTCACAGCGCGGCACTCTGTGAGCTTGTAGACCTGCTATTTTTTGAAAACGTCGTGAAAATGTGTGCAAATCTATGAATATATGTATTTTTAAAACGATTGCTTGTAACTCAAATTTTGCTTCTGGGTGGTCCCTGGAAGGCTGGAACTAGATATTTTGAGATGGTGGTCCGTGGCCAAATACATTATCATTTTGGGGGTCCTTCACATGAAAAGGTTTGAGAACCACTGACATAGTAGTCTCTCAAGAACAGACTAACTGAGCTCCAGTTAAGTGAAAAGGACCTTTTCTTTGACAGATTGCTGGCCAGATTGCTGACATAGAAACGTAGGTTTTACAAAAAAAAACCTACGAAGGATTCAAAAGACACTTATAGAATCGGGTCAAAATTCAAATCTTCGCGATTTTTCAAAAATAGCAGATCTACAAGCTCGCAGCGCGGCACTCGGTGCCGCGCTGTGAGCTTGTATATCTGCTATTTTTCAACAGTCAAAGCATAAAATAATAATACGCAATAATGTGTACCCGTTCTAAATGGGTTTTAAAGGCAACATATAGTATGGGGGAAAGGAAACATTGCTCATGTTCACGGGGCTTTCTTTCAAGGCCGTGTTTCTCAAGAGTTCAAAGAAAATAAATCACCCGTACGCTCCCATGCCTATGTTAAAATATCAACGGAGCACCTTCTGTGAGGATCACAGCGGCTAATTTCCCCATTGACCCCCATAATAAAAACTAGCGGCGCGAAATGCAACGCAACCATACATTTCCCAATTAAGCTGGTTGACAATGACAAGTAATCATATCAGCTCAATGCTAACGCAACGTGGCCTACTCTTTACTGCACGCGCTGCTAGCATCCATCACAACGTCCCCAACAGCTCTGGTCTTGACCTGCGATGCATTACTCTACCCTACCGCACAGTTTCTCAACCAGCGGTCCACGGACCCAGCCAGTGGTCCATGGCATAATTACAGGTGGTCCAGAGACAAGCGAGAAGTGAGCACCCCCCCACCCCCTTGTATCCCCTATCCTGTACATTTTTTATAACTGCGATATTATTGTATGTTTTCTTTGCTTGCTATTTATTATATCCATGAATTAAATACAGAGGGCTTCCAGCGTAAATAAGACCGTAAAAAACGTTTAACTGTACTTGTACTGTACTACATTTCTGTTGTATTGACTATACTTGTAATGTTCTCCATTTTTGTCTAATAAAATAATCAATCAATCCATCCATCCATCCATCCATCCATCCATCCATCGGAAAATGTTTAAAATATATATACAGTATAAATATTGTATCCCTGATAAATGTATAAAATATATATATTATTTAATAAGTTGGCCTACATTAAATCTAAGAAAATCTATGAACTAAAATATGCATAATGGGGGGGGGGGGGGGGGCACAAACAATGACAATAGCCGATCATCTACAGTACATGCTCAGTTCTGTAATCTGCAATTTTTTCTTTGCACAATGTTTTGGTATAAAAATCATTCATTAATCGTAATCAAGGAAAACGTTTGAAATAATGGTAAGATTAAACGTCATATATGCGATATTTTACAGAATGATTGTCTTCCTGCTAAAAGCGGACACGGTTAAAGAAAACCAATAAAGGAGAAGTACTCACGGCCAGTCCCAAGCTCTTCAAAAATCTCTTGTACTTTCTCCCATTGAGTGGAATTCTGACTTGGCGGAGGATGAAGTGGAACAAAGGCGCTGAAAAAAAAGAAAGAAAGTAAAATGTTGTTTTTAGTAGGGGTTTTAGTTTGTAGTTTTAGTAGGAATAAAAGCTACAGAGGTTGTTTGAGGTTTGTGTTCCAGTGGACACACACGGTAAGTTAACTGGTGTTTTCTGAGTTGCTTAGCTTTCTTTTAATGAGCACCAGCTGCTACACATACAATATGCCTCTCTAAAACCTGTAATCAAGTTTTCAAATGCCCGACTTAATCCTTCTCAATTGCCAGATTCAACAGTCAAGCTGTAGAAAACTGCCATTTTCCAAGTCTCTCTCTCTCTCAGGCTCACATCATAATTGACCTCCATGACCCCTGGGCTATTACGGCGATAGGGTGACCCCCATAGCCTTTTCTCTAGTGCCACCATTAGGCCACCATTTCCACACGAAATGTACTGGGCGGATTGCCATGAAACGTGCTTGCGTAACAGATCACAGCATTGTTTACAATGTTGAAGCTTCAGTAAATAAATCTGGCACGCCAGTCGCCAGTGTCCAGTGTCCAGTGTCCACGCACGCACGCGCGCGTGGACACACACACACACACACAGTTTCAAACAAGTTTCCATTTTAAAAGGTTTATGCCCACTTTTAAGAGCACAAGGCTCCAACCATGGTAGTGTCTGAACCACTTGAGTGTAGTTGGCAAGGCTTTTAGACTTTGCTTAAGTTGCCATCATAGATTTTTGTGTGATGATATAGACTTCAATACTGGTAACTGACTTGGCACAAAATGAGACTATTTTTGGACATTGGGTTTGTTAAACGAAATTCAGTTTTACCTGAATAAACAAGTTAATGTTGGTCAACACTATAGTACAATAGTCTACAATAAACACAACCACAACCTGTTCTGAGAAGCATAATAATAATGGCTTTGGTCATTATTCATTATTCATCAAACCAAGTGATTTTGGCAATTTATTTCTTTTAGACAAACAAAACATTCATCAAGCTACAAGCTAATTTGCAGACATGTATTTCAAACAGTCTATGATTGATTAATGATTAATGACTAATGAATAAATTGTAATGTTATCGATGTGAGGCTGTCCAGACGTGTGTGGGGGGGGGGGGGGGGGGGGGTAATGAAAGACGGCCAAACCAATCAGCTTAAATAAATAAGGCTTTATTCGGACTGCAGGCTAATCCGATTTGTTCCTCAAACCTGATCTTTAGATCTATCCACACACGTTTATTTGCAAGTGATCAGATTGGATTGGGTATTCAAATAAATACCTTCGATCCAGCTGCACTGGTTGCTGTGGTAAACATGTAATGACATACTGTAAGTGTTGTGAGCTTGCACAACAAGATAATTCTGACTTCAGTGTCTAAGTGTACAAACTGAGACAATCTTTAGACATTTAAAGCCACCAGGGAATGTGTTTCTATTAGTTGTTGTTTTTTTGCACTGGCTATGTCCAAATATTGGATTTAGGCTGCTAGTTTGAAAATAGCCTTCATTAAGTGTTCAAAGTGGCATCCAATTGCTGAAGAAATTAACTTAAACTGTTAACAAAAGGTGGCATCTTGTGCATGAATGTTTGTTGATAAACAACGGTTAACACTGCTCATAAAAGGAGCTATCGCATGACATCTTCCCATTATATCCTCAAAGCATGCTGAAATGAAATTGCAGAATGTTAAAATTAAATTAATGTAATATAAGGACTAAATTGGCATACTCAGAGTAAATGTGTCCGTATAAGGCACCTTAAGCCATTTAGGCCTGAACTCTTTAACCATAATTTTATGCTTTAACTATTGAAAAATAGCAGATATACAAGCTCACGGTGCGGCACTGAGTGCTGCGCTGCAAGCTTGTAGATCTGCAATTTTTGAAAGATCATGAAAATGTGTGCACGTCTTTGAATATTTTGACCCAACTCTATACTGTAAGTGTCTTGTAAATCCTTCTAAGCTTTTTTTGAAAAACCTATGTTTCTATGTCAGTGGTGCTCAAACCTTTTCATGTCAAGGACCCCCAAAATGATATGTATTTGTCCACGGACCCCCGTCTCAAAATATTTAGTTCCAGGGACCACCCAGAAGCAAAATTTGAGTTACAGATGTTTGCTTTAAAAATACATATATTTAAAGATTTGCACACATTTTCACTACTTTTCAAAAATAGCAGATAATTCTAGGCCTAAATAGTTTAAAGATTTAGATTTAGACTCCATTGTCCCAGAGGGGGCTCTGGTAGAAACACACAGATATAAACGCAGCAGCGTACAGATGAAGACAATACATAAGAGTCTCCATAAACACATTCATACATCCCATCACACAGTATTGTCGGCGAAGCAGTTTGTTCAATGCTGCAATAGCAGAGAAGACAAAACTCCTGCTGAAGTGAGAGCTCTCCTCCATTTGAAGTCCTGTGCATTCTCCGTCCAGATGGTAGTAATGTGAAGTGATGATTGAGGGGGTGATCGTGTCATTTGCCATTGCGAGTGCCAGGCTTGTGATGGCTCTGTCATTCACGTCTGAGAGATTGGAGGCAGATTATTTTAGAGGCGGTATGTGTGATGCCAAGTTTGTTTTTGTTGGAGATTGTCATGTTAAAGAAGGACGGGTAATGGTACTGGAGTACCACTATGGACGGGTAATGGTACTGGAGTATGGGTTGAAGGACGGGTAATGGTACTGGAGTACCACTATGGACGGGTAATGGTACTGGAGTATGGGTTGAAGGACGGGTAATGGTACTGGAGTATGGGTTGAATGGTTGCTTTCCATCACCAGGAGGCGGGTTGCAATGGATTCTGGGACGCCCGAGCTTGCAGATAGTTTATGAATAGAATTGAAATGAATTTAATCTCCACAGTGAATCCAAGATATGTTTCAACATCGAAACTATTATGACGATTATGACAAAATAATTGCGATTATGTCAAATGATTGCGATTAGACGATTAAATAGCCGATTTACAAGCTCACAACGCGTTGCGCTAGATCTGCTATTTTCAGCACACAAACAAGTGTAAAATCAGTCATTACGATGCCATCAAGGCCTGCCAAAATACATTTTAGTCGACTAAATCAACTGTAGATTTAGTCGCCTAAAATCTTATGATATTTAGTCAACTAAAATTAGACTAAAACTAATACTTTTCAGGTGACTAAATTGGGGACTGCCCATAAGTCCGAAGGTTCATTAGTCCGAATTTAGTTAGGGTTACTGAGGTTAAGGGTTAGGGTTATGGTTATAGTAAGGCATAGTATTCTTAACAAATTCGGACTAATGAACCTTCGGACCAATGCCATGGCACCGACTAAATTATGACTAAAACTAAATGTCATTTTATTCAAAAGACTATGACTAAAACTAAATCAAAATTTGCTGTCAAAAACAACAGAAAAAAACAACTGCCTGTCCATAGATTGGGGGGCCAGTGACCTCTACGCTGAAATGCTTTTACTCTGCGACCACCCAGAGCATCGTGACACGGGTAATCACAGTCTGCCGCAGGACCTGCGAGGCCTGCGGGAGGTGGTGCGGTCGACCCAGCTCCGTCCCCTCCCTGCAGGACTGATACCACGGCAGGTGTTTGGGCAGAGCAAAAGGATTCTCATGTTGATCGACAAACATCACCCCAGCAGTGGACTGTTTGTGCCGATGCAGACTGGCAACCGCCTGAGTTGTCTCAAAGCTCAAGGCTCAGTACGTCTTTCCCCTGGGGCTGCTTGTCAGAGCCCTGAACAAGGATATACGGTCCCAACCTAATTTACAGTATACTTTAAGACAGAATAAGACATAATAAAGCCATAATAAGAAACAATGTGTTGGTAATTAGAACTAATATGTTTTATTAGACAGAAACAAAGACAGAATAGCAGAAAGAGCGAATACATTCTCTGGCACCGTCACCTGCCGACCGGCAGTTCGACCGTCAGTCGTGCTGCATCACTGGCGGACGCCGCACAGAACAGTAGGTAGGAGCGGCATCGCTGGTAACTGTCGCAGCAGCCACCACCGCACGGACCGGCAGTGTACCGTGACAGGACCTGCCGGTCAGTGCAGCGGCCGCCGGTCCTACTGCCAGGACTGCCGGTCAAACTGCCAGTCCCATCGCTGTGCGACTGCCGTTCGAACTGTCGGTCGTGGGGCGGCACCTACCGGTGCCAGAGAATGTATCTGCTCTTTCTGCTATTCTGTCTTTGTTTCTGTCTAATAAAACATATTAGTTCTAATTACCAACACATGATTTCTTATTATGGCTTTATTAAGTCTTATTCTGTCTTAAAGTGTACTGTAAATTAGGGTGGGACCGGATATACTGTTATGTGTGTTTACCTTTTGTTGTAGATAGTGTACGGTGTATATCCGGATACTAAATTATTACGCTAAATATTCTGCAAACTCCCCATTGCTGCTAAAGGGTTTTTTTACCCAACAGTCGTTCTTAACCTGTACTATTCTCATCTTTACTTTTATATATTTTCATTTTCATATTAAGTATTATCATCATCTTGTTATATTTCAATTGAATTGTTGGCAGTCTGTGCAGCATGCTAGAACAACATTTGGCTGCTTCTTGTGCTTGTATGAGTGGGTGACAAATAAACAATCCTGAATCTTGAATGGGTCCTGTGTTGTGTGTGTTTGATGTGCTAATGACCAGTTCTTATGTTTTCCACGTTCGGATGCAGGTGGTTATCGCTGCACCTTTGTGTGATGTGAGAAATGGACATCTGAAAGCAGTAAAACATTTTCAAAACCTGTTTTTTTAGGACCCTTTATGGTGTCTAGTTATGATTTCTTCTTGTTGCCGTGGTCAACTAATGTTCCATGCCATGGGGTTCATTTTTAATGATTTCTTGCACCTACCCATTCTTTTTTTTTTTTTTTTCATGATTCAGAATCCATTGCAAGCATTTGTGTAGAATGAAAAACATTCCTTGGGCTAAAAACGGACCCACACAAGTAGGGTTTTGTGATGAAAAGTGATCTGATGAGTCATCACTTTTCACAGTTTTGTGGGGTCCATGTGAATGGGTGGGTGCAAGAAATCCTTAAAAATTAACCCTATGGAACATTAGTTGACCACAGCAACAAGAAAGAAATCATAACTACACACCGTAAGGGTCCTAAAAAACAGATTTGGTAAATATTTCGTTGGGGTGTTGGTGAAGCCTCTCTCCTGCCCTACTAGTGTGGTCATTGTGTAGTCCAATAATAACAGTTTGATGTGGTGCATGTTAGGGCATTCACCAATAGTGATTTTTAGTATTAGAATTATTCGACCTCAAAGTATTCGAATAGTTGAATATTCGACAAAAAATTAATGGGTGTTTTTAATGAATCTATCATGGTTAAAATGGAGTTTGAAGTTACAATGGGTGTGTGTGTGTGTGTGGAGAAAAGCCCATAATAGTCTGAGCGTTTCAGGCAAACATCGTGCACTTTATGAAAGAAGCATGAAATTTGGCACACATTTAGAACATGCCATATGGAACATTTTTGGCTATAGGGGCATCTGTATCATATGTATTTTTTGTATTATTTTACTCTATAGTAAAGTCTATGAGAACTCTACTTTAATTGGCTCCCACAAGTTTCCCAAGACAAATCTGTGATGCCCCTATAGCCAAAAATGTTCCATATGGCATGTTCTAACTGTGTGCCAAATTTCATGCTTCTTTCATAAAGTGCACGATTACATCAAAATACTGCCCGAAACGCCTGGAAGTGGAATATCCCTTTAAGGCCACTGTGGCATCAGGTCATGCCATTGGTTTGAGGGGCACAAGGCCAAACTGAGGGGCAACGTCGGCAGCCACATGGCCTTCATGGCCTCCCTGGAAATTCCTGCCCTGTTACTGAGGGTAGAAGTCAAGTCAACAAAGAAGACTGTAGCGATGTTGCCTGGTGATCCCATGTTGAGGGAAGGAGTGGAGGAGGAGGTATGCCATATATAGCATCCTCTTTTCCTCCGTTTGGCCCAGGAGGCAACCTGGCAGGGGGTCCATCTGTTGGTCTGACGACTGGCAGGATGGTGCTAAGATCAGTTTTTCCAGTCATTTCATGATTATTTAAAGGAATGCGACCAGTCAGTAGTGTGTCTGTCCTGTAGGGCAGACACACTACGGTGGAGGACAGGAGGAGGGACCTCCGCGGAACAAAACTTTAGCACCTGAACTGGGATGCCATCTGCCCGGCAGCTGCCGGTCGTCCCTCCTGTGTGGTGGGGGGGGGGGGGGGGGGGGAGGAGGGGGGGGGGGGCGTGCAGGTTCATAAAAAGGGAAAGAGGGCACAGCCACAGAACACCCTAGGGTCTGCAGCTGTCACCTGCGATGAACACCAGGGCTTCAGGCAGTGTTGATTACGTCGACTAAAACTATGACGAAAAATGTTTGTCGACTGCGTTTTTTTTCACAGACAAAAACTAAATAAAAAGTAAGCTGTGATGACTAAAACTAAGACTAAATATATTGACAATTTCGTGAACAAAATAAAAGCTAGACTAAAACGTTAGGGAGGGACTAGTGGAGAAGAGTGTCATTTTATGTTTGGTTGCTATCAGGTGTTGCATGCTGAAAATAGACGATCTACAAGCTCACAACGCGTCGCAGCTGCAACCAAGTGTAAAATCAGTCATTACGATGTCACCAAGGCCCGCCAAAATACATTTTAGTTGACTAAATCAACTGTAGATTTAGTCGACTAAAATCATATAATATTTAGTCGACTAAAATTAGACTAAAACTTTTTGGGTGACTAAATTACGACTAAAACTAAAATACATTTTATTCAAAAGACTAAAACAAACACCAGGGCTTCAGGGTATTTAGCCAGCATGGAGCCCTCAGCGCCCTCAGCTACCTTTGCTCGGCTGCTACCTTGGCGTTAAGCTCTGGTCGAGATGTAAAAAAACATAAAAAGAAAGAGACAACGTCCTGGGATCTGCCTCTTAGATCAGGGGTCTTCAACAGGGGGTCCTCAAGAGTTAATACAGGGGGGGCCACCAAATCTTTGTGCGATAGGATAATTGTTTTAAATTAACAACTTGAACCCCCATATTAAAAAATAAAAAATACATATAAGTGCATGTACTTTCATAGGTTGCTAACTTTTGTACTTTTGTACTTTTTATATGATAGGTGAATTACCTGTGTTTGATATATTCTATCCATGATAGTCTAGTGTGTCTTTTGTCTTATGTCTTGTTGATGTGTTGTTTGTATTGTGATGTCTCTCATAAAATCATAATAAAAAATCAATAATAAAAAATAAAAAAACTTGAACCCTCATATCCTTATTCTGAGGAGAACTTTAGCCAAAAATAGTAGATCTACAAGCTCTCAACGCCTCGCAGCGTGAGGCGTTGAGAGCTTTAGATCGGCTATTTTCGGGAAATAGGTTTGGTGTAGAGATTTAAAAAAGAAAAGAGCAGAACAAGTACAGAGTGAAAGGTCAAGTTTACTTCTGCAACACAATTTTATACAATATGTAGTGGGGGTCCCTGCTGTATCTCTCTCTCAACTAAGGGGTCCTTGGCCTGAAAACGTTGAAGACCCCTGTCTTAGATAATGTGAGATGTTGATGCTTTGACCTGAGGGTGCCGCTAAAGGATAGTGGGATCACTCCAATAGTTAGGATTCATCTTCCAAGGAGCATGAATTATAAGTTTCACTGCAATCTGCACATTACATTCTGAGATAGCTTGTGTGTGCAAGTGGAAGGTTTAGCCTGAGGGTCATTCTAGAGAAAAGGCCAAGGGGTCATAAACATCTCTAGGGTCCATCCTTCCTGAATAGCAATTCAGCCAGTAGTTTATTTGAGAATACATTTTGTGCAAGTGGACATTCTGGCCTAATGGTGGTACTTGAGTTTAAGGCCATAATGGTCACCAAAATCAGTACATACATTACAAGGTTTGCTTTATAATATTAGCAGAAACTTCTTTGATTGCTTTTGTTATTAGTGTGATACAAGTGTAAATTTGAGAGCTGTTTAGGTTGCTTTTTGCAGACTCTTATCTCCGGCACCGTTGCCCCTATCCATACCAAACTTTGCACACACACTCCTTGGCTGGCAAACCACAATCTCCGCCACCTGATTTCTCACATGCCCCTCTTCTAGCGCCACCATGGCGGTCGCTTATCTCCCGATTAGGGAGTCATACTGGTGATATATTGATAGACAGAGACACTTCTAAAAGAGTACAGCTAAGGAGCGGGAGTCCATTTCCAGTACTACTCTGTGGGTACATCGGTTGTATAAAGTGTCATTTCATTTATGCACCTTTTGTATACTGTATGTACAGTATGTAAGTGGCCTGTGAAAATGAATATGTCTATGGCTGCGTTAAATATGAGATCCATTGTTTGCCATTTGCTATATATTTTAAAAAGGGGACTATGGGTATTTAACAAGGCGATTCTCTGTGTGTAACTGAAGTAAACTTTGAGCCTTGTTGCTGGAAATGTCACTCTAATAGATCCTTTTAAAAGGAGCTATTTGGTGAGCGGATGTTTCTGTTTCGATTTCTACCAAAGTACCAAACATTGCTTTAAAGCGTTTTAGGCCCTATCTCCCCAGGTAGAAGACTGCACACAAAAGCTCTATATAACGTCAAGCAAGCACATTGAATCAGCAGTCAAGATACAGCCTGCTGGCTGCTCTTTCTTTTGTCTCCAGGTATAAAGGAAGCAGTGCAGGATAAAAGCTATCATGTTACTGAAAATCAAGGGATCAGAGGCACAATTCCCCCGGAACAAAGCTACAATAGGTCCAGTTCACCAGGCAAAAACACACACTAAATTACTTGTCAGGTAGAGCGCTAACGTTCCTAACTTCAACATGGGAACTTATAGGCATGTGTCGTTCGTTTATTTTTTATTTTTTTCCCCCACAAACCAGGCAATCCCTTCCTCCGCCAGTGCTCTGTTTAATGGTTGAGAGAGCACATTAAATTGTATAACCTGACCTGGGAGCAACGTTACTGTCACGGCTGCAATAGAAATCCATTATGTTTATGTTGCGCGGCGGCGCAGTCGAACACAAACACTATAAACCGGCGGATAAACGGGACACGGATGAGACTGCGGATGCATCACTATGGATTTAGACGTCACGGTGGACGTACACATCCGTATATGGTCAATACGGTTCAAGATAAGTAAATAAATTAATAAAAACACAACGGTGGTAAGTTTAGTTTGTCACTAGCTGTGTCTGTTCCAATTTCCTGGTCGAGTCGTTTCAGATCGGAGAAGAAAATAAAATACTTAACATTAAGATGAAGACAGAATCAAGTAGGCTATGTTTGTTGAGCCTGATAAGCCTCGTCATACGACGATATCTGGAGCCAAAATTACTTTTATTGATTAATCGAATAATCGAGAAGGGTGTTTTATAAATATTGTTTTATATTTCTTATATCTTAACGAACCAATTAACCACTTAAGCCCTAATGTATACTTTGTCCCACAACAGTGGCATGATTTTGCTTTTTGGAAAATAGCAGATCTACTAACTCAGAACACATTCATTATTTGGTTTATTTTAGTTTTTGAAAATCTTCACCTATGACATACAGTACCCAAAATAGGGATTGATTATTAATCGATTGTTTTATGAAATGATCGATGATCAATATTCTTTTAAATAATCGGTTAAGTCGATTAGTTCTCTTGCACCCCTAGGTGTTACCTTCATTGATCTCACACTTACCCAATCAACAGCAGCACCACACAGACGAAGACAAACCCAGCCGTGTACTTCAGAGCATTTCTCACTTGCTGTAAAGAAAGAAGAAATTAAACCGTGGCAAAACCACCACGAAACCAGAGTCAAACGTAATTACTCATTGTGTGAGCGAAGGATTATAGGATAGGTATTCCATTTGAGTAAAGGACAAAGGTGTGTGTGTGTGGGGGGGGGGGGGAGAGAGAGTGAGAGCTGTAGTTTTTAGAGTCAGTTTGACAGGGCACAGATAGCTTCTCATTTCCACTGCTATTCTGCTGGGGCTTTGAATTGACTGATTCAAAAGAAATTCTCTGCCTTGGGAGAGAAAGTGCTTCTGTCAGCTCAAAACTAACACACAGCAAGGGGAAAAATAACCTCTGCGGCATCTAATCGCTACATCTTCCCCTATAGGGGCCCCTCTGAAGACTGCCATTTGAAATTTCGGCATTAAGGATACAATGGTACAAGGTTTTGAGAGTTTCCTCTTTTTTTTTGTGTGTGTGTCTGAAAAAGGTTTTCACAGGTTCTCTTCAGCCATTGTTATCTTTTTATAGAGAAGATTATAGAGCATTGCAGTGGACGTGATTTACTGGTCCCGCTAAAAGAAACCTCACGTTCATTTCCTCATAGACTTTCACAATAATATTTATAACAATTATGTTAAGCCTCGAACCAAGCCATCCAGGATGGCAGTGAATCATGACCATGAAACCTTGGTTTCTGTGAAAAGAACATTTTGAGAATCGCTAAACAAAGGGTATTTATTAAATGTAGAATATCAAATAATTTCACATAGGATCAAAGGTTTTATGGTCATGATTCACTGCCATCCTGGATGGCTTGGTTCTAGGCTTAAAGCTATACTGTGTAAGTTGCTAAACTAGTGGTCAGTCGCGTTATTGCTTTTTTCGCCCGTTTTTCGCCCGGAGTCACCGCGGACCACCGCCGCGGACCACCGGAGCGGCGCCGCAAACCACCGCAACCAATACGAATCCATGGAGTGGTAGAACGTAATTTTCTGAGCAGGATTTGGGGAATAAGAGGTTAAAAATCCTTCACCATCGTAAACACTGGTTGCTGAGGGAAGCTACTTCCTGAAGAGTCGGTTATTGGCCGGTAGTGTATCATGTGTGTATGATCTGTGATGTGATTGGCCAACGTATACACAACGTATACAGATGATAAAGATTACGCCATTTTGCCGGGAAATCCCGCCCCTGTCACTGCTAAGAAGAAAACATATAAAGAGAAGGCTTCAGAAGCTGAAAATAACGGAGTGGGTGTTCTAAAACTTTAGCGATTTAACAGTTAGGACAATTTTAAGATTTGTTTTATAAAAAAAGTTACATGGTATAACTTTAACATAATTGTTATGAATATTGTTGTAAAAGTCTATGGGGAAAATGAATGGAAGATTTTTTTTAGTGGGACTAGTAAACCCCTTCCGCTGCGATGCTCTATAGCAGCCTGCTACCTGTAATGTTTGTCAGTTACCTATACTGAAAGGGTTCAAAACATTACTGTAGGCCTCAACTGTATTTGGATTCTGTAACATTCCATAATATGGCTCTATCAATGTTTTCCATATAGATTAGACATTATGCAGGTGTAATGAACTGGGCAGCATTTCAAATGTTCTCCTCCAGGGCCGATAAGTAAGACAGATGTTTTGGCCCAAACCTGGCAAAAACACTTCATTCCTACTGTACATTTCTCCTCATCACTCACGTCTCCTTTGTCCCTCATGATTAAATCATACAAAATGGGTTAAGAAAAAAAAGAAAAAAACACATTGCTGTTCGAATGAAATAATGGGGTGCCCATGCTTTTGTCTTTTAACACAAAATGTATGATCGGTGTGGAAGAAAATTGGTGACTTCAAGATGAAAAATAGAGCACCTGAATTTAAATTGTATAGGCATCCATCGTAGGGATGGCCGATATGAACATTTCATATCACGATTTTTGTGACAAAAGAAATCGTGATTTACGATATTATCGCGATAATCAAAATCCATTATCCTGGGGCAGAACATCTGCCAAAAAATTGCAGATCTACAAGCTCACAACGCATCGCAGCGCGATGCGTTGTGAGCTTGTAGATCTGCAATTTTTTTGGCAAAGACATTTGATAGAGAGTGGAAAAAAAGACGGTATCAAGTACGTATATTATATTAAGTACATTATATATATTAAGTACCTTTTACCAATTATAGAGGGTTTAAGTGGTACAGAACATGCAGCTTTGCAAATAAAAGGTGAATTGATCCCAGTGCATGACGGAGGGCGATATCACGATAAATTAAATCTCCAAGATACAATTATCGTGAGTGTTTTTTTTATCACGATAAACGATAATATGGCTTATCGTCCCATCCCTACTCCATAGGCAAGGTCAGCTGTAATGTATTGGTAAAAAATGGCCCCTGTGTTGCAAAGCCATCCCGTCTTGAATAACAACGATCCATCTGAAGGAAACATAGGGTCTTACCGAACATCTGTTGACACAGTCATCATCCCGCTCTTCATAGTAGAAATAAACAAATGGGATCCAGAGGAAGACACAGAACAGTATGATGGAATACAGCGCTGTGGGGAGAGAAAATAAAGAGTTTTAATAAAGACATGAAACACCGGGCACCTGATCAGGGGTGTCACAAGGGGGGGGGGGACTGAGTCACTAGGGCCCAAGGTGGAGGGACCCTAATTATTTTATACTTTAGCTATTGAAAAATAGCAGATCTACAAGGTCACAGCAAATAATTTATTTAACCAACGTTTCGACTGTTGCCAGTCTTCATCAGGGTTATGATTGGTATTATTACAACAGAACATTTAACATGAAAAGTATGCATTTTTTCAGCAGAAATGTTTCACATAATACTGGCTATCTGACAGCTACAGAAACAAGACTAAGCAAGCCTGGTGCCTGGCACAGCCAGACTCTGTCTGGATGCAGTCATTACATCGAAAACGAACCAAATATTATGCTTTGATGTGAATGTGTTGGTTTTATCTTGCCAACTATTAACTAACAAAAGACTCTTCCAGTGTCCTCGACTTCGTCGTCAGGGCAATTAGACGGCTCAAGAATTTATGCCGGTTCTCAAACGCAGAGCGAAGAGGGGGGGAGCGCAAGTGAACTTCTAACATTCTTCAATAATATAGATTTATGTTTAATAATATAGATTTATGGAGGCAACAGAGTAGAAGAGCTAATTAAACCCAGTTAGGCCTAGAATTATTGAATGCTTTAACCAGTGAAAAATAGCAGATATACAAGCTCACAGCGCGGCACTCGTGCAAATCTTTGAATATATGTTTTTTCAAAACGAACGTTTGTAACTCAAATTTTGCTTCTGGGGGGTCCCTGGAACTAAATATTTTGAGAGGGTCCGTGGCCAAATAAATATCATTTTGTGGGTCCTTCACATGAAAACGTTTGATAACCACTGACATAGTAGTCTCTCAAGAACAGACTAACTGAGCTCCAGTTAAGTGAAAAGGACCTTTTCTTTGACGATGGCTGGCCAGATTGCTGACACAGAAACATAGGTTTTTCAAAAAATCTTAGAAGGATTCAAAAGACACTCGAATTTCCACGATTTTTCAAAAATAGCAGATCTACAAGCTCGCAGCGCGGCACTCTGAGCTTGTATATCTGCTATTTTTCAATAGTTAAAGCATAAAATAATGATACACAATAATGTGTACCCCGTTCTAAATGGGTTAAACATTTTACTGACCGCTAGGAAAACAAATCGTAAAAATGGGACCACATCGAGTGCATCCCAGAGCGCATAAAAGCTTGGCAACTTTCTGTCCGATTACTTCTTGAGCCATTTTGATTGGAATGAACTCATCCAGTAAATATGAAATGCGTTCCCATCGCTGGCTGTGAGATAATGGAGACGCATGCACTCCTGTGTGGGGTTTGTTTGGAACGGAGGACGAGGGAATGGGATATTGGCACATTGCTGGCTGGTAGTGGTTTATCTGATGTATCGGTGGTTGAGGACCTTTCATCATCTGCCTACGCTAAAGAATATATTCATAAATTGAAGAGCGAGTAGTGGACTAATGTAAAGAGGCTGTTTGTATACATCAGAGGTCTTCGACAGGGGGTCAGGGACCCCTAGGGGGTCCTCAGAGTTACTACAGGGGGTCCACCAAATCTTTGAGTGATAGGAACTTTTTTTTCTCCTTTTTTATATTAACCACTTGAACCCAAGCGTCCAAATTCTGAGAACTTTAGCCAAAAATAGCAGATCTACAAGTTGCGAGGCGTTGTGAGCTTGTAGATTGGCTATTTTCGGCAAAGAGCTTTGGTGTAGAGGGGAAAAAGAGCAGACTAAGTACAGAGTGAAAGGTCAAGTGTATTAAGTATTGATGGTTCAAGTGGTTACATATTTTAAAACACAAATTGACATCAATCCAAAATACACTGTTGATTGTGCTGCCAAACAATGAAACTATTATGGAAACTATGAAAAAGGTTGTGGGGGTCCCCAGCTTCATCTCTCTCTCATTTAAGGTGTCCTTGGCCTGAAAACGTTGAAGACCCCTGGTATATCAATATACCTTCTTATTTTAGTTTTTCCCTTTTACAGATATAGAACGGATATATTCATTACTATAGAGGGTATGCGTGTGACATCATCATCATACCCAGAAGTTATGCGGGAACGCCTGCTGAGCCTTGAAAGCCCATACATCCTAACAGAAAAGTCCTATCTGAAAGCATTAAACGACGTTAAACTACGTTAAACTCATTTGCCACTCAGTTTGCCACTCGATTTGCCACTCGATATGCCATTCACTTTATGCATGTGCATACCCTCTATTGCCTTTGTTTGTTTTATATTCATGTAACTGTTTTTTACACTGTTGCTAGGAAACGTGGATTGCTGGGCATGAAAGATGAAACATCATATTTTGTGATTTGTGGTTTCGCTGTCGAGTGGATGGGAGTCTCTGAACTCTGGATGAGCTGTTCATGATGGCCTTGAAGATTTGCTCATTTTAACTCGGAAATGTTTTTGTCTGAAAAAGGAGACAAAACGTCTTTCTCTCCATCTCCGCAAATGTAAATTTCATTTCCCACAAAGTGTTTGAAAGCTCTATTTTGTCGCCAACAAAATATTTATTCCGAGCGGCGTAAATTTGGCAGTGGCTTGTAGTCAAATTAGCTCATGTTCTGTACAGTAAGTAACAGTACATTAGTTTTGTGTCACTTAGTAGGCAACTGGGATGAGAAACTAAATTAAGGGGCAGTGTAAGAATTTCAGACTTCTCTTTTGGCTAATGTGTCTGTCTATGTTTCTGTGTACGTTGACTGTGAGTGTTTGTGTGTGTGTGTGTGTGTGTGTGTGTGTGTGTGTGTGTGTGTGTGTGTGTGTGTGTGTGTGTGTGTGTGAGAGAGAGAGAGAGAGAGAGAGAGAGAGAGAGAGAGAGAGAGAGAGAGAGAGAGAGAGAGAGAGAGAGAGAGAGAGAGAGAGAGAGAGAGAGAGAGAGAGAGAGAGAGAGAGAGAGAGAGAGAGAGAGAGAGAGAGAGAGAGAGAGAGAGAGAGAGAGAGGGAGAGAGAGAGAGAGAGAGAGAGAGAGGGAGGGAAGGAGACAGACAGAAGAAGGACAAAGCGTGTTTGGCCGTTCACTCCTGTTGTTTGTGACTTTGCGTCCCTTCTACTCAAATGCGCAAAAAGCAAGCTCCACCTGCCCTATTTACCTGCCACGGCAGCCATGCCAACCTCTGAATAAAATAACTATAATAATCAATTATGTCACGTTGCTGATGCTGAATCGATTCAGAATTGTGCACGGCCGAATAATCGCGATGCATCGCTGAATCGATTATTGTTCACACCACTACCATCCACCCTTCCCTTTCCAATGAAAGGGAAGTGCTTTTCCTAAAAGGGGACAATCAGGTAATTTCCCCAAACATTGTCAGAAACAAAAAACAAGTCACCCAGTGAGTGTAGTACGCGAGACATATTATTCTACCACCACTTTTGCTAGTCACATGTTCAAATACTGGATTCTGATTGGTTTAAAACAGTGGTAAATAAGCCAACAACCTTGAGTTGACTCATGGACCCTGCCCACTGAATATCCTTGCAAGTTACAACTGTGTTTTCTTTCATTCATATGGAAAAAGTGGTAGAAAAGCAATTTACCATTCGAGGTTGTGGGTTGTTGGCTGATTTACCACTGTTTCAGGGTTGTTTGCCACTCGCCTGCGGCTCGTGGCACAAACCTGAAACTTACTTTCAATATGCACAGCCCCACCCAAGACAGTCAATTACAAATTGAAATTAACTGAAATAAAATATCGTTTCAGCCTTTTATTGACCTCTGTTTGCGACCGTCAGGTCGCAGTTACTATCAAAACCTCCAGCGGTTGTCAGTCTGTCAGTCAGTCACGTCACGTCACACTTTTGCCCTACTCATATCTCCGCCACCGTTGCCCCTATCCATGCCAAACTTTGCACACACACTCCTTGGCTGCCAAACCACAACCTTATTTCTCACATGGCCCTCTTCTAGCGCCACCATGAGGCCAATTCTTGCAACAAAAAAAATTGGACACTGCTCCTACAGATTTTGCCAAAAATCACGCAAAGCGGTACAGAGTATGTCTAGTCTTGTCATCAACATGGATCTGTCCCATTTAGCGCCACCATCGGGCCGATTTTTGCCATAACATTTTTGAACACTGCTCCTACAGATTTCGCCCTAAGTATGTCTAGAGTATATATGTGACCTGACAGTCGCTTATCTCCAAATTAGGGAGTCTTACTGGTATTATGGGTCCATTCCCTCATCAGTTGTGCATCTCTTAACTGTTCTGCCGCCGTTGACAGTCCTCACCGTCATTGAAAGGGTTAATACCATGGCGCCGTTGACGGTGAGGACTGTGAATCTTACTGTATATACAGTAAAGATATTATTACTTACTTAATGTCGCTCCGGTCCCGCTCGCATCGGTAATGTCGGCGATTTGTTTACAACGCACGTTGGGCGTGCACGCGAAGTGAAGCTCCTCAATGTTAAAGGGATATTCCACTTTCAAAAAAACTTTTGGACATTTTATCGTCTAATCAGGCTTTTATGAACACCCTGGACAGTTTTTAATTTACTTCATTCAGTATTTAGATATTTGATGTAAATGTTATCAGGCCCTCCAGGCTCAGGGCCTCTCCACATACACACCCATTGTAACTTCAAACTCCATTTTAACCATGATAGATTCATTAAAAACACCCATTATTTATTCTGGTGACTCATACTACCCTCCTAATACGTGAGCAGACCGTGTTTTTTCAATAACTTTTTTCTTTTATTTTTAATAATTATTTGGGAAAATGGAAAAAATTAAATACAATAATATTTTATTAAAAATAAATGAAAAAAAGTTATTGAAAAAACATGGCCTGCTCACGTATTAGGAGGGTAATATGAGTCACCAGAAACAATAATGAGTGTTTTTAATGAATCTATCATGGTTAAAATGAAGTTTGAAGTTACAATGGGTGTGTGTGGGGAGAGGCCCTGAGCCTGGAGGGCCAGATAACAATTACATCAAATATCTAAATATTGAATGAAGCAAATTAAAAACTGTTCAGGGTGTTCATAAAAGCCTGATTAGACGATAAAATTAGCAAAAGTTTTTTTGAAAGTGGAATATCCCTTTAAGTCAATGGAGAGGCCCATAAAGAAACTTCATTTAAACAAAATAGCCATTTTGAGACATTTTGCAGCAGATCTAAATGTAAACAAGGCACAAGGCAGGGCGCAGCCATCTTGCCTCTTCTTGTCCCACACTGTCATGTGACTAGATGACGTAATCGTTGCCGTCAAGTGATAATCCAAAAAAACAAAAACAACCCCCTTCCAGCCCTTCAAAATAATAGCGGCGGCCTATGGAGGAAACCGCGTGGCACCGAGGCACCAAGCAACCTTCAGATTAAGAGGCACTAACCCTAACCCTACAACAAGGGTTCTTATTTTAGATTGTAATTAAAGAATATAAAAGATGTGTGTTAAAATTATTTCATTTACTTCTTTCTATTGTTTTAGAGATTCTTATTTCAGTGGTTGGGGCATGCGTACAAGTGGCTAAATATGTCATTTTACACAGAATAAGCCCATTCCCAAGATACAACGCAACCTTTCATGGTTGGATGTGACTTATGGGGGCTAGAAGTGTTACTGTAAATAGCAATAAAGAAACTGCTGGCTTATTGTGTCTAAAAATACATATTTAGCGCCTTGTACGCATGCCCCCATGCGTACGGATGCCCCACATTTTAGCACGGTAAACGCAATAAAACAATGGAACGAAGCAAATGAAACACATTTTAACACTCACTTTTTCTTTTCTCTAATTACAATCTAAAATATGAGCTTGTTGTAAAAAAACAAAGTTGTCCTTTAACAACATGAATCCTAGCCTCCCTGATCTGGGGTCAACACCCAGTGAAAATAGCAGCTCTGCAAGCTCACAACACATTGTATATCGTGACATTGTGAGCTGGTAGATCGGCTACTTTGATGAAGACATTTAGTGTAGAATCAATGAAAACAGAAGGGGGCCTAGCATAGAGCCCTGGGGGACTCTGGTGGTCGCATACATATACTGTATATAGATATAGAGCGTAGTTTTTAAATCAAAGTACCAGGGCTGTGTGAAGCACAGTGATCCAAACATCTGTAGAAGCTGTTGAAGCTATCTATACCTTGTGTCATATCTCCTCCCAGGCTTCTGTTTTGTTTGCCGTTTTTATTCATCAGTTCTCATCTCATTTCCAGTGGTGTGTGGCTGTGGCCGTGCATAAGCATTTTGGTTTGTTTTTCAACTCTTACAGTTGCATTTCAGGCCATGGTTTGTTCCAGGCTGTCAAAAGTCTCTTTGAGTTTGAGATGGCTTAGCTTTGAAGCCACATGTAGTAAATGTAGCCTTTCAGGAAAATGCAATTTTCTGTAAAGTACTAAAGTACTAGTTCCCACGGAAATGGCATTTTGTACCTCTTACAAACATACCTTACAGTAGCAGAGGAATGGATGCCACTAAAAATAAAAATAACAGCTGAAAGCCTTCTTTTATACATTGCAATATCACAAGGTCCGCACAACTGATGGAAAATAATCGGAAAACGTGGTTTTAAGTTACACAATAATGTAATCATGAAATATGGAAATTAATTAAAATAATGTATTACTATTTGGTCAGCTGTTGCTCCTTGCCCTCATCTCCTTATAATTACACATGGCTTTTAATAAAAACCAGAACAATGTACAAGCCATCTCCTCGTCCATCACGTTCACAAACACACAATACAATCACATTTGTTATGTTGTTTGCCTTTTCTCTAGCAACAGGAGGAAAGGCCATTGGGGTCGTCAAAATAAATCACTAGGGTTGATGTTTGCTGAGTGCATTAAGCTGCATGGCTCCAACAGTCTTCATAGATGATACCGTAGGTTTTACCTCCCACACAGATTTGTTTTTTTGTCGTTAACAAAATAACACTAGCAAGCATATCTTTAACCCATTTAGAACGGGTACACATTATTGTGTATCATTATTTTATGCTTTAACTATTGAAAAATAGCAGATATACAAGCTTGTAGATCTGCTATTTTTGAAAAATGTGTCTTTTGAATCCTTCTTAACTATGTTTCTATGTCAGCAATCTGGCTGTAGCCATCGTCAAAGAAAAGGTCCTTTTCACTTAAATGGAGCTCAGTTAGTCTGTTCTTGAGAGACTACTATGTCAGTGGTTCTCAAACTTTTTCATAAGAAGGACCCCAAAAATTACATGTATTTGGCCACGGACCCCCAACTCAAAATATTTAGTTCCAGGGACCCCCCAGAAGAAAGATTTGAGATACAAATGTTTGCTTTAAAAATACATAAGTTCAAAGATTTGCACACATTTTCACAACGTTGTTCAATTACAGTAAAATAACTAAGAATACAAAATGTAACAAAATAATCACTTTAACAAGGTATTATAATTATATTCTCCACACTTTTATTCTCCCCATCTTGACAAGATGGTATATTCCCAGGTTCCGCAGGTCAGCTGCACAGGTGCAATTCATTATTGTTAATTGTGGCACGTTTACTAACATGCCAAGTTTAGCTGCACTTGAACAACCATTCCAGGCTGCCATATCCAGCCCAAGAAACCGTAGAAACAGGGGAAAAAAATAAAATGTACTTCTTAAAATAAATGTATCATTCCTGTTGCTAAGGTACGGCAACATGACTGGTGTCTTGCACGCTCGCCTTTGCGCGCGTGCAAGACACCAGTCATGTTGCCATACCTTAGCTTTTTTCTGAACTGACGCTACTGCACACAGTAGTGCATAAACACATATACAAACATGAAAACAATGCAAATTATTAAGGCATGACGGGACCTACAGCACACGCACCGCCTTACACACACATCCCACACACACACAAAGGTACCCGACACTTAGCTGTACACATTTATACACTGTACACGCAGCATCTAAACAAACTAAATAAAGGCACCTTACAGTGCATTGTGCAAAAATTATTATACCGTATTTTTAGTACCAATTCCCCCTACTGTGTTTTTTTCTATTGTTGCTTTATTGCTGTTTTTGCAGTTTTTTCTTGTTGCTGCTATGGTGAGCAGCCGAAACACACGAGATAATAAAAAAACGAGAGAAGAAAAATATTTCCACTATCGATGTTCTTTTTTAAGTATAAAATTGTCAAATATGTCAGTCATTTCTTTGTAAATGTAGCTTATGTGCCATATCTGGCTCGCATCGCAACGCGTTGTGAGCTTGTAGATCGGCTATTTCCACTATCAATGTTCTTTTTTAAGTATAAAATTGTCAAATATGTCAGTAATTTCTTTGTATATCTAGGTTATGTGTCATCTCTACCATGTGCAACTTCAAAGCCTCGAAGCCAAACAGAAATGTAATTGTCAACGACAAAAACACAATTAAATCATTAATCGCGATTATTTGTCAATTAACCCTCTAAGGCCCACGGTTGTAATATTACAACGTTTGTATTTTATCCAAAAAAAGGTTTAAATCATTTTATTTTAGCTCCCCCTACCACCTAAACACCACCATTGGATTCTATTGTTTAGTATTACAATGCCATTGGCCACAATATTTGCATATAAATACCCCCCACAGGGGCTGACATTCACACCCGCCACACCCGCTGAAATTCCAGAGTTTTGACGAACAACATCTCACTTTTTCATGGAAGCTATACCTCAAAAAAACATAAGTAAAATGCCTGTACTATTCTTTTTGGTGATCATTAGAATGTCTAGAACATGTACATATGTTATTATTTTGAAAAATATCCCCCATATGTAAATTAGAGCATGATTTATGATTTTTGATTTATGGCTATAAAATCTTACAAAAACATTTTTTTGAAAAAAACATTACATTTTCCTCTTAATAGGACTCCTACAACACCATCTGATTTTTTTCAATTTTTTATTTCAAGTATTTCTTAATGCGGGCCTTAGAGGGTTAATCGCCATGTAAAATGTCATAATAATGACAGCCCTAGTCAGTATAGAGATATCTACTGTACTGTACTGAAATAGATTTGTAGAATCTATTGGCCACTTAAAAGTGGCACTAGTATGCAGAGTCAGCAGAGAGAATTGTGTTCCTTCCCATCCAATGATGACATAATTCAGGGGTCTTCTACAGGTGGTCCGAGACCCCTAGAGGGTCCTCAGAGTTACGACAGGGGGTCCTCCAAATCTTTGAGTGATATATATTTTTTTGTATATTAACCACTTGAGCCCTAGTGTCCATATTCTGAGAAATCTTGCCAAAAATAGAAGATCTACAAGCGTTGTGAGCTTGAAGATCTTCTATTTTTGGTAAAGAGGTTTTGTAGAGGGGAAGAAGAGCAGACTAAGCACAGAATGATAGTAGTTTATTAAGTATTGACGGTTCAAGTGGTTAAATATCTGACAACACAAATTGACATGAATCTAAAATACACTGACGATTGTGCTGTCAAACAATGAAACTATATGGAATCTATGAAAAGGCTGTGGGGGGTCCCAGCTCCATCTCTCTCTCAGCTAAGGGGTCCTTGGCCTGAAAACGTTGAAGACCCCTGGTTTAATTAGACTGAACAATAATTGTTTCAATGCTTCTCACTGGTATAGCCTGGCTACTAACTGTGTTGCCGCTTTGAGCAACAACAACAACAAAAAACAAGTGAAGTGGGTAGAAATCAATTTAATTTCTGATGTAACAAGGCAACATTGCAAAGAAAAAAATAAATTCCACTTTTGTAAAATAAATATTGCACCAGGGAACATTCCCCAAACCCAGTGAGCCGTTGTATCCATCAGCTATATTAAGTGCAGGCAATACATCAGCCCCCTGCACCAAGAGTTGTATATCCTCACATCATCCAGTGCTTTTGGCTGGTCCTGCTCAAGCCGCTGCAGCTTATAGAGACAGTTTAACGTACTACCGGGCTTACATCTAAGGTCCAGAAATATCTTATAGACAGCCGCGGCTCCAGAAAATTGTGACTGGGGGGGACTATGGGGGGGCCGGCTTTTTTTAGAGCGGGGGCTAATGAATTGTGTCCACAAACATATAATACTATACTAATACGACAAACGCGATATTCTCGCTTAGGGTACAGGGTTTCCGGCAGTCCATTTCAGCCCGGGCGGCCGTTTGTTATATTTTGAGGGCAAAAATAAGAATAAATTATATTTAAGTAAATTAATTTTTCTGCATGTGCGCCTGTGAGTCCCCCACTCCCCCTGTACCTCCCACCTGGCCACAGGAAACCCTGGGGTATTGATAACTGAACAGACCAGATCATTGGCAGATCTTTGGACTGTATGTAGGTGATCGGATAGGGTTTTTGAGAGGCTGAAGATGCTTTCCAGCATAGTGACATGCAGAAGAAACTGCCCATATACTGTAGTATGGTTTACATAGAAGTCAGTCAGTTGTCATTCACATATTCATATATATTTCGGGGTCGGGTCGCACAAAGGTGATGGTGGGGTCGCATAATGACAGAAGAAACATGTATCCTTCCAATTAAGTATCTTTTATTTGTTTACCTTTTTTTCCTTTTAAAATCACAGCGTTATAAACATATTTTCTAATAAATAATCCTATTCAAGGCTACCGATGTGTGCTTTCTTTTTAAATAGGATTTAGTTCATTCTTTAAAATCGCACTATAAATCAAGTCCAAACATGATCAGAAGTGTCCACCATGAAATGTGAGTCCTAGTATAATATTGGTCTGGAGAACCCCTGTTTTAGAGAAATGCTAAATACTAATCTACGGCATTGTGTGACAGGGTTGCACGCCTCAAAATGGGAAATCTGCAGATCTGCAAATCAGGTTTAAGACTCTAAAAGATTAGGGATTCATAAAGCACAAGTGAGGCAAAACAAAACAAAACACTTAAAAACAAACATGCTATTTCAAGCTGAGAGGGGCATTTCTGAAGCTAATGGATTGGCAGAGGCATCCCACAAACCTCAAATAAGTCCAGAGAAGCATGTGAAGGGGAAGGCTATATGCCTCGGCAACATGGCTGGCATAGTGAAAGCATTTTGCTCCATTTGATGCCATTCATTAGCACCTATCACACTGAGATGCTAAATAAACAAATCCCCGCTACACAAACAACTCATAGTCTTAATTATACCGCAGTCGGGTCCTTCCAACCTCTCATTTTGATTAGCGTAGAGAGAGAGGCTTTCCTAATGTGTGCTGTTATCTCCTGATAACGACACTCAGACCATATCTCTATAAAAGTATCACGCCCTATTTACCTTATTAGACCTGTGTACTGGCACCGGCCGGCGGCTGTCACAAACAACATTAACGTTAACCAAGCAGCAGCAGTTTGCTGCTGCGAGGAAATTAATTGTGAAAGTAAATTCAAGTAATTTGGCACTGAACAAATTAGTTTTGATTAAAAAAGAAATACAACCTAAAGCCTTAACCTAAAGCTGATAACCTAAAGGCTGCACTTAAAGGATAACTCAGCCCTAAATAACATCTAGGCTCATTTTCCTACTTATATTGATCATCCCAAAAGACTGTCCATGGGGTCTATTAGGCAGAAATGCCCCTGTTGTCCAGTTTCCCCAGCAGAACCCAGCAGCCCTCATAGCTTAGCCTATTACGCTATTGTTGCGGTCAAAAGGGATAATTCATTTTCATGAATGCGTTACTAGTTGTCATTACAAACACATCCATGCATTGGTTGTCCCACACAAGCCGCCATAGTCTACTAAACAGATGTTAGGCTTTTCTGTGTTTTGCCAAGTCCAGGAGAAGACACGCTGTGATTGGCCAGTACAGTCACAGTGATTGGCAGTTGTGCCGAATGCTCACCCCAAAACATGATTTACAAGACTATGGCAGCTCGTGTTGGACAACCAAGGCATGGATGTCAAACACTTGACCGCAACAAATAGTGTAAAAGCGATAGGCTTATGGGCTCCACTTTAAGCCATTTGGGCTGTTGGGTTCTGCTAGGAAACTGGACAATGGGAGCATTTCTGCCTAACAGACCCCATGGACAGTCTTTTGGGATCAATACAAGCAGGAACATGAGCCTAGATGTTATTTAGGGTGGAGTTGTCCTTTAAAAATACCCCCAATCGGCCGAATCAACAGTTTATCCCACTTACAAATGAGGACCTGGATGCGCTAGAAAAGGAGGAAGGAACAATATTTCTTCATCGTTGTTAGATCCAATCATAAATATTAGTAATGAAAACTGTGGCAAGTAGAAAGGTGCGCTAAGTAGAGCACTAGTCTCTGCCAACAGGTACACCCTAGTAATAATAGTAAAATGTATTGTATGCATTGCAGTTACATTACTACCTACAGCCATGACAGTTGTCATGTGAATACTAGTTGTCTCTAATGCCAGAGAGAATGGATGGAATGGTCTCTAAACGTATACATGACACACGCATGACATATTCAATGTTATATTCAATGGCGAAGTGCCAGTCAAACACCCAAAATATTTGATTTTCAAAGCCAACATGCTCGTTCTGCAACTTAACACGTCTTGGTAACCTTCGTCCACTACTTTGATGGCTGAGTGGTTAGTGTCCATACCTAGGACTCCGGTGACCCCAGAGGTCGCAGGTACGATCCCCCGCTCCAGCTATCACTGCTCCCCCCCTTGCGCTCCTTGTGGGCTGCCTCATAGGGTTCAGCTGGGTTAAGCTGGAAAAAAAGCAGCTGGGTTGGGCTGCGATACCCAAATTTCCCCCGTGGGAGGAGTAGGTAACTATCATATCAACTATCACTTTGAAAACCATCCTTATAGCCTGCCAATAGGCTCTAATGTGCATATACGCCATTTTGTTCTACTTCCGGGTGTCTTTCGACTTCCTTCACAGGTGTTACTGATGATACTAATGAAGGGTCTGTTTGATTTATTGTACAGTGGTTCTTTAATTTCAAAGACCCCCATAACTCTAAACTCTATACTCTACCCTTGCGGGTCCATTTGGTTCCATTTGTACACTGTCAGAGTTACACACCTGTATGGTGACATTTGGAACCCACTCAAGGACACTTTGAGACCCACTGGTGTAGCAGAGTGTTTCCAGTGAGCCAACATGCACAATATCAGCACCCTGACTCTGTTTGACCAGAATGGAACAGAGCCTTCATTAGTATCATCGGTAACACCTGTGAAGGAAGTCGAAAGATACCCGGAAGTAGAACAAAATGGCGTATATGCATATAGCCTATAAAAAGGACTGCCCCAAAACTCTCTGCATTGGTTCCGCACCGCTGTCATTTTTTTAAATCTCCAAATAGTTTCCAGCCAGTTCTTCAAGCCCTTACATTGAATTTAGACGTACCGCCAGATGTATTGGTCGGCGGCTGAGCTCTCCAATACTTCTGGCGAGAGCAGGACTAAATTTGGTCCAGGATTGATCCGTTTGAGCTCACAGCTTCAAGTATCCATGTCTAGCGGGCGAGAACAAATCTAACCCTCGTGACTGCATCTCCCTCCACTCTGACGGAGACAAATGGGTGTCAATGTTTTAACGGGATTTCTTTTTGCCAGCTGTGATTGTGGCAGGACATTAGCTTTAACCCATTTAGACCGGGCACACGTGTATTATCATTTTATGCTTTTAACTATAAAACAAATAGCAGATCTACAAGCTCACAGCGCGGCACCAAGTGCCGCACTGCAATCGTGAACATTCGAATTTTGACCCGAAGTGTCTTCTAAATCCTTCTAAGGTTTTCTGACAAAAACCTACCTTTCTATGTCAGCGGTGCTCAAAACTTTTCAAGTCAAGGACTCCCAAAATTACATGTTTTTGGCCCCGGACCCCCCCATCTCAAAACATGTTGTTCCAGGGACTACCCAGTAGCAAATATTTGAGTTACAAATGTTCGCTTATATAGATATATTCAAAGATCATGATTTTTCAAAAATAGCAGATCTACAAGCTCGCAGCGCGGCACTTGGTGCCGCGCTGTGAGCTTGTATATCTGCTATTTTTCAATAGTTAAAGCATTAAATAATTCTAGGCCCAAACGGCTTAATAAGTACATGCTCATTGCTCCACTAAGGCATCCATTTACACTCATTTACGGCCCAGACAAACTCAGTTTAGGAAGACTTCAGAAGCAAACAAATGAAGGCCCCGCGCACAGTGTGCATGCAGCCAATGGCATGTGCTTGTGGGTTAAAGCAACGGCTAATATTAATCATAACACCATGAATATTAACATGCTGAGGGAATAGGTCATATTGCATTACCGCGGATCATCAATTACTCTCCAAGCAGATCCTACTACTGGGAAGAGCACCTGACCGGGGATAAAAGTTTAGCAAATTTGTCCTCTTGACAGGGGAGGAGGACTAAATAATTAAACGCCCTCCCTACAAGCCCTCCACATAGTTCTCGTGTTTATCTATCTCCACTCCCAATTTATTTCTAGCGAAAAGCAAGAAAGGATGGTTGAAGGACCAGGGGAAATGCGCTGTAAAAGCATACAATATAATACAAAGGCTGAGCTAGCGCATGAATGAAAACAACAAACCTGTGTAAGGTATATAGGAGCACAATGTGAGCACATCCCC
Source organism: Nannobrachium achirus (assembly GCF_963921795.1). NCBI lineage: Eukaryota > Metazoa > Chordata > Actinopteri > Myctophiformes > Myctophidae > Nannobrachium > Nannobrachium achirus. The sequence continues at coordinate 3,479,190 of NC_137833.1, read as the reverse complement.
AACATAATCACAGGCAATCAGAGCCACTTCAACTCGGGACATCGGTGTATGCCTTGTTATGGTTCAATAATTATCGAATTCTATGGGTAAATGTGCAAAAAATAAATTACACAGAGCGCTAACACTACAGGGGTCTTCAACGTCTTAGTGGAGAGAGATGAAGCAGGGACCCCCACAACCTTTTCGTAGGTTCCTTATAGTTGCATTGTTTGACAGCGCTATCGTCAGTGTATTATGGATTCATGTCAATTTGTGTTTTCGGATATTTAACCACTTGAACCGTCAATACTTAATAAACTTGACCTTTCACTCTGTACTTAGTCTGCTCTTTCCCCCTCTACACCAAACCTCTTTGCCAAAAATAGCTGATCTACAAGCTCTCTTGTGAGCTTGTAGATCTGCTATTTGTGGCTAAAATTCTCAGAATAAGGACACTAGAGTTCAAGTGGTTAATATTTGGAGGACCCCCTGCTGTAACTCTGAGGGCCCCCCTAGGTGTCCCGGACCCCCCTTGCGCTAACACATGGGGAAAGTGTTGCTGCCAGTTGTCATAATTATAGTTTATTCCAGTGGTTCTCAAAGTGGGGTCCGGGGATCCCCAGGGGTCCTTGAGGGGGTTCCAGGGGGTCCCCACCAAATAATATTATTAATATAGCATCAAAACCACTACACAAATAGGCTATTTTCAATGAATAAAAAAAAAGAATGTTCATTAAACATTTAGCAACCAGAAATATGTTTTCAAATGGGTCTGCGGCCAGAAACACATTAATTTGTGGTAGGGATGGAAATCGGAATCGGCCAATATCAAAAATCGGCAGGTATGATATCAAACCAGCCGAATCGGTGACCGGCAGGTCACTGACATAAATACTGGTTTTATGCCAATTGTGTCTATGGCACTGCACAGCATGATGCTCTGGTCCTGTGACTAAAGTAAACATTAGCAAGTAGCAGCCAGTCTACTTGTGATTGATTTGGCATTAGTGTTCTTCTAGCTTATTGGTACTCTTGTAGGCCTACTTGGCCTGAAAAAAAAGAGTATTGGAGCAACCCTATTTTCTAGTTCTTAGCTAAAGAAATCGGTATCGGATTTGGCAGGTCAGACCTTCATAAAACCGGTGGATCGGTATCGGCCAAGAATTTTGCAATCGGTCCATCTCTAATTTGGGGGTGACATCAAGCGGTTGTGAGAACCGCTGGTTTATTCATTACGCCCCCCGGTGTGTAAAAGACCTCGACTCAACAGGCAGGCCAGATGAGAACCCGAGACCCTTGTTTTCACCTCACCACGGCTGTCCACAAGGGCATCACGCACCAGGATGGCTGTCCTCGCACAGCGACAGCTCCAATTTGATGCCAAAATTAAATGCCAGGGGAAGAACCCCAAGAACCGGTGGCTCAGTCTGACAAAGGACTCGGGAGACTGATGAAAATATCTGTGCCCGTGCAACACTCGTAGCTGAAAGGTATGTCAGAAACAAGCCTGCACTCTCATTTCCTGTAAAACACCAGGGGAGACACCGTTTTTTGGGAGGTCTGTGTGACAAAGACAAAAAATTGCTCACAACATCGATTTAGGCCCGATTTATAGGTGGTATGACTGCTATTGCTATTTTTGGTGTGCGCCAGCCCAGCAGAGGAATGCAACCGTGTGAGAATCAGGCCTTAAGGTCTTGGCACGCATTGGTACGTGATGAATGAACAGTATTTCACATCAAAACTATTGTATTATAGTAGTTCAGGGTTCCCCAATAGGTGGCCCGCGGGCCATTTGCGGCCCGCGGGGGGCTACTGTCTGGCCCACACCAACCCCAGTAATAATGGTGGTATAAGAGCAGCAACAACACTAGTATATCGTCGTTGACGGCTGGAAATCTTGTATCTCTAAATTTGTACGTTCTTTCACAAATCATACAAGGCCGTCGCACAAAAGTAGTGGTGCGAGGCGTTGGTGTGCTTGTAGATCGGCTGTTTTCACTAGTTTAAATCACTTTTACAATGATAAATTCAAAACGAACGGTTTTGGACATACAAGATTTTCATCCGACAACAACGAAAACTGTCAGTGGAGTAGCGGGAACGCCACCGTCGCCCCCTGCAATGTTGTGGCCCTCGGCTTGGTACCCTAGACATAATTCAGCACTTGGGGAAAACTAATTGGGGAACCCTGTAGTAGTTGATGCCTCATTACAGATTGATGCCTTTATTTGTGGTGACAAATAAACCCATAAGCTGTTTCCCTGTTGAAAGTGGAATATCCCTTTAAGAAATGTGCAGATATACCCTCTACTTAAACTTTATGTTGGTTTGTTTACTGTTGAGTGAGAAAAAAACAACATTGCACATTAAGTCAATAATCTGGGGACCCCTCCAACATAATTTGGGGACCCCCAGGTTGAGAACCACTGATTTAATTGACCCCACAGTGGCCACACGACCCCTGTTTGGATCGATACGTTTTTAGAATCATGTGTTAATGTTATGATTATCCTGACGACGGTAATGAAAACAAAAGTTTATGAATAACATCATCATCACTGTACAGATCATTACCAGCCAAACTGCTGCTGGTGACGGCTGACTGCTCAGGAACGCCATTTAGCTAAATGGAATCTGCAGTATATAAGCATAGAGGACAACACTGCAGGGCGAGTAGGAAATAGGATAGCATCTAAAGATTGTTAAGCCATTCAGGCCTAGAATTAATGCTTAATGCTTTAACAATTGAAAAATAGCATATATACAAGCTCGCAGCCGCGCTGCAAGCTTGTAGATCTTTAAAGTCGTGAAAATGTGTGCAAATATTTGAATATGTGTATTTTATAAAGCCAACATTTGTAAGTCAAATTTTGCTTCCGGGGGGTCCCTGGAACGAAATATTTTGATATGGGGGGTCCGTGGCCAAATACATATAATTTTGCGGGTCCTTGATATGAAAAAGTTTGAGCACGACTGACATAGAAAGTTAACATGCTTGGTTTTTCAAGAAACCTTAGAAGGATTTAGCAGATCTACAAGCTCGCAGCGTGTGCTTGTATATCTGCTATTTTTCAAAAGTTAAAGCAAAACATTACGTGCAATAATGTGTACCCGTCTAAATGGGTTAATTAGCTCCCTGCACTGTGGCTATAGTACTGGACCATTGCCCTTTTAGCCACATAATGCCATGCTCATCACATTACAGAGGCAGGACAGTTGCTAACATGCTATTCTACTGAATACTGAGGGGGCCAGCAGAGCTCACAGTACCGCACAGGTACAGGGAAACTGCTAATGAGACAACAGACTCTACCCAAACAGAGTGGGAAATATTTCACCACATGACTGCATGCTTGCCTTGAATAATAATGATTTCATTGAGCACACAAAGGGACACGTGCTCTAAATGAAAACAGCACAAGTGTTGCCACAAAATATCCATGCATGCATGAACGTTTTCAAAGTACGTACGAAAATTCAAGTGAATATACGTTATGGTGCATGCCTGGTGGCCCAGCCAGTTTGTGCACAGACCATGCTCCTTATGAGCGTAAAGGCTTGTCCATACTGTCTCCGACCACCAAACTTGTCATCGGAAAGGTCCGGTTCAACTACAACATGACGTCAGTCGCAACTTCCGAAAAGCATTACCCCAAATTGGAGTTCGGAAAACTGCACGTCGGAAGTAAGGACCAGGGTTCGACTCATACCTACCACTTGTCTCGCGTATCTCTCTCTCTCTCTGCCCTTGGTTTCATGTGTCTCTACACACTGACTTAGCCGAAATACAACATGCAAAAAAATGCAAAAACTCAATTTCTCAAAATGAGGACAGGGATTGAGCAATGATTATTTGTATTGCCGTCATTAGGGAATTGCAATAAAACAAAACGCACAAGACTTGAAGGCAGCCATGGAATCGCAGCGATTTGTTTCACGTTATACAGTAGTTCAGTGGTGCAGTTTATCTGATTGAAGAGCAGCCATTATTTTCCCCAGTAGGACACATGGGCTCAGAGGAGGCCTCCCTGGCCATCCCTTCAGGAGGGAGAAGTGCATCAATTTCTTGAAGTAGCCGTGTAATCAAGGGCGTCACATCAAATTATGGGCCCTGGGTACAAGGATTCACTGCGGGCCCCACATGAATGTTAACTGTATATACAAGCTCCCAGCGCGGCACTCGGTGCCGCGCTGTGAGCTTGTATATCTGCTATTTTTGAAAAATCGTGAAAATGTTTTAAAGAAACCTATGTTTCCATGTCAGTGGTGCTCAAACTTTTTCATGTAAAGGGCCCCCAAGATGATATGTATTTAGCCACGGACCCCCATATCGAAATATTTAGTTCCAGGGACCCCAGGAGCAAAATTTGAGTTACAAATGTTCGCTTAAAAAATACATATATTCAAAGGTTTTCACACATTTTCACGACTTTTCAAAAATAGCAGATATACAAGCTCACAGCGCGGCACTCGGTGCCGCGCTGTGAGCTTGTATATCTGCTATTTTTCAATAGCTAAAGTTTCTAGGGCCCCTCCACCTTGGGCCCTAGTAACTCAGTCCCACTCCCCCCCCCCCTCCCTTGTGACGCCCCTGCGTGTAATACGAGACATGAGTAGTAAATGGATATGGAAGAAGCACAGCATCAGCCCTGACACAGAAGATTGACATTTTCACACCTACTAGAATCACATTTCCAAGTTCCAAAAATCTGACTCCAAATCCACATTTCTACGTAAAAAGGTCTGAAACGCATGGCACAAAAAGGTCCTTACACACCGTCCAGACACCAGGAGCATCAATTATCAAAAATGTCTCTCTTTCACACAGGTTGATGATTATTATTCCCAGTGGAAAAAATCACATCGCTTTTATCAATGCCACTGCATAACTGCATAATATTCACAATCTATTCGGATGTACTTCATGACACTACAGTTCAAATTTCGCTTGTTGTGTGTAAGGGAGTCAGGACCTTAAAGGCCTGTCCGTACTTTGACCGAAATGTTCGGTGAGATGGACTTTCTGACGTGCAAATTTCCAAACTCTCATTCGGTCTAAAGCTTTTCAGAAGTCGTGAGTGACGTCATTTTGTATTCAAACCGGACCTTTTGACCGAAAAGGGCGGTTTTGGTCAAAGTATGGACAGGCCTTAAGAGTTAGAATAAACCCCAATGCAGCATAGAGTACCACCTGACAGATATATTTTAGGGAAGGCCGAAGGCCATAAAGGAGTGTGGATCACTAGCATCCTTTAAAATTGCCCTAAAAAACCACTTACAGGCAGCAGCCGTTCACAACTGGTAAAAACCTAGCCCAACCCTACCCTCCCTGCCCCTTCCTTGTATATACTGTACATACTGATTGTTTAGACTTACTGTTACCTGCCCCTTCCTTGTATATATTGTATATACTGTACTTACTGATTGTATAGACCCGTTTTCTTTCTTTTTTTCTTTACATGTCTACTGCATAGTACTGTGTTCTATTTGTCTGTCATTCAATGTTATATGAGATACTTAAATGGTTTCCTGTTGAAATAAGCTTAGTCTTTTCATGGATCTCCTTTTAGTAGACCTTGTACCAGTGAACTGTACCGTCATGAATCTGTACATTTTCCTATGCAAACTTCTAATAAAGCCTTCAATCAATCAATCAATCTCCATATATGGGCATATCGGTAGGCTCTGCGGTGCGTTGTACTGTAGATGTGAGGGCCATGTATCGGCCCAAACTCTAGATGTGAGGGCCGAACCTCTAGTTAACAAAAAATATGTTGTTTTCTTTTAAATATTATATAACTTTTCAGCAGTACGAGCCATGAATCTATGATTCACATCAGAGGAGGGCAATCAATCTGGTGCACTGATAATTATCTGCATGCCTCAGTACGACCATCTGTAACCCGAACCTCTAGTTAAGAAAAAACACTGTTTTCTTTTAAATATAACATAACTTTCCAAGCCCCAGTAAGAGCCAAGAATCAATAGATGATTCACATCAGAGGGCAATCAGTCTGCTGCCCCGACATTTACCGGCATGCTTCAGTACAACCTCTGGACCCCATCTTGACTCATTCCCATTTTAAATATGGTCAGGGTAGGGTAGGGCTGTCAGGTGAGCAAAGACGTAAAGGAGAAATGGCCCTCAGCTGCCTGTGAGGACCCTTGAATTCAGATGGGAACTCAATGACACAGCTCATCATAGTGATCATACAGCTCATCATAGTGATCGTACAGCTCATCATAGTGATCACACAGCTCATCATAGTGATCATACAGCTCATCATAGTGATCATACAGCTCATCATAGTGATCATACAGCTCATCATAGTGATCATACAGCTCATCATAGTGATCATACAGCTCATCATAGTGATCATACAGCTCATCATAGTGATCATACAGCTCATCATAGTGATCATACAGCTCATCATAGTGATCACACAGCTCATCATAGTGATCATACAGCTCATCATAGTGATCATACAGCTCATCATAGTGATCATACAGCTCATCATAGTGATCACACAGCTCATCATAGTGATCATACAGCTCATCATAGTGATCATACAGCTCATCATAGTGATCATACAGCTCATCATAGTGATCACACAGCTCATCATAGTGATCACACAGCTCATCATAGTGATCATACAGCTCATCATAGTGATCATACAGCTCATCATAGTGATCATACAGCTCATCATAGTGATCATACAGCTCATCATAGTGATCATACAGCTCATCATAGTGTTCATACAGCTCAATGATTACAAAGACTGACCTCAAGATGAGCAAAATGAGACTTTTCATTTTACAGTAGCTTGAAGCTCATTTTGACCGCTTTCCCTTCGGTCCGACCTCGCCTCCTAACAATTCAAAACAACAACAAAAACAACAACCACTATATTGCAGAACCACTCTTCTTTAGTCTTTAGGGCACTGGTTCAAAGTGGGGTCTGGGGACCCCCAGGGGTCCCCAGGGGTCCCCAGACCCCTGCCCCAGATGGTGGCGTCTGTGGTAACCGAGAGACTAAAATGGGACTGTAAGACCACTCAGTGCTGCACTTGTTTGTAGATGGTTTACTAGTAAGCTCAAGGCTTCATAGATCCTTTCAGATTTCACATCAGTAAGAAGGTGAAAAATGTATACTTTCGGAAATTATGAAAAGATGAGAACAAATATGAGAAATATAAAACGAGGAAGCACTCATTATGAACTTACGGCTAGATTCTCTTGTTATCGGGTCAAAGTGCATTATGTTTTTATCTTATTGTCCTAAAATCATTGGTTCAAGTTGGACCAAGTAACATCTGTTTTAATGTCAGCACATCAGCCTATAAATCAATCAGTTATGATAAGATTAGTTTTATGAAGTACTTAATGGCATCGGAACTAAGTGACTCAAGTGTCATAATGTCTAGGCTTTGCTCTGTCCAAACAATTACCGTGTTAATGAAAGATGCAAGCAAAAGAACATAAATTTGTCTGCCACAAATAGGTAATCAATCCCCACCAGCAGTCTCATGCTTCATTAAGTGCAGGGCTGTAACAATCCTATTGTCACTCGCCCTTAATATTTTATAACTGCGACAACTCTCACAGACTGACAATATCTTTCAGGGTATTTCAACATTATATTTGTTATGTGTGAAACACAGCTGTAATTGTAACGTCAATAAGTAATCGTTGAACAACTTTATTTTGGAGAACAGGAAACAGGGAAAGAAATGGGGAGAGACATGCAGTAAGATAGTTGGGAAAGGGACTCGAACCCACGTCAGGCTACATTGGAGCCTAGGTGCCCAGACCGTTAGGCTTCCATCTTCTTAGTGATTATTCTATTGATATTATTCATTTAATCGAATAATTGATGTGTGTTTATTTTTCATAATGGTTTATCATATCAAAGAATCAATGTGAAAACGTTTTTGTTAACTAAATGTTTTAGTCTGATTAAACACTAAAACTCTATGGCCTATTTCATACTTTGTTGTAAAACGGTGTCATGCAAATATAGAGAATAGAGATTTACGATCTACAAGCTCACAACGTGTTGTAATGTGACACTGTGATTTACGTCGGAAATCAAAGAAGAGCATAGGGCAGACAACTAAGATGAAACACTGGCTGATTTAAACAGCTAGCTTAACCCATTAAGATCTGAGGCCAATTCTAAAAAGAAATATGTTGCTATATCCTGTATAAAGCAACAACTACACACATAGTCGTTCCTGGCTTGAAAGATATAACAACGCATAGATTCAAATTTCTATGTTCTTTCGCAAAGTAAAGCTCTGCTTCATCGCACAAGGCCGTCGCACAAAAGTAGTGAAAACAGCCGATCTACAGGCGTTGTGTGCTTGTAGATCGGCTGTTTTCACTAGTTTAAATCATTTTTAAAATGAAAAATGCTAAACGAACGGTTTTGGACATACAAGGTTTTCAGGCGACAACGACGATATACAAGGTTTCCACTCGACAGCTACTACGCCTCTTATGCACTCCGGCCAATGTTCTTATCGTTCAAGGACCTTACATCACACAAAGCTGCCCTTCTCGATGAACGTGCAATCTGTCAGTGTTTTCAGCAATCCTCTCACAACATAACAACTAGAGCTAGCAGCACTTTCCATTAACATTCAGTCAGCACATAAAGGTGTAAAGGAAGGACCAACAACCAAAGAGTCCTGTTCTTCTGTATCACAACAACCACACGTCCTTTATTTCTTACCCTAAATCAGGGCCAAAAAAAAGGTAGCAAGTGGGTTAATGGCAATTCATTTAAAGGGGTCTTGGCCTGTTGCTTAAGGCAGGGGTGAGGGGTCTTCAACGTTTTCAGGCCAAGGACCCCTTAGTTGAGAGAGAGATGAAGCAGGGACCCCCACAACCTTATTACAGATTCCATATAGTTTAATCTTTTGAGAGAACAATCATCAGTGTATTTTGGATTCATGTCAATTTGTGTTTTCAGATATATAACCACTTGAACTGTCAATACTTAATGAACTTGACCTTTCCCTCTGTACTTAGTCTGCTCTTTTTCCCCTCTATATCAAACCTATTTGCTAAAAATAGCCGATCTGCGAGGCGTTGTGAGCTTGTAAATCTGCTATTTTTGGCTAAAGTTCTCAGAATATGCACACTAGGGTTCAAGTGGTTAATATAAAAAAGGAGAAAAAAAAAGTTCTATCACTCAAAGATTTGGAGGACCCCCTGTAGTAACTCTGAGGACCCCCTGTTGAAGACCCATGGCTTAAGGGTCTCAAGCACCACTGCTTGGAAGTAGAGAAGTTGGAGGTTGAAACACTATGATTTCAAACTGCTCATCACGCTTTGTGTGGAAGTGCATGTTTGGAAGTGCATGCTTCCGTTACCAAGATCCATAACCTCGGCTGGCTTAAAGCAAACTATTACATTTAGTCGGGGGGATATCTTAAAAAGTCCTGGAATTAATTCCTTACCAAGAAATTTCTTCACCAATGTGTTTGTAAAGGTGTAAAGTAACACATCCCACAAAGACTGAAATTCAGTTTCCCTAGGAGAATCCGTGACAGCTGCTGGAAGTTGGGGTCCCATTAAATTAACTATTCAAGATAAAACACACCAAAATAAACATGCTTTAAGTAGCATGTGAGGGGTCAAACTAGGGGTTTTTCATTATTCTGAATCCATTGCAATCATTTGTTTTGCACAAAAAACACTTGTGCAAAAACACTGTGGAAAGTGATGACTCATCACGTTTTTAGCCCAAGGAATGTTTTTCATGCAAAACAAGATTCAAAATCATGAAAAAAAAACTAGTTTGACCCCTCACATGCTACTTAAAGCATATTTATTGGTGTGTTTTATCTTGAATAGTTAATTTGATGGGACCCCAACTTTCAGCAGCTGTCACGGATTATCCAAGGGAAACTGAATTTCAGTCTTTGTGATATGTGTTACTAGACACCTTTACAAACACATTGGTGAAGACATTTTTTGGTGAGGAATTTATTCCAGGATATGACACTATTTCTGAAGATATCCCCTGACTAATTACATCAGCAGGTTTTATTTACAAAAATGTACATTATTTACATGAAACGACGAAGTTCACATTGGAGGAACATTTTCCCTTCTTAGCTAGAATATGTCCAGACTGTACAGTACAGTAGGAGTCACTGAGCACTCATTCATCTAGACTTTCTCATTATCAACAACTGCCAAACGTCATAAAATCCAAATGACAAACGACGTGGCTATGCCTCCATTTAAAATGTAAAATAGGCCCGGTAATACGCTGCTGTGCATGGTGTAATGTATTATAAAACTCAATAAAACCAACCTTAACCCATTTAGGCCTAGAATTATTGAATGCTTTAACCAATGAAAAATAGCAGATATACAAGCTCACAGCGCATCTGCTATTTTTGAAAAAGTCGTGAAAATGTGTGCAAATCTTTGAATATATGTATTTTCAAAGCAAACGGTTTTAACTCAAATTTTGCTTCTGGGTGGTCCCTAGAACTAAATAATTTGAGATGGGGGTCCGTGGCCAAATACCGTAATTGCTGGACTATAAGCCTCACCTGAATATAAGCCGCACCAGTTAAATTTAGAACAAAAAACTAATGTTTACATATTTAAGACGCACCTGACTATAAGCCGCAGGTGTGCTTCCCGCTAGAGCTCCCCTGGAGGCCATTAGCTGTACAAATCTATATATAAATCCTTGTTAAAAACCATTGTAAAACAAACTAACTGGCCGTTAGCTGTAAAAATCTCTATATAAGCTGCACCGTTGTATAAGCCGCAGGGTTCAAAACATGGGAAAAAAGCCGCGGCTTATAGTCCGGCAATTACGGGTAAATATCATTTTGGGGGTACTTCACATGAAAAGGTTTGAGAACCACTGACATAGTAGAGTCTCAAGAACAGACTAACCGAGCTCCAGTTAAGTGAAAAGGACCTTTTCTTTGACGATGGCTGGCCAGATTGCTGACATAGAAACATATAGGTTTTTCAAAAAACCTTAGAAGGATTCAAAAGACACTTATAGAATCGGGTCAAAATTCTAATTTTCACGATTTTTCAAAAATAGCAGATCTACAAGCTCGCAGCGCGGCACTCGGTGCCGCGCTGTGAGCTTGTATATCTGCTATTTTTCAATAGTTAAAGCATAAAATAATGATACACAAAATGTGTACCCGTTCTAAATGGGTTAAATCATGACTTTGGTGTTCACGGCATGATCCGTGACCCTGCCCTGCACCGTCAACACACATTACAATCACATGCAGGAAGAACAATAGATTTACAAACTACTCTAAAGTAGGGGTGGGCGATATGGAAAAATACAATATCTACAATATTTTTCCCAAGTGTTATCACGATACACGATCTTATCACGATTCTATTTTCATGTTGGTTTTTATCGTTATTTAACAAGTTACTTAACACAACCACCTACAGTACAAGGTAGGGCTGACCCAAATTCGAATATTCGAAGCTTCGTTCGAAGGCACGGTATTCGAATTTGAAAAATAAATTCGAATAATCGGCCGCGGCCGTTTGTCCTTTGGGGGGGCCGCGTGCCTTAGCTTGCATGCGCCTCGCTCCACTCTAGCGTGATAGCGTCACCCCCTCCTCCTCTCGTTTGGCACCGAAATGTGTGAAACCAATGTCTGAGTAACATCACCCAATGCAACTATGCGATGCAGTCACACATTTCGTTATCAAACCATTGTCGGTGTAACATGATCCATGCATGCGTTTGCTGTCTTCCACTCGCTGACAGACACACAACTCAACGCAAGGAAACAAACAGCGAAAATTGGATTTTACAAAACGGACCCCGTCAGCGTCGATCCCGTTTTAAAGAGGAAAAAATAGCTTAAAACCCAACTTGCTAGGGTTACGTTGTCGTGGTGTTGATGAAGTTTATATCTGATCTGCTGCAAGCTCAATAGTCGCGCCCGCATAGAGTAGGCTACGTTGTCTGAGCCTGACCATCAGCTTTCGGTTGATGAGTGTGGAACTTTAATTCAGACACAGTGCAGTGCAATTATTTACTATAAAATCTACTATTACATTAGCGTGTACAGTAGCCTACACCTTGGGACTTGGGAGTTAATCTGTTTGTTATATAGGGCTCGAGTCGCGCTGCAGTGTTTGCTGTTGCAGCCGCGCTTTGTTACATTACTGACGTGATGTGATTATGTCAATCCTACTTGTCCTGCAAAAACACCTTTCTTTAATGTAGAAAACATTCGTATCTTCTTCTTCCTCGTTGTATTGTTGTACTATTTAATGAAAATAAGGAGCATTATTATGAGGAAAAAACTGGTGTGTTTTCCCTTTTAAAATTGTGTAAATCGCGCATTTTTAAACACATTTCCTTAACGGTTATCACTTATGTAACCGATAAACTTTTGCTCCCTACCACCCCCCCCCCCGGTCGCCGTCATCGAAGCTTCGAAGTTCGAAAGAAAGCTTCGATTAAGCTTCGATTATGAAAAAAGTAATCGAAGGTCAGCCCTAGTACAAGGTAACAAAAACTAAGAGAAAAAGGAGTAACGGACCATGTAGAACAGTGGTCCTCAAAGTGGGGTCCAGGGACTCTCTGGGTTCCTTTTGGGAGGTCTAAATTGACCCTTACAAGTATGTAACTCTGACAGTATACAAATGAAACCAAATGTTTGGTTTCATTTGTATACTGTCAGAGTTAAGGGGAGACCATGACATGTTTTAAAAAATTAATTCTGCAATGAATCTCTGTATTAACAGTTCAACAGGATTTTTTACAAGGCTCCCTCATTGTATCAGGATATATACGATATCACTGAACATTGTATCGTCTCAACGATATTTATCACCATATCGCCCTCCGCCCATTTGCAACAAGTGTAGAGGCCAAAGGAGCTAAATATGAATGTGAACGTTGAATGTCATTGAAAAATAACCATGCGGACAAAGACACACATGTCAAACCCAAAGAAAATCCACAGTCTTACAATGTTGTCAGTGGAGTGGATTTGAAATGACACTCACTGATCATATCAGCAATCGGTTTAATTAAAACCCATTCATAACGGGTACACTATATTGTGTATCATTATTTTATGCTTTAACTATTCGGTGCCGCGCTGTGAGCTTGTAGATCTGCTATTTTTGAAAAATCGTGAAAATTATAATTTTGACCAGATTCTAAAAGTGTCTTTTGAATCCTTCTAAGATTTTTTTTGAAAAACCTATGTTTCTGTGTCAGCAATCTGGCCAGCCATCGTCAAAGAAAAGGTCCTTTTCACTTAAATGGAGCTCAGTTAGTCTGCTCTTGAGAGACTACTATGTCAGTGGTTCTCAAACCTTTTCATTTGAAGGACCCCCAAAATGATATTTATTTGGCCACGGACCCCCCCCCCCATCTCAAAACATTTAGTTCCAGGGACCCCCCAGAAGCAAAATTTGAGTTACAAACGTCCGCTTTGAAAATACATATATTCAAAGATTTGCACACATTTTCATGACTTTTTCAAAAAATAGCAGATCTACAAGCTCGCAGTGAGCTTGTATATCTGCTATTGTTCACTGGTTAAAGCATTCAATAATTCTAGGCCCTAAATGGGTTAAACCCATGTGAAGAATGAACAATCAGCGCACAGATGGACACGTCAAGCGCAGTGTGAGGCCATCACATCATTTCAGACATCATGAAAACAGCGCAGGGTTTTTCAATGAGCCTCTTTAGAAGTCCGGGGCTATGGTACACACATGCTGCTCGTTAACTGTAATCACTACTGAAAACATATCAATCTGTTCTGGGGGTGGGGGTGGGGGTGGGGGGGGCATGGATCGGTGGAAAAGAAGATAGGGAATCTCTGTGTCATCAATTATTCCATTTGTAAAGACACAAATGGACAGGGGCTGTCAAAGTCTACTTTAACATATAATTCTGCTTTAAAAGGTTACATTTGAGGGGGAGCTAAGAAGCTCAGTGTGTGTGTGGTACACGTGGAGCTTGGTCTCCACCTACTGGTAAACAGAAAAGTGATGCCCAGTGGTAAAATAAGGAAAAACCTTTGGGTCACTACATTTTTTTTATTTTTGTTACATAAACTGCTACAAGAGGATACTGGAGGGGGGAGCAACACTGCTACGGTTTAGCAAAGGGGTCTTCAACGTTTTCAGGCCAAGGACCCCTTAGTTGAGAGAGAGATGAAGCAGGGACCCCCCACAACCTTTTCATAGATTCCATATTGTTTCATTCATCGTTTGACAGCACAATCATCAGTGTATTTTAGATTCATGTCAATGTGTTATTTGTGATATTTAACCACTTGAACCGTCAATACTTAATAAACTTGCCCTTTCACTCTGTACATAGTCTGCTCTTTTTTTCCCTCTACACCAAACCCCTTTGCCTAAAATAGCTGATCTACAAGCTCACAACGCCTCGCAGCGCGAGGCGTTGTAAGCTTGTAGATCTGCTATGTTTGGCTAAAGTTCTCAGAATATGGACGCTAGGGTTCAAGCGGTTAAAATAAAATAGAAGAAAAATAGTTTATATCCCACAAAGATTTGGAGGACCCCCTGTTGTAACTCTGAGGACCCCCTAAGGGATCCCTGGCCCCCCGTTGAAGAGCCTTGGTTTAGCCCCTTATAGGTTGCACAATTTTATGAAATGAGAATAACAGTCAGCTATAGATGCTATTCCTGCAACAAATCTAACCACACACTGCTCTATTTTTACTGTGTCATCTTCCGAAGCTCCACTTATACTCCTCTGACTCGTAATCGTATGACGGTGTCATTATAGCTGATCTTCAAGCCCAGCATAGTGAACATCACGGATGTGGTGCATCGTGAGCCTTGTTGTAGATCTGCTATTTTCGGTGTGCGACTCCGACAAACAACTGAGCATTTAATTGGGCATAAATCTACGGCAAGCATCCACTGCAGAGCAACTGCATGGGCAGTGGGCACAACGGGTGCAAGGGGTGCAACAGTTACTCAAACTAATCCATTTAATCTATCCCTATTTTGGGCATGGTATTATGGGCAACGCGTGTACCATGTACTGCTTGTAGATCTGTTATTTTCACCATTTCTGCACGACACTGTTGTGTCACAAAGTATATATTTTGGGCATAAGTGGTTCATTGATTCGTTGATATATAAAAATAAAAATAAACGACAGTTTTGCAGCCCTAATGTGCACATGACAGTAGTTGATTGTTGAAGTGTGCCAATTATGAATGCTGGCAATATGGCAATCTAACACAAAGTTATCATCACACAATTGAGGTTTGCATAACAGAAGCCATCACACCAAGACAAGCTTCAATTATTCCCACAACAAAGAGCTAGTTCAAGTGAGTAACACATCCTTTAATAAACTATGATGCTGTTAGACACTTGTCAACATGACTGGCCTTTCTACAGCATTGAAAAGTCATCGCACCATGATCCTGATGTACAAGAAAAAAAGACAGGTTGTTGCCTTTTGCATGTTCTATATCCAATTTTAAGAGCTTTGAACCTTACTGCCAAAGGTTACAAACACAACAGATATATGTGAACACGATCCACACATTCCCAAAGCTATGATGACATAATAATAATAAAGTACATGAAATGAATTCATGCTTTAGGCAAATGGCAAGCTCTTTCAAGCATCCAACTTACAGTATGTTCAACCTACTAGAGTTGCACATGGTATCAATGCCATTGTCTTCCAAACAGATAGTGTGAAACTTGTAATTTGGGGTGCTTTGTGGTAGGGATGTCCCGATACCACTTTTTTGCTGACCAAGTACAAGTACTTCATTTGAGTACTTGCCGATACCGAAGACCGATACTTTAAGTTAAATTGCTATGCAAGTGCTTAAATAGTGTGTGGCGCTCAAAAAATAAAATGCTTTAAATAATTATGTTGTCATGCCTAGAGTGAGAGAATGTGAAAACACTGTTCATTAGTTGAACTAACACTCACAAAATTGCGTCTTAGGACTTACGGCGCTGCCGTGAGCAATATCGGATGAGTACGAGTAGAGCAAAATAGGCCGGTATCGGGGCGAGTACCGATTCTGGTATCGGTATCGGGAGATTCGGGACATCCCTACTTTGTGGTAAAATCTCTCCTAGGTTGATCATTTCCATTTCCTCTTCAGATCACTAGCAGATAGAGATATAGTCATAACTTCAGATCACTAGCAGATAGAGCTATAGTCATAACTTCAGATCACTAGCAGATAGAGCTATAGTCATAACAAGGCCTTACAAATGACTGCGCTAACCTGCTGTTAAGCTTTTCCTTTGATCCTTGACAAAGCCTTTGAGTGTAACTGCTCCACTGTGGACACGGGTCCCAGCCCGGGCCGTTTGGCCATTAAAGAAATTGAATTGCTGATAAGATACAACTCTACGTTCAAGACTACGCCTGCTGAATAATTCATTCCCAAGTGCCTGAAAAGCGAGGTTTCCCTTCAAGGCTATGTGTCTCATCCAAAGTCTCAATGGTGACATAGAAAATCAATCTTAGCAATGAAATCATATTTGTGCATTCGGAGAGGGCAACTACATTGTGGCCTGCTGAGTGGTGGACTCACGTGTACCGCTAGGGTACCCAGTCTGTCAGAGGCAATCTTATATGTGATGCCATTATGCCAATGGGAGTGGTTGGTTTGATTGAGCTGGCTGGGAATGCAGACAGCTTGTTTCTCTTGAGAACGGACGGCTAGGAACAGCATTGCTGACGGGCAGTTTAAGCCAGCATCTGTTTCTAAAACTCATCATCTAGACTGGAGTCTTTGACACGCCTGCATTTGCAACAAGGCTGACTGGGTTCGGAACCAATGATATGGCTGGGCCTAGAGTGGGCAATTTGTGAAATTGCGGCCAATTTGCTTAGAGAGAAAGTCAATGTTAATCTCTATAAAGAGAATTCCTGCATAGGAAATGTTGATCTGCAATTGTTGTGTATGGTTCCAGTAATGTGTGTTGTTAAAGGGGACTTAGGAAGCATATAACATGATATTGTTAAGCTATGTTCATTAAAAAAAAGTTATAAATGTAGTTGAAACAGCTACAATTTCCAGTCATACTGTATATAGGCTACCGTAGGAATGTGTGATTTGAAGTTATTTTGTGACTAATTATCTGTTGACTCCTGCAGCTCTGTCATTTGTTTCTATCTGTGGATGTGTGTTGGTTTTTAAAGATTCAGTCTGTATTGAGTGATTGTTATTTGGGGTGCTTCTCCATAATGCCTCTCCACATATCGTCACTATCGAGGAGAAACCATATTTCAATGCATTTGTATGCTTTTTTCAGAAGAATGTTGCACAAAATTAATGAAAATAGCAGATCTACAAGCTCACAGCGTGCTGCGATGTGATGTGTTGCAAGCTTGCAAAGGAATGGTTTTAGACCAAGTGTTGTTTTCTCTCCCCCTCTGCTCTATGGTGGATTGCTACAGTGTGTAGCCAGATGTTTGATTTGAAAGAGAATTACAATGATGAGTTTATGAATTATTTAGTATAGTCAAGTCAAGCCAATTGTATTTGTATAACGGCAAATCACAATTGGAAGTTATCTCAAGGCAACTTTTCATGTAGAGTATGATGTGCAGAGCAGGGGTGTGTCGAACAGGCAGCCCTGGGGTTGTGTAGAATGTGCACCCGGCCGGCAAAATTGGCCCAATGCAGCCCACGGGATGATTTTTTTGGAAGATGACTATTCACAACAGTTTATTATGCATCTACATGGCAGACACTCTCAGGCCAATCTCCCATTGCTTTGACTCCCCACCAGGGGCGTCACAAGGGGGGGAAAAGTGGGACTGAGTTACTAGGGCCCAAGGTGGAGGGGCCTTCATTACTTTAGCTATTGAAAAATAGCAGATATAAAAGCTCAGCTGCAAGCTCTAGATCTGCTATTTTTGAAAAGTCGTGAAAATGTGTGCAAATCTTTGAATATATGTATTTTTTTAAGCGAACATTTGTAACTCAAATTTTGTTTCTGGGGGTCCCTGGAACTAAATATGTTGAGATAGGGGTCCGTGGCCAAATACATATCCTTTTGGGGTCCTTCATGTGAAAATGTTTGAGCACCACTGACATAGAAACATAGGTTTTTCAAAAAACCTTAGAAGGATTTGAAATATTCAAAGACAATTTCACTATTTTTCAAAAATAGCAGATCTACAAGCTCACAGCGCGGCACTCTGTGCTTGTAGATCTGCTATTTTTCAACAGTTAAAGTACCCAGGGCCCAGCATTCTGTGTGCCACCCCTGCTCCCTTACTGTAGCCTGCTGCACTGGCAGCTCGTTGTGTTGTGTTGTGTGAAAACAATAGGCAGTCTGTCCAAGGCCTCTCCAAGGTCCAGCTCACTTCCCCTCGCTGCAGTGTGTGCGTGTCACTCATGGGAATAATTACAACATGTAGAACATGACCTGTAGTGTGCACGGCTGATGGGCAAACGCTCTTGAGACCTTAGTGCCAAGCCCTGTTGTTGTGGACCCACCAAACCCAACCACGCTCAGCCGGCTAACCAACAGCTGTTACTGAACAACAAACATTATTTAGTAGATTATTAGTTTTTTTTGCCAATACTATATATCTCTAAGTTCTGTTGTGATCACAGAGCAAGAGCTAACCGTGGCTAAATTAAAAAAAAACTAAGCAAAGCTGTACTCGGTCCAAACCAACACACTTCCATAGCCCGGAGGGATGACTGATCTGTGATTGGCTAGTTAGCTCAGTTAACCTACTGTACTGGCTGTTACAACAGTAGATTAACTGAGGATAGGATAAACTGCCTCTAATACGCTGGAAAGATGATTGCTCTGTGATTGGCCAGTTCTGCTGTGTCCCCGTCACCGTTGAAGGACAAAATATAAATTACAAGCGGCAGCGGCGAGACGGTCCCGTCAGGGGGAGAGAGAATGAGAGATGCGTGACAACGGGGATTTAACAGTCTACTAAAGCCAATTTTTTGTTCAACTTAGCATGTTTTATGAACAACTGTGAAGTCGCCATTTTGCCAAATATCATACTGTATGTCTGTTCTCTCACTTCTGTATAATTAGAGCCACTGCCTACTGGAACTAAAATTCAGGTAATTGTTCGGGCAGAGTCCAGCATTCATTTTCAGGCCTGTTGAGAACTCGAATAGGTAATACTTCTTATACTGTAGGTCTACTTCCTGTTTACAGACTATCGGGACATAACTCGGACAGCGCTGAGTCGGCTCAAGCGGACTTCGCAGCGCTCGACGAAGGCGACTTGCTTGCTTTTGCCTGAAAAGGCCTGTTCGAGCGCACGTCAGGTTCTTGATCCAACCGGAGCTTTTTAGAGGACTGTAGGTCAGGTGTGAAAGGCACCCGAGTGTTGCACCGAATGTAGTGACCTATCGGTTTCTGTTCCGCCCGCTGGCTGCAGCCGTGTTCCATCGGACGAGGTCACGTGCTCTCAATCGGCCAATCATTAACAGGTCGTGCAAACGTCACTTGTCCTTCCAGTCTATTCATCAGCCTTCGGCTGTTATCACAGCCTGAGGCCAACACTGAGTAGTGGTGTGGAGCTGAGCCAGTATGATACAGTGGAAAGGCACCGTTAGTCACCTTAATGAGGAGCAATTAAACCCAACATGACTGTTTCCCATATAGAGTTAATCTATTTACCAAAGCAATTAGTGTACATTGTTATCGTGGATACAGCTTTAAATGATACAGGTAAGAGTACCTGTGTAATAATTGCTGTAGAATTTAGGCTAATGCAGGGGTCTTCAACAGGGGGTCAGGGACCCCTAGGGGGTCCTCAGAGTTACTACAGGGGGGAGCCGCCAAATCTTTGTGTGATAGGTATAATTCTTAAAGGGATATTCCACTTTCAAAAAAACTCTGCCTTGCATGAGTCTGCCTCCCCAGGCTCAGGGCCTCTCCACATACACACCCATTGTTAACTTTAACCTCCATTTTAACCATGATAGATTCATTGAAAACTTCCATTATTTTTTCTGGTGACTCAAACTACCCTCCTAATACGTGAGCAGGCCGTGTTTTTCGATAATATTTTTATTTTATTTTTTAATAATTTTGTTTTGTATAAAAATGTTCTCATTTTCCCAAAGAATTATTAAAAAGAGATGAAAAGGGTTATTGAGAAAACACAGCCTGATCACATATTAGGAGGGTAGTATGAGTCACCAGAAAAAAAATAATGGGTGTTTTCAATGAATGTTTTACATGGTTAAAATGGAGTTTGAAGTTACAATGGGTGTGTATGGGGAGAGGCCCTGAGCCTGGGGGGCAGATAACATTTACATGAAATATCTAAATATTGAATGAAGTAAATTTAAAACTCATAAAAGCCTGATTAGATGATAAAGTCAAAATCTTTTTGGAATGTGGAATATCCCTTTAACAACTTGAACCCTCGCATTCCCTATTCTAACTTTGGCCTAAAATAGCAGATCTACAAGCTCTCCACGCCTCGCAGAATCCAACATTGACTGTGCTGTCAAACAAATCTATGAATCTACCTATGAAATCGATGAAAATCAGCAGCACAGTTTTATGCAACACGTAGAGGGGTTCCCTGCTTCATGTCTCTCAGCTACGGTTGTCCTTGGCCTGAAAACGCTGAAGACCCCTGATTTAGGCTAATGTATTTGTGCTCACGGTGGAGAATGGTGTTTAGTGCTCCTTTCACCACGTCTATGCTAATCCAACAGCTCAGCAGCCTGAGATCTAAGGCAGAGTTTTGCCAAAAAGCCTCTTAAATCCTGGAATCCTCTTAACCCATTCAGAACGGGTACACATTTTGTGTATCATTATTTTATGCTTTAACTATTGAAAAATAGCAGATATACAAGCTCACAGCGTGGCACCGAGTGCCGCGCTGCGAGCTTGTAGATCTGCTATTTTTGAAAAATCTTGAAAATTTGAATTTTTACCCGATTCTATAAGTGTCTTTTGAATCCTTCTAAGGTTTTTTTTGAAAAACCCTATGTTTCTATGTCAGCAATCTGGCCAGCCATCGTCAAAGAAAAGGTCCTTTTCACTTAACTGGAGCTCAGTTAGTCTGTTCTTGAGAGACTACTATGTCAGTGGTTCTCAAACCTTTTCATGTGAAGGACCCCCAAAATGATATTTATTTGGCCATTGTTGGACATAGTTCCAGGGACCACCCAGAAGCAAAATTTGAGTAAAAAAAGTTTGCTTTAAAATACATATATTCAAAGATTTGCACACATTTTCATGTCTTTTTCAAAAATAGCAGATACAAGCTCACAGCGTGGCATTCGGTGGCGCCTAAATGGGTTAATCCCACTTTACTTACAATGGAAGGTGATCTAAATGCCTTTTTATTGGAGAACAAAGCAGTGATCGATAGTCTAATCACAATGCAATTACTACAGAAATGCAGGGGTTAAAGCCAAACGAGATACCAAGACTGAAAATCATTTTCAGATCATGTCCCAATATGTGATTTTTGAAACGTGGCGCGCGCAGCGATAGCGTACACCAATATTTGTGGTGTTTCCCAGAAGTTCTGAACTGCCTTCACTGAATGTGTGTGTGTGTGTGTGTGTGTGTGTGTGTGTGTGTGTGTGTGTGTGTGTGTGTGTGTGTGTGTGTGTGTGTGTGTGTGTGTGTGTGTGTGTGTGTGCCAATCCATGCTTCATTTTATAGACGTATATTCTGAAGTTCTGTTGTATTCTACTGTATGCTAGTCTGGCCCATGCAATTACAGGTACTCATATCTTGAAATTATAACTGCTTTTTGAAGCGGTGAAAGCAGCTTCCAAGGTGTGGCTTTGTCTGTCCCATGTCTGTCCCATGTCTGTCCCATGTCATGTCTGTCCCGTGCATGCAGAATTGAGGATTGGTCAAGCTTCACATGACAATTTGGCCCTCCAGACATTCATTCAGAATCCATTCAGAATTCATGAAAATATAGAACAAAAGCACATAGAAAGTATAGATCTAGAAGATAGAATGTATAGATCTAGAACAGATTTCATAGCTCTAGAATAAGAATTCACCGCTTCACTTCGAACCGAGGTCCGATTTTTAGTTATTAGTTTATTAATTTGTGGATCTGCACTGATCTCATAAATAGCTCCTATGGAATCCTCAAGAAATCAGTCCCCAGGACTGAGAACTTTAACCCCTGGAAATGTAAAGTACAGTAGTAAGCCCTTCTCTGCATCTTAGCACCAATTCATGTGACAAATCATGCCTAATAGACATTGAAGGAGAATATTGAAATGAATTAAAGGACAACACAGGTTCATATTTTAGACTGTAATTAGAGAAAACAATGTTAGAATGTTTGCATTCGTTTTAGCGATTTTGATTTCACCCCCATAAGTCACATCTGCCCGTGAAAGATTGCAGTGCATCTTGGGAATGGGCTTAGTGTCTAAAAAATACATATTTACACACTTGTACATGTGGATGCCCTCACCCACTAAAATCGAAATCAATTAAAATCGCTAAAACGATAATAAGCAGTAAATGAAAACCTTTTAACCCTCATCCTTTCTTATTCTTATTAAAACATTTTGTTTGTAATGGGTTAATAGTGACAAAACAATAAATGAAAAAGCACTTACTGTAGTATCCATACAACACGGTATCTTCAATGTGTGCTCTTGTCACGTTGCTTTCTGCCCAATCCTACATGTGAGAAACAGAAAGACCATTACTGTATTTCAGTTAAAAGAGAAAGGGCTCAGAGTTAATAACAATACTATACAGGGTTCCCACACATTTTTACCAATTTATTTCCAAAACTTTTCCAAAACTTTCCCAGAATATTTAACCCAATTTCCAGGACTATATAACAATAATTCAGCTCAATAACGAGTCACTTACTCCTATGCGTAGTGCCCAAAGACAGGTATTGTATGCCAGTGGTTCTCAACATTTTCAGGCCGTGACCCCCAAAATCATATTTGAACTGGGGACCCCGGCATCCTGACGAGCAATAAGAGTTGAGGAATTTTGGATAACACGGTTTTATTGTGAAAATAGCCGATCTACATGCTCACAACGCCTCGCAAGCATGTAGATCGGCTATTTTCAAAATTTCTGCCTCTAATATTTGACGATTTGGCGAATGATTAATTTAACATTTCAGAGGCATTAACAAAATCAATAACCAAAGACAATGCATAGCTATTTTTTCCAGGACCTTCCAGGACCCCTTATCAATTCCAAAACTTTTCCAGTACTGGAAAAATATTTCCAGGAATTTCATGACCGTGGGAACCCTGACTATAACTAGTAAGATGCCTAAGGGCGACGGGGCGAGGTCGCACCATGTCTTGGCCATCTGGCCAGTGATGTATATCGGACCAGTTACCCATTTATGGAGACCCCTGGTACCCATATATGGAGATCAATGTACTGTACTGTATATGGAGATGTGCTGTGAGACCCCAAACATGCTTACTCACTAATACTCTTATTCGTTAAGTGAAAGTCCTATGACGTCTATGACATCTGATATCATACATATACAATCCCTTTTATGCCCATATATGGAGATCCCTGTCTGTAGAACCAGCCATGCAGATATGGGCTGTCTTCCTCCATATATGGGCATTGCCATATGAAGTCATGTTAGATATGGGATTAATATTGATGACATCAGGGATCGCCATATATGGGCATAAAAGGGATTCTGTTCGTGTGGTTCCCCTGACATCAGTGATGTCAGAGCGGCAAACCCATAGACCGTAAAAAAGAGCGTACACGGAGAGACTGACGGCCGGAGACATGATGTGCCGTTTCTCACACTAAACTAACAGCGAACATGCAAACAGTCCATTACATCAGTCACCTTCACCTAGGGGTGGGCGTTATGGTGATAATTATCGTTGAGACGATACAATGTCTCCACGATATGCCTTTTCAGAGATATCGTATGTATCGTGATACAATGAGGGAGCCTTGTAAAAAATCCTGTTGAATCGTTAATACAGAGATTCATTGCAGAATTCAATTTAAACCTCTAGTTCTCAAACTTTAAAATATCAAGGTCTCCAGTCTCCACTTAACTCTGACAGTATACAAATGAAACCAAATGGACCCGTAAGTTCAATTTAGACTTCCCAAAAGGAACCCAGAGAGTCTAGTAACTTGAAAAATAACCATACAATCCAACATGAAAAAGAATCGTGATAAAATCATGTATCGTGATTACAGCTTGGGAAAATATCGTGATATTGTATTTTTCCATATCGCCCACCCCTACCTTCACCTAATATGAATATCCATATTTTGGCAAAATTTAATATTTCAAAAAATATAAAACATACTTTATGTGAAAAAAGTTACTTCCTTGGCCTACTGCTGGTGCGCACGTATAGTAACACAGATCGTTCCAGTGGTTTTGCGAGATCAGCCCCAGACAAAATACAGACCGGTTCACAGGTTCACAGTCCCATTTCTATATGGTTCACCTCACCTCCTACAGAGCCAAGCCATGCCGTAAAAAATGAATCTGTGACTTTAGAATATAAACTACACGATTGCCAGCCAGCACTATGCTGCTGGATGGGTGAAGAACTCCATGAGATAAAATGGGCTTAGGCACTGGCAGCTGTGCTCTCTGCGCTCACTGCTTGGTTTACATTTGTTTACATTTGCTGAAAACAGACCGAAACACCTGGTGTTGAGAGCTTATAAATAGGGATGGGACAATAAGCGATATTATCGTTTATCGTGATAAAAAACACTCACGGTAATCGTATCGTGGAGATTTAATTTATTGTGATATCGTCCTCCGTCATGCACTGGGATCAATTCACCTTTTATTTGCCAAGCTGCATATCCGGTACCACCTAAACCCTCACCTAAAAGGTACATATAATATACGTACTTGATACAGTCTTTTTTTTCACTCTCTATCAAAAGTCTTTGCCAAAAAATAGCCGATCTACAAGCTCACAACGCGTCGTGACACGCTGTGAGCTTGTAGATCTGTTATTTTTTGGCAAATGTTCCACCACCAGGATAATGGATTTTGATTATCGTGATAACATCGTAAATCGCGATTTCTTTTGTCACAATAATCGTGATATTAATATCGTCCCATCCCCAACTTATAACACAACCGAATAAATATGTAAAAAATACCAACTTAAAATAACTTAGTTTACAAAATACCAACCAAAGTCATTTTTTTCCCCTTTAATTACACATCCCATGTGCTCTGAAATGAGCTCACCTGATCCCAGCCAGATCACTTATCACTTGGACACATTTCTATTCCCACTAGTCAGCTTGAACAAAAAATAAATAACCTGCTAATTTCAGATCTAATAAGCATTGCAAATCACTCTGGAGTGTGGACCAAGTGAAGAATTGTCTTTACGAAAGGGATTACATTTCTGATCAGCTAATGCATGAGATGGCCACGACTGTATGTTATTAAACCCATTTAGAACGGGATTACATTTCTGATCAGCCAATGCATGAGATGGCCACGACTGCATGTTATTAACTCATTCCCTGCCAGGCCCGATAGTCCCGAGATTATTCCAATGTCTTTCCCCGCCAGGCCCGATAGTCCCGAGAATTTAAAAAAAAAAAAAAAAAAAAAAAATTCAAAAAGATTTTTTGACCCCCAAAAATGGAGTAGGCATGATAGCAATCGCGAAATTGCATGTTTAACCCCCATAGCAACCCCATCTTTCAAGCATGGCAGCCATTTTGGCAGCCATCTTTGTTAAACATAGTGGCTGTTATCTCATGAATGCCTGAACGGATTTCCATTCGGATTTTTTTGTTTGAAAGCTGTGAGCAATGTGGACACACGTGGTGCATTATCTAGGCATGGGTGTGCATGATCCGTGCACACCCAATTACATGGAAGTCTATGGAGACGAATGGCAGGTGGGAGTACGGAGGTATGTTAAAATGGCGGTCAATGTGTTAAAAAAGGGAAAAAAAGAAAAAGGAAAACATGCCACTTAACATCGGAGTCTAGTTACAACCCGAGTGCGGCAATAATGCACCTGTCATTCACATGAGAGGTGCCTGACAACTTTGCCAAGCTTGAAAATTGAGGTAAATAATGCAACCGAGAATCTAATTGTGAAAATGTAATTCGGCATTACAAGACAGGAAATATAATCAGCTTGTAGATTAGTCAAACAAACAAAGGACCATGGAGGCAATTTGGACAAAAATGGGAATCTAAACAAATCAAGCCAATCCCCTCGAGAAGCCTCCCTGTGGTGGCTTTATGTGATTTGACTTACCGGAGGCGACGGAGGAGACTGATGTTACTAGGTTTTCAATGTAATGGGTCCCGGGACCCACAGGTGGTCATTCAAATGGGTCCCAGAAAGGTTTTATGAGTCCTCAATACAATGTTTTCGAGCGCTGTGAGCTTGTAGATCGGCTATTTTCAAAATGTTTGCCTATTTCTTATATTTATTTTACAATTTGGCTAATGTTTGAACTTAGGTGGAATCAAAACATTGACGTTTCTATCGCCTGTTTAAGACTTTCTACGTGGATTTTATTTGTGTTAACGTAGGGTAAAGTAGGATGCTTCCACCCATGAACAATGGTGGTGTCTGTGGAATTTTAAAATGTTTTTCTTTTACCGCGACCCGGTAAATTATTTGAACATGGACTCCAATGGAGGCGCATCCCCGGGACCCCAGGACCATGACATGAATGAGTCCCTGGGCGATGAGTTTTTGATGCGGGATGCGCACGTGATGACATCACTGGGAGAGAGAAAGCGATGCTTACCTTGTAGGTACCATTGGGGTTCTTCATGAAAGAGACGAGGAATATATCCACTGGAAGAAGTGCAGAGGTTATCAAAGCTATCGCCAACGCACATATCGCTGTGATGGTGGAGACGACTTCGCTCTCCTGTCGACTTTGAAATTTACGGATGTAGACCCAGCAGAAGACGAGGATGACCTGAAGACGAAGAGGATCGTTAGGGCTGTCACAAATCAATTATGATATTTTACATGACGATTAATTGTCACTCAAATAATTGCGAATGACGATTTAATTGTGTTTTTTTGTCGTTGACAATTACATTTCTGTTTGGCTTGTAGGCTTTGAAGTTGCACGTGGCAGATATGACACATAACCTAAATACTCAAAGAAATGACATACATATTTAACAACTTTGTACTTAGAAAAAGAACATTGCTAGTGGAAATAGCTGATCTACAAGCTCGCAACGTGTCGCAGTGCGACGCGTTGTGAGCTTGTAGATCTGGTATTTCCGCTATTTTTGAAAATGTTTGAAACTATACTGTATATACTGTATATGACATTTTCAACATGGAAACGATTATGACAAAATAATTGCGATTAGACGATTATGTAATAATTGTGACAGGCCTACGGATCGTTTATCCAAATGACCAAGATCACGGTTTGCACATCATGTTTGAGATCTGTCACATCATGTTTGAGATCTGTCACATCATGTTTGAGATCTGTCACATCATGTTTGAGATCTGTCACATCATGTTTGAGATCTGTCACATCTTTATTTAGTTGTATATTGGATCACATCATGTTTGAGATCTGTCACATCTTTATTTAGTTGTATATTGGATCACATCATGTTTGAGATCATCTGTCACATCTTTATTTAGTTGTATATTGGATCACATCATGTTTGAGATCTGTCACATCTTTATTTAGTTGTATATTGGATCACATCATGTTTGAGATCTGTCACATCTTTATTTAGTTGTATATTGGATCACATCATGTTTGAGATCATCTGTCACATCTTTATTTAGTTGTATATTGGATCACATCATGTTTGAGATCTGTCACATCTTTATTTAGTTGTATATTGGATCACATCATGTTTGAGATCTGTCACATCTTTATTTAGTTGTATATTGGATCACATCATGTTTGAGATCATCTGTCACATCTTTATTTAGTTGTATATTGGATCACATCATGTTTGAGATCTGTCACATCTTTATTTAGTTGTATATTGGATCACATCATGTTTGAGATCTGTCACATCTTTATTTAGTTGTATATTGGATCACATCATGTTTGAGATCTGTCACATCTTTATTTAGTTGTATATTGGATCACATCATGTTTGAGATCTGTCACATCTTTATTTAGTTGTATATTGGATCACATCATGTTTGAGATCTGTCACATCTTTATTTAGTTGTATATTGGATCACATCATGTTTGAGATCTGTCACATCTTTATTTAGTTGTATATTGGATCACATCATGTTTGAGATCTGTCACATCTTTATTTAGTTGTATATTGGATCACATCATGTTTGAGATCTGTCACATCTTTATTTAGTTGTATATTGGATCACATCATGTTTGAGATCTGTCACATCTTTATTTAGTTGTATATTGGATCACATCATGTTTGAGATCTGTCACATCTTTATTTAGTTGTATATTGGATCACATCATGTTTGAGATCTGTCACATCTTTATTTAGTTGTATATTGGATCACATCATGTTTGAGATCTGTCACATCTTTATTTAGTTGTATATTGGATCACATCATGTTTGAGATCTGTCACATCTTTATTTAGTTGTATATTGGATCACATCATGTTTGAGATCATCTGTCACATCTTTATTTAGTTGTATATTGGATCACATCATGTTTGAGATCTGTCACATCTTTATTTAGTTGTATATTGGATCACATCATGTTTGAGATCTGTCACATCTTTATTTAGTTGTATATTGGATCACATCATGTTTGAGATCTGTCACATCTTTATTTAGTTGTATATTGGATCACATCATGTTTGAGATCATCTGTCACATCTTTATTTAGTTGTATATTGGATCACATCATGTTTGAGATCTGTCACATCTTTATTTAGTTGTATATTGGATCAAATCATGTTTGAGATCATCTGTCACATCTTTATTTAGTTGTATATTGGATCACATCATGTTTGAGATCTGTCACATCTTTATTTAGTTGTATATTGGATCACATCATGTTTGAGATCTGTCACATCTTTATTTAGTTGTATATTGGATCACATCATGTTTGAGATCTGTCACATCTTTATTTAGTTGTATATTGGATCACATCATGTTTGAGATCTGTCACATCTTTATTTAGTTGTATATTGGATCACATCATGTTTGAGATCTGTCACATCTTTATTTAGTTGTATATTGGATCACATCATGTTTGAGATCATCTGTCACATCTTTATTTAGTTGTATATTGGATCACATCATGTTTGAGATCATCTGTCACATCTTTATTTAGTTGTATATTGGATCACATCATGTTTGAGATCTGTCACATCTTTATTTAGTTGTATATTGGATCACATCATGTGTGAGATCTGTCACATCTTTATTTAGTTGTATATTGGATCACATCATGTTTGAGATCTGTCACATCTTTATTTAGTTGTATATTGGATCACATCATGTTTGAGATCTGTCACATCTTTATTTAGTTGTATATTGGATCACATCATGTTTGAGATCTGTCACATCTTTATTTAGTTGTATATTGGATCACATCATGTTTGAGATCTGTCACATCTTTATTTAGTTGTATATTGGATCACATCATGTTTGAGATCTGTCACATCTTTATTTAGTTGTATATTGGATCACATCATGTTTGAGATCTGTCACATCTTTATTTAGTTGTATATTGGATCACATCATGTTTGAGATCTGTCACATCTTTATTTAGTTGTATATTGGATCACATCATGTTTGAGATCTGTCACATCTTTATTTAGTTGTATATTGGATCACATCATGTTTGAGATCATCTGTCACATCTTTATTTAGTTGTATATTGGATCACATCATGTTTGAGATCTGTCACATCTTTATTTAGTTGTATATTGGATCACATCATGTTTGAGATCTGTCACATCTTTATTTAGTTGTATATTGGATCACATCATGTTTGAGATCTGTCACATCTTTATTTAGTTGTATATTGGATCACATCATGTTTGAGATCTGTCACATCTTTATTTAGTTGTATATTGGATCACATCATGTTTGAGATCTGTCACATCTTTATTTAGTTGTATATTGGATCACATCATGTTTGAGATCTGTCACATCTTTATTTAGTTGTATATTGGATCACATCATGTTTGAGATCTGTCACATCTTTATTTAGTTGTATATTGGATCACATCATGTTTGAGATCTGTCACATCTTTATTTAGTTGTATATTGGATCACATCATGTTTGAGATCTGTCACATCTTTATTTAGTTGTATATTGGATCACATCATGTTTGAGATCTGTCACATCTTTATTTAGTTGTATATTGGATCACATCATGTTTGAGATCATCTGTCACATCTTTATTTAGTTGTATATTGGATCACATCATGTTTGAGATCATCTGTCACATCTTTATTTAGTTGTATATTGGATCACATCATGTTTGAGATCTGTCACATCTTTATTTAGTTGTATATTGGATCACATCATGTGTGAGATCTGTCACATCTTTATTTAGTTGTATATTGGATCACATCATGTTTGAGATCTGTCACATCTTTATTTAGTTGTATATTGGATCACATCATGTTTGAGATCTGTCACATCTTTATTTAGTTGTATATTGGATCACATCATGTTTGAGATCTGTCACATCTTTATTTAGTTGTATATTGGATCACATCATGTTTGAGATCTGTCACATCTTTATTTAGTTGTATATTGGATCACATCATGTTTGAGATCTGTCACATCTTTATTTAGTTGTATATTGGATCACATCATGTTTGAGATCTGTCACATCTTTATTTAGTTGTATATTGGATCACATCATGTTTGAGATCTGTCACATCTTTATTTAGTTGTATATTGGATCACATCATGTTTGAGATCTGTCACATCTTTATTTAGTTGTATATTGGATCACATCATGTTTGAGATCTGTCACATCTTTATTTAGTTGTATATTGGATCACATCATGTTTGAGATCTGTCACATCTTTATTTAGTTGTATATTGGATCACATCATGTTTGAGATCTGTCACATCTTTATTTAGTTGTATATTGGATCACATCATGTTTGAGATCTGTCACATCTTTATTTAGTTGTATATTGGATCACATCATGTTTGAGATCTGTCACATCTTTATTTAGTTGTATATTGGATCACATCATGTTTGAGATCTGTCACATCTTTATTTAGTTGTATATTGGATCACATCATGTTTGAGATCTGTCACATCTTTATTTAGTTGTATATTGGATCACATCATGTTTGAGATCTGTCACATCTTTATTTAGTTGTATATTGGATCACATCATGTTTGAGATCTGTCACATCTTTATTTAGTTGTATATTGGATCACATCATGTTTGAGATCATCTGTCACATCTTTATTTAGTTGTATATTGGATCACATCATGTTTGAGATCTGTCACATCTTTATTTAGTTGTATATTGGATCACATCATGTTTGAGATCTGTCGCATCTTTATTTAGTTGTATATTGGATCACATCATGTTTGAGATCTGTCACATCTTTATTTAGTTGTATATTGGATCACATCATGTTTGAGATCTGTCACATCTTTATTTAGTTGTATATTGGATCACATCATGTTTGAGATCTGTCACATCTTTATTTAGTTGTATATTGGATCACATCATGTTTGAGATCTGTCACATCTTTATTTAGTTGTATATTGGATCACATCATGTTTGAGATCATCTGTCACATCTTTATTTAGTTGTATATTGGATCACATCATGTTTGAGATCTGTCACATCTTTATTTAGTTGTATATTGGATCACATCATGTTTGAGATCTGTCACATCTTTATTTAGTTGTATATTGGATCACATCATGTTTGAGATCTGTCACATCTTTATTTAGTTGTATATTGGATCACATCATGTTTGAGATCTGTCACATCTTTATTTAGTTGTATATTGGATCACATCATGTTTGAGATCATCTGTCACATCTTTATTTAGTTGTATATTGGATCACATCATGTTTGAGATCTGTCACATCTTTATTTAGTTGTATATTGGATCACATCATGTTTGAGATCTGTCACATCTTTATTTAGTTGTATATTGGATCACATCATGTTTGAGATCATGTCACATCTTTATTTAGTTGTATATTGGATCACATCATGTTTGAGATCTGTCACATCTTTATTTAGTTGTATATTGGATCACATCATGTTTGAGATCTGTCACATCTTTATTTAGTTGTATATTGGATCACATCATGTTTGAGATCTGTCACATCTTTATTTAGTTTTATATTGGATCACATCATGTTTGAGATCTGTCACATCTTTATTTAGTTGTATATTGGATCACATCATGTTTGAGATCTGTCACATCTTTATTTAGTTGTATATTGGATCACATCATGTTTGAGATCTGTCACATCTTTATTTAGTTGTATATTGGATCAAACTGGAGAATAACTTGAAATGAAGGCATAAACATCCAACAACATTCAAAGGAGTGATCATCTGATTTGCACCACTCTCAACACTTGTATGTACTGTATATTACTTCAATATTATGCAAGCTACTCTGCAAAAGATCCGCTCAATCTAAAACAGTAACAACCCTGTAACAGAGAAGGGTGAGAATGCTATACTAAGGGTTCCCACACATTTTTAACAAATAATTTCCAAAACCTTTCCAGAAAATGTAACCCAATTTCCAGGACTATATATGACACTAATTCAGCTCAATAACAGGTCACTTGTACTCCTATGCCCAAAGACAGGTAGTGTATGCCAGTGGTTCTCAACATTTCCAGGCCGTGACGTGACCCCCGAAATAATCATGTTTTAACTGGCACCCTGACGAGCACTAGGAGTTGAGGAATTTTGTATAACACGGTTCTATTGTGAAAATAGCAGATCTACATGCTCATGTAGATCGTCTATTTTCACAATTTCTGCCTCTTATATTTGACAATTTGGCCAATGTTTAATTTGTTTAATTTGTAATTTGTAATTTGTCATAGCAATTTTTTTCCAGGACCTTCCAGGACCCTTGATCAATTCCAAAACTTTTCCAATACTGGGAAAAATATTTTTCTAATTTCAAAATATTTCCAGGAATTTCATGACCGTGGGAACCCTGTATACTGGACATACAGTAAGACCCGTGGACCTGAGTACCAGATCACCCCGCCTCACACCATTTCAGCACATCATGATTGAAACACTTTCAAACGCTGTTAACGCCAGAGAAAGAATAATAATCAAAGGCAGGCTAGGTTGACTTTTTAAATTGCAGCCCGATTAATCTTCCTATACATGTTACAGTATATCTGCCCTGCTAAGCTCATTATGTAATGGGGGACTATTTTAAAGATTCTTCCAGTGATTGATGGATTTGTTAATGTATTCCTCTGCAGTGTTAATACTAAACAGACATCACTCAGAGAGGGGAAGTTGTTCATATAAGAGGCAGAGAACTCATTAGAGACGGCAGCGAAAAGAAGAGTTTTCAAAATGACAAGGTCATATTCCAGTCACATCAGCAATGCGCGGTGAGGACACTGCTAACACTAGGTCCCTTCAGATCCAAGGGCTGCCATTCACAGACAGGATCAATTAAACCGTTTAGGCCTAGAATTATTGAATGCTTTAACCAGTGAAAAATAGCTGATATACAAGCTCACAGCGCGGCACCGAGTGCCGCGCTGCGAGCTTGTAGATCTGCTATTTTTTGAAAAAAGTCGTGAAAATATGTGCAAATCTTTGAATATATGTATTTTCAAAAGCGAACGTTTTAATGTAACTCACATTTTGCTTCTGGGTGGTGCCTGGAACTAAATATTTTGAGATGGGGGTCCGTGGCCAAATAAATATCATTTTGGGGGTCCTTCACATGAAAAAGTATGAGAACCACTGACATAGTAGTCTCTCAAGAACAGACTAACTGAGCTCCATTTAAGTGAAAAGGACCTTTTCTTTGACGATGGAAGGCCAGATTGCTGACATATAGAAACATTGGTTTTTCAAAAAAATCTCAGAAGGATTCAAAAGACACTTATAGAATCGGGTCAAAATTCAAATTTTCACGATTTTTCAAAAATAGCAGATCTACAGGATCGCAGCGCTGTGAGCTTGTATATCTGCTATTTTTCAATAGTTAAAGCATAAAATAATGATACACAAAATGTGTACCCGTTCTGAATGGGTTAAAGGCCCACAAACCTAAGCCTCCGGCTGCGTGCCTTGCCAGGTAAGGACACATGCTTTGCATCTAAATAAGATGCATTGAGATGATTGCTTCAATAAAAGAAAAATGGACAACACTGCCTAGTAGTTCGTAGTACTGCAGGTAAACAGAGGTCTTTGTGTTCAACTGGCACTAAAGTTACTTTTCTAAAGTCAGTCATATGACAGTGAATCCCGGAGGAGGTCAGCAGTGCTGGCTTGTGGTGTACGTTTTTTGTCAAAATTCTATTTTGCCATGGACATACAAATGAGCAGACAATAATATTACCAGAAACACATGAAGAGCTATAGCCTTAAATGACCTTTACTAGTCTGTAACTCGAGTTGTGTACACTACACATTCGTACACGGTCAGAGTTATGGGGGTCCTTGAAAATAATAATAATAAAACCAGTAGACTAGTGGACTAATGCAGTGATTCTCAACTCCCCAAATTATTTTGGGGGGTCCCCAGATGATTAACTTAATGTGCAACACTGTTTTCTCACTGAACAGTAAACAAACCACTATAAAGTTTAAGTGTATAGTCGGGTATCTTGACATTTCTAAAGTGACAATTTAAGGACTTTAATACCTCTAAAAACGACAAATTAAACAGTAGCCAAATTATCAAATATTAGAGGCAGAAATTGAATAGCCGATCTACATTCTACATGTAGATCTGCTGTTTTCACAATAGAAACGTGTTATACAAAATGTAATGCCTCAACTCATAGTGCTCGTCAGGGTGAGGGGGTCCCCGGTTAAAATATGATTATTGTGGGGGTTGCGGCCTGAAAAGGTTGAGAACCACTGGACTAATGAGACATAATGTCATAGTCATACATAATCAGAAAACCCTGGAGAGTGACACTCAGTAATTATGATCAAAATGACAACATTATATAATGTTTATATGTAAAAAATAAATTGCCTCGGACAAGGCCAAGTCTTGGCACTTGACTACATCATTCGCTAATGCCAATTTTAGGCAGGAGATTAAATGCAGCTGACATCGAAAATGTTTCACAAACAGTGAAAACCTTTGTGTGCTGCTAATAGGACACAAATTATAAAATACACACAAAGTTTGTAGATTTGTAGTAGGTGTGTGCCAGTTTGAAACTATTTACAACAATGAATGACCTGTCATTGCCTGCCTGTCAGTCACTGTCCACGGGTGCCAAAGGGGTAACTTGTGGCAAATGTCTCTAATTTATCTAGACGGCCATAATTTCACACAACAGGTTTGATATCGGTCTCCTTCTTATTTTTCTTTAAAAAAATCGGTTGTTATTATAATATTATTGCGTGCTTGCTGCGTACCGATCTATTCTGTGAGAACTTGTCAACAAACAGGTGAAACAACAAGCGAAGCAGTGTCTGTGTACAGATCCATCTTAGAAGATTTGAATATTGTGTGTATAAAAGCATTACAGATGCCACAGCATCCCAGATCATAACTGACTGTGGAAACTTCCCTCTGGACTTCAAGCAACTCTGACTTCAGAAGGTTGACATTTCTCTATTATAAATCCTTGTTTTGAGTGGTCTCGTGTAATTTTGTGATATTTTGAAATACGGACTTTTGATATTCATGAGCTGTATGTCATAAAAAAATAAATGTTGTGACAAACAGGTGAAAGAGCAGTGATAGCTGAGTGGTTAGTGTCCACACCTAGGACTCCGGAGGCCCCAGAGGTCGCAGGTACAATTTCCCGCTCCAGCTACCACTGCTCCCCTTCCCCCTTGCGCTCCTTGTGGGCAGCACTGGGTTGAGTTCAGCTGGGTTAAAGCTGATAAAAAAAAAAGCAGCTGGGTTGGGCTGCAATATCTGAATTTCCCCCGCGGGATAATATAGGTAACCATTAACTATTATAAAAAAAAGGTTTGGAATAATTCACTGAATGTGCAATGTATCTGGAATAATAAGATTTTAAAATACTTTCATATATTATATGAAAGTATTTTAAAAAATGTATGAAAGTTTCAAGAAAATGTACTTTTACACAATGTTTTTTGATGGATCTGTATGTATGTGACAACTCACTATGACGTTTTATACAACATTGGTTGTCAAAGTGTGGTCTGGGGACCCCCAGGGGGACCCCAGCTAAATGATAAGCTAGGAACCAAATGGACCTATGGGTCTGTAACTCAGAGTGTACAAATGAAACCAAATGGACCCGCATTTGTACACTTTGAGAGTTACATTAACGTTGATTTTACAATATATAAATTGGGGTCCCAGAGATAGAAATGCCATAAAATGTGGGTCCATAGCCTAATGCATGTCAAACTGGGGGTCCTTGAGATTAAAATGGTTGGGAATCATTGCTAGAGCTGTAAAAAAGAAAAAAAGAAAAAAAAAATCTTCTCTAATGGGGGTCACTGGCATATATTTTCAAATGGGGGTCCGTAGCCTAATAATGCATGTCAAACTACTGGTCCTTGAAATTAAAACGGTTAAAAATCCCTTCTAGGGCTGTAAAGAATATCTTCTCTTATATGAATAGGGTAAATAGGTCCCTGGCATATCTTTTCAAATGGGGGTCCGCAGGCTAATAAGTGTCAATTTGGGGGTCCTTGGTGTGGAAAAAGTTTGAAAACCACTGCAGATATCTATTTTGCGAGAACTTTGGAATACTGGTCACTTCGCCAAAAATCCAACTCGACAAACCAACTTGCTACTAAGACACCTCGCCAATGAGCAGGCCTGTCAACATTGGACTGTCAGAATCCAGGAGATTTATTTTTTAGGGGGTGAGCGGAACTCCCCAACCGGGGTCTGGTGGTCCTCCCCCCAAAACTTCTTAACAGATATATATATTTCCTGTGTTCTGTTGAATTTTGTGCATGTTTGATACTTTTTATTAGTCTTGCTTTACTAGCATGGATACAATTTCAGCCTTAAAATGCCAAATGTAGGTGTACAGATTTGATGACTGAAGCAAAGTAAGACATCTTTAATAATGACTTCTCATCTTTAAGTCATTACTTAAATATCTGTATGATCTTGGATGCATTGCCCCCACCCCTAAAGCGGGGGGTCTGGGGGTCCTCCCCCCGAACATTCTTAACAGTACATTTAATTTCCTGTTTTCTGGTGAATTGTGTGCATGTTTGATAATTTTATCAGGCTTGCTTTACTAGCATGGGTACAATGTCACATGTAGGTGTACAGATGTAATTTCCAGTGTTCTGGTGAATTTAGGGAGTTTGATACCAAATCCAGGAGAAATGCCAATCATCCTGGCAAATCCAGGAGCAACGGCAAGCCTGCCAACAAGTTTTTTGATTGATTGAAGACTTTATTGTCAGTTTGCATAGGAAAAGGTACAGTTTCATGACGGTACAGTTCACTGGTACAAGGTCTACTAAAAGGAGATCCATGAAAAGACTAAGCTTATTTCCACAGGAAACCATTGAAGTATCTCATATAACATTGAATAACAGACGAATAGAACACAGTACTATGCAGTAGATATGTAAAGAAAAGAAAGAGAGTCTAAACAAACAGTAAGTATATACAAAGAAGGGGCAGGGGAGGGTAGGGTTGGGCTAGGTTCGTTTTTTTTACCAGTTGCAAAAAAGCGTGGGCAATTTGGCGAGTTGATCTTTGGCGAAGTGACCTGATTTAACCCAGATATCTATTCTGCGATAACTTGTCAACAAACAGGTGAAACAACATGCGAAGCAGTGTGTCTGTGTGTGTGTTATGCTCACTACGACGTTAGGTTTCATCAGACTTTTATACAACACAAAGTCTGGCTCTGCTCTGCTCTGTGTCCAGCCGTCAAGACGACGTTTAACGTTCCAATAACAAGTAAACAAGGTGTTTTTCTAATGGCGTCAACAACACTTCATAACAGCAGCTAAAGCTAAGCATTAGTGACAGTGCTATGTTTAGCTTAGCTTATGTCACACACAGCGACAGCCACTTACTGTAGTGTTACACACTGACTAAACCGTCTCTGCTTTTGACAACCACTTTAAATCATTGTTACAACAAGTGTAACACCAACGCAGCTCGTGTCTTATTGCTTACCAAGAGAACAAAGGTGAAAATAGACCAGCCGACTGCAGACTCGGTCAGTAAAGACTGCTCCGCCATCTTCACTTCCTGCAATAACAAAACCACGTGTTTCTGTGTTCTGATGTCATTTAAACGTGGTGGGCGGGGTTAAGCCACTGACAGACAGACAGACAGTGGAGTGGACACTGGTGGGAGCATATCTATGGGTGGGAGACCCAAGGGGGAAATGAAATACATGATCATCAGCGGTGGAAAAGGTATTCAATTGTTTTACTCAGGGGCGTCAAGTGGGTATGGCAAGGGTATGCAGCTGCCATACCCTGGGTCCAGGGGGGGGGAATACAAGTTACTTTTAACTATAAATCCATGAATGTCTCTTTGTCTATCTGTGCTGGTTATTATGTTGTTATTATGTTGTTACTTATATTCTCCACACTTGTATTCTCCCCATCTTGACAAAAAGGTATATTCCCAGGTTCTGCAGGTCAGCTGCACACACAGGTGCAATTCATTATTGTTAATTGTGGCACGTTTACTAACATGCCAAGTTTAGCTGCACTTCAACAACCATTCCAGGCTGCCATATCCAGCCCAAGAAACCGTAGAAACGGGGGAAAACATACAACATTTAAAGTACTTCTTAAAATAAATGTATCATGCCTGTTGCTAAGGTATGGCAACATGACTGGTGTCTTGCAAGGCACCAGTCATGTTGCCATACCTTAGCTTTTTCTGAACTGACGCCACTGGGAAAAAGCAGTGGTGGAAAAAGTATTACATTGTTTTACTTATGTAAAAGTATCAATACTGTAATATAGAAATACTCGGAGTAGACGTATGGAATTCAAAATGTACTTGAGTAAAATTATAAAAGTATTGGCATCAAATAAGTACTTAAAGTACCAAAAGCAAAAGTACAAAACGTTTGAAAATAGCAGATCTACAAGCTCATGTGAGCTTGTAGATCAATTATTTTTCAAATAGCCAAGGTATAAAATAGGGCAAAAGTGGTTTATGTATGTTTTATATTTTATAATTTATATCTGCAAAGTAACTAGTAACTACAGTATAATGTTTTCACATAAATGTAGTAAAACTACAATATTTGGAACCACGATGTACGATGTAGTGGAGTAGAAGTAAAAGTATTGGAAATTGGAAACACTCAAGTAAATTACAAATACCTCAAAAGTAAAAAAGTACTGACATATTTTACTTGAGTAAAAGTATCAATACTGCAACATAGAAATACTCTGTAAAAGTAAGGAATTCAAAATGTAATTGAGTGAAAGTACAAAAGTATTGGAATAAAAATGTACTTAAAGTGCCCATAGTAAAAGTATACAGGCTACTCATTATGCCTAATGTCCCATTTCAAGTTTTCAAATGTATACAAATCTTTTGAAAATAGCAGATCTACAAGCTCACAATGTGTTGCATCGCGACACATGTTGTGAGCTTGTAGATCGGCTATTTTCAAATGTCCACAATTTATAGGCCTATAGGGCTGAAGTGGTTTGTATTAATTATCTAAAGTAACTTGTAGCTAAAGTTTTCAAATAAGTGTTATCGTACTTTACACCACTGCATGATTGATCATGTTTGTAATAATATTATTACATGATTTGGAAAATATGTCACAGTCGTTACAGAAAAAGGGGAAATTAATTATATTTGTATTTCTCCTATAGCAGGGGTCTTCAACAGGGGGTCTGGGAACCATAGGGGGTCCTCAGAGTAACTACAGGGGGTCCTCCAAATATGTGTGTGATAGAAGCTTTTTTCCCCTCCTTTTCTATATTAACCACTTGAACCCTAGCGTCCATATTCTGAGAACTTTGGCCAAAAATAGCAGATCTACAAGCTCACAACGCCTCGCAGCGCAAAGACGATTGGTGTAGAGGAGAAAAAGAGCAGACTAAGTACAGAGTGTTTATTAAGTATGGATGGTTCAAGTGGTTAAATAGCCGAAAACACAAATTGACATGAATCCAAAATACACTGATGATTGTGCTGTCAAACAAGGAAACTATATGGAATCTATGAAAAGGTTGTGGGGGTCCCTGCTTCGTCTCTCTCTCAACTAAGGGGTCCTTGGCCTGAAAACGTTGAAGACCCCTGTCCTATAGCATTTGTCACTGATATTCTTGGCAATCATACAACGTAAAGCTGAGAGGCAAACTGAACCATCTCTGGCTGGCAAGATACCAAATAGGATCCTCCTTTTTTATGGAATGTGATACTATGGTCATTTATGGGACAAAAGTGGAACAGTGTAAATTAACTTTTACATTTACAATATGTTGGTGAACCACCAGGCTAAACTCATATGTTGATTACAACACAACGGCAAGATTTATTTCTCTCACTGTGACACTTCTGAGATCACATTTAGCTATGGTTATGTATGTGGTGTCTATATCCATTTTCATGAGTTCCCTAGCTAGCACACACATGCACAGAAAGTGCTCGCTGTCCTCTCCGCGAAGCCTCTCAGCACGCTGTGGTGACTAAAGTTAGCTCTCCATTGTTCATAGCCGTCGTACGGTGGCACCCTCAAGTTCCTATACCCTTCCTACTGACTGAAAAGAGATGGAACTGGGTCAGCATAGAAATCGAGAAATGAAGTGTGCACTTGGGGCTGTTTCTTTCTTTTTTTTTTTTCTTCTTTCAGGTGAAGAGCAGATCTTCAGGGCCATTAGCTATCACCTGCTATCATTTATCGTCTCCTGTGTGGGGCCCTTGTGAGGTGAACGGACCCTCTTTTTGTGGAACTGAAGGTGGCCCCCACTGCCCAATGACCCGACACCGGGACACCGGGGGTGCCATGCTTGTGAACATGATAGTCACCATGCAGTGCTTTTCTACGAGTGGCAACTGATGTTGGTAACAAGCCAAACGTAAAGTAATACCGCTGCTGTCCTTAAGTCAGTGGCAGCAGTGCCTCTCAGTTGGAGAGTTGCTGCTAAAGAGAGTCCTTGATTTTTTTCCGCTGCGGTTTAGTTTGCATGTTTGTTTTTACATTGCAGTTCCATTTGGTCTCTCGTATCACCTCCTTTCTATGGTGGCATCGGTTCTCTTGTTGTCTCCGTCTTTCTTTGCACCAATTGGCAACTTGAGATGTATTTATTTTATACATACCGTACATTACAATATAAAATGATCATGGCTTGCTCGCTTACAAACCCTAATTGTCATTTCTGTTATGGAAAATGTGTTTATTATGGAGTTATTCATGTGCTTGTATATTACATAACTGACTCATGGAACCCATATACTGTAGCTGTGCAGTACCATGGAATTTCAATGAATATAAAAAAAAAAAAATCTCATTCTGCTTTCACTGTTTTGGGGACTCGACTTATGCTATTATAATGTATCTTCAGGCTCTCTAAGAATTTCCATAGT
The DNA here is from genome assembly GCF_963921795.1 of Nannobrachium achirus. Taxonomy (NCBI): domain Eukaryota; kingdom Metazoa; phylum Chordata; class Actinopteri; order Myctophiformes; family Myctophidae; genus Nannobrachium; species Nannobrachium achirus. The sequence goes on along the minus strand of NC_137833.1, from coordinate 3,437,549 downwards.
CGCATCTAAACACTGAAAGTGCTTCGTGAATTGCTGGCAGATGCCACCCATCCTATCAGCGGGACACTGATGCAAAGTTGATTGTTATTCTGTTTTTAGTCAAATATGACTCTGAGGAAGACGAAAGTCGAAACGTCAGTCACCCCTGCAAAACAATAAAACACGTGCACACCAGTCGAGTGCGCCAGTATATTTATTTGGGTAGTTAGTCTCTGCTGAAGTGCCCAGGTATAATTCACTCTTAACCCAAACAACGACTGCTATGTTCCCTTTCAATAGGACATGGCATGTTCTAACGTAAGATTAGATTTTCTTAAACACTAAACACTAGCTTTGCTAAGGAACTAAAACCTCTGCCCTCGCTCCCCAACCCCTATTCTCAGAAGTGATATCTCAGCATGGCACGGTACCAGGATCTAACGCCTTTCGGGGGGCAACGGATAGCTTGCTATGCAGTGCCTCTCTGGCCTGCACTGCAGCCTCTACATTCAGACAGTAACTGAAGTAGCCGGGCTGTAGTCTGCGGTCATCCAGACATCATCAGATGTCATCAAGTATCATAATGCAAAGTGTCCATGCAGGGCTGCAGCTAAGTCATTGCTACTGGATTCAGACTTCATGCCTATGCAGGCTGGGCCCAAAAGAACGCTCAGCAAGCGATGAAATGGCAAAAGTAGACTGATGCAGCACAGATAATCCTTGTTGCAATAGTATACTGCACTCTATAACAAGATAGTTCAAAATGCATTGCTCTTCATCAAGGAATCATCCCAAATTTGAAGCTGCAGTATGTTATTGTCAAATCATATGCTGTATACTGTATACAGTGTATACTATTTCTGTTGTGAGAGAGTGCATCTACTGCACAGCTGGTGTTGTCAGGGTAAAGCAATTGCATCTAGGAATTAAAATTCAAGTAAACTTCTGTGAAGCCAAGATTTTGATGAGTGCCCTTATATACAACATTAAGAAGCAGCGACAGTGGACAGGAAGACAGGAAGGCCCTCTGGAATGGGTGATGTAAATTTATGGCCATATCATACTGTACAGCAGGGGTTTTCAAAGTGGGTGACGGGGCACCCTGGGGTGCCGCGACGGCAGTCCAGGGGTGCCGCGAGATCATTTATTTGGACACTTGAAATAATATTTAGTATAATTTTAAACTTGAAGTACAAAGTTATTTTCTGTCAGTTCTAACCAAAATGGCTATTATCTCAACGTTTTCCTCGCAACATAATCACTAAAATATCGTCACTGTCGGGCAGAAACCTCGTATCTCCAAGTTTCAAATGTGTATGGCTTTTGGTAAAGCAAAGCCCTGCTTCATCATACAAGACTGTCGCACAAAACTAGTGAAAACAGCCGATCTACAAGCACACAACGCCTCGCGATGCGAGGCGTTGTGTGCTTGTAGATCTGCTTAGTACATTTTATAGATGATAAATACAAAACGAACGGTTTTGGACATACAAGGTTTCCACCCGACAACAACGATGTGCTATAAATATAAGGTGCTGGGGGTGAAAATTATAATGTGGGGTGCCTCGGATTAAAACAATATTTATGGGGTGCCCTGAGACAAAAAGGTTTGGGAACGCCTGCTGTACAGTATGCCCAACATTTTATTATATACAAAGATTGGGGTTTGTAGTCAATGCTTACTGTAATTCATTCCATTAATTAAGCTTCTCAAGCTGCAAAACATGCAATCCTGCTAAAAGATCGGCCTTAATTTGCCATCTGATCTCATGAAGGTGGTGTTCTGTATTCAGCTCCTAATATAACCCTTTATCATAATCAATTCTAGTCTCTTCTAAGCCAGGAGATCCCATTACCAGGCACATGCACACATAGACATCAAAGGGGGCTTGAGCCCTTGCCCTTTTACCCGTCTGTGAAAAGTGCCCTCTCCAGACCATGAATGCAGTTTTTTACTATGCTGAAAGAAATGCAAATGCGCTCTTTCCATGGCAGCATTCAAGAGAATTGCCTTGTCCAAACTCTCCTGAACTTGAATGAATTCTTTCTTATGTTGAAAGAATTGCCCTCTCTGTGTAGAAATCCATGCTGTACGCCACATCTCTAGTATTGACTTTTTTCATGCTTAGTTTAGTGTGGTATCAAGTACCGAAAACATTACACTTTGAATGTTCATACAACACATCCAAAGCATTGGGACAGGTGATTTGGTTAAGATGGTGATTGGCAAGTTCAGAAATGTTTGAGTGAAGTTCAGTGTAAGGCAAAGCCATTTTATTTGTATAGCTCATTTCAACAACACGGCAATTAACACAAAACATCAGGAAAAGAAAACACAATCACAATTATAAAATGGCATTAGGATGCATAAAACAATAGATGTAAAGACAACAAATACACTTAAGGTGGTTGCACACTGCTGCGTCTTTCGTTGCGAAATGCGTTTTTCAGGGCAAGGAGAGAGAGAGAGAGAGAGAGAGAGAGAGAGAGAGAGAGAGCAAGGGACCGAGTGGTGCGCGAAACGGGCGGCAGTGTGCAAACGTGAGGTTGATTTTTTATTTGCGTGCTCCGAAATTCACTCCGATATTCGGCCCGAAAAACACAGCAGTGTGCAACCACCTTCACAGTGCAAGAAAGAAAAATAAAAACCTATAGGCCTAATGTATAGATACATAATTATGCAATCGGGTATTGTGGTGATTAATGACCAACCAGTGCTAAGCTTGTGTAGAAGGCCACCATAATTTACCTTTGAGCCTGAAGTGCCCCTTGATAACACCAGTGACATCTCCTTTCACCCACTGAGTACGGTGGCTTTTGGCTGACACGTTCAGGGGTGTCACAAGGGGTAGGAAAGTGGGACTGAGTTACCAGGGCCCAAGGTTGGAGGGGCCCTAGTAACTTTAGCTATTGAAAAATAGCAGATATACAAGCTCACAGTGCGGCACCGAGTGCCGCGCTGCGAGCTTGTAGACCTGCTATTTTTGAAAAGTCGTGAAAATGTGTGCAAATCTTTGAATATATGTATTTTTTAAGCGGACATTTGTAACTCAAATTTTGCCTCCGGGGGGGGTGGGGGGGGGGGGTCCCTGGAACTAAATATTTTGAGATGGGGGTCCGTGGCCAAATTCATATCATTTTGGGAGTCCTTCACATGAAAAAGTTTGAGCATCACTGACATGGAAACATGGGTTTCTTGCACACTTTTTCACAATTTTTCAAAAATAGCAGATCTACAAGCTTGCCGCGCGGCACTCGGTGCCGCGCTGTGAGCTTGTATATCTGCTATTTTTCAATAGTTAACATTCATGGGGGGGCCCGCAGTGAATCCTTGTAGCCAGGGCCCAAAATTTGGTGTGACACCCCTGAACACGTTTACCTGGCACAAAGCTATAGAAACCGTTGGTCACAAACACTGACTCATAAATCAGTCACATACTGTACACTGACTGACTCATAAATGGAGGCAGTGTGCCGGAGCAAAAACCCTGGGTGGGCCAGATGTCCCTGGGTCCTCTCAAACTGTCTATTACCAAGCATTGGTATTATTACTAGTATGTAGAAACTTAGAATGAAATACATTTAAACCAAATACAATATGGTTCAATATATCTACTGGTTTATTGTAGATTAGTTGGTCCAAGCTAATCCTCAAAGAAACAACTGCTGACCTGAACTGAAATGAGCACCTCAAAGCCTCACATTTATATTGTACAATACCCTCTGATGACTTCTCCTCAGCCCCCTCAATGCACCACTGTTTCTCTCAATCTTCTGACATTTTGCAGAGGTCAATAACATAACAGTAGTTGTGTGCTCCATTCATCATGACTCAGCTTTATCATAGGTCAAAAACCGAACGATATCTAAGGTGTTCTGTTCATGAGTCAGCCCTATCATAGGTCAAGACAAAAATGACTATCTATGTATTCCATTCCTATTGCGGAATCATCTTCTCCATATGCCCAGGTCAATAACGCAATGATATCTATCTCCATCTGATAACTCCCTGGTCGGCTTAGGCCGGTGTCGTTGTCCCATATGTTCTGCTAACAGGTGCACTAAAGAACTGCCCTTCACTCTTCCACCAATATGTTTCTTTTCTCTCTGTCTGACTGCAAAACAAGTGTATTTGACCTAATGCTATAAGGTTGTATTGTGAATTAAAAGAAAACGTATGTTTAGAATTAAGTATTGGTTTATAAAAATATTCGAAAATGTACAGTAGAGTAGAGCATAATGTAGCCTACTGTAGCATGGAGGAGAATAGAGTAGTGCAGTGTATAGCGTTGCGTTTTGTACAGTAGCACAGCAGGGAGTAGAATTGACTCTCTCCAAGGGGCCATTTTTCAGTACAGATTAAAATTAATAAATAAATCCTATTTAAAGAAGATGGTTACAGAGACCCTGAAGGGACATGCTGGAGAAAAATTAGGTTGTGGGGAGGAAAATAAATAGAGAGAGGCTTTTGTGTGGCCTCACAATACTTGCATTGCATCACATTATTTTTTATGCAGTCTGGCAATACTTTTTGAGTTAACTCACAAAACCTTTTTACGCGGTACAATACTTTGAGTATAAAAGTAAAGAAAAAGGCTGAACACGCGTAGCCACGATGCAGGATTTATTTAAATATCATCCGACGTTTTGACCTGGAAAGGGCTGATTCAGGGAGTCACAGTGATCTTTTGAAACATGAAAAGAGAAATGGAATTTCTCCACAATAAATGTGAAAGAAATGTTATATTGTATAAAGTAGGCTAAATGTCATGGATGTGTCCAGCTTATAGCTGTCAAAGGCCATAATGTCACCGAGTGTTCTTTTGATCGGAGAGCAGAGCGTTTGAAAAGCAATTGGAATGCAGCATGGATGTCAGGATGATTACACTGAAGAGAGGAGAAGGAGATGAGCGTGGAGATAACAGCACCATAATTACAACTGGTCTAGATTACAGTGCTTGGTACTCATGAATGAACTCGATTGACTTGAGTTAAGTTGGAGCCGTCTTTCCGTTGACAAAGTTCCCCATTATGTGATGTAAACTGTACATTTAATTGTCTTTCGCTTGTATTAAAGCCAAGCCATAATATAGATAGTATTTGAGTCCAAATTCAATGTAATATTCCATGAATCTCTCCCTTTCTTGTAACATATTCCACACAAAAGGTTTGCTTAAAGACCAGGCTAAGATGTGTTTATTATGATAGTTTTTCATGTCTTCTCAATAGTTCTATATTTTCCAGATAACTATTTTGCATCACAGATTGAGCATGGTGCCTAAATAAAGCAGTGTGGTCACAAACGATATGAGAGCTAAGCTCAGGATATAAAAGCTAAGCCTAGATTCTAGCACATATAAAGGTTACGTGTCTGAATATAGACATTAGATTGCTTTGACTTAGTACTTTGTAACTAATTAGCGGATGACAACAACTGCTGTCAGTTCTCCAAATTGATTAAACAGTGAAACAAGTATAGTTGGGAATCGGTACATTTGCCTGGCGCTCACACTGTCTATATATTGATCAAAAACATAACTTCTATGAGTCTAGAGCTAAAAGAGACAAATTCGACTGTCTTTTTTTCCATTGATGTTATGAACATCTGCATTGTGTGAGTTTGTAAACATAGTTCTATGACTTTACTTCAGCTGTAACCACATTATGCAAAGATAAGCTGCCGGCAAAACAGTTTTATTTAAGTTGTTATTTCTTTTACGTTTTGTTGGCAGTTTTCTTTTGGCTTTCATGTCCAGGTGGGCACTGTATGTGTGGACCACAAAATGACGAATGATACTTCAAAGTCTTTTATTGTGATTTTTGATGAGCATAATGAATCAACTGTAATGTTTGTGCACACATTAGTGGCACAGAGTATTATGCTTGCTTTGTCTCATGTCATTGCCCACAAGATGCTTTGTCATTAAGTCAGTTGTATGAATGAGCCAATCAAAAGGGCAGGTGTTTCACACGTAAAACCCTCAAACAATAGGAATTTGAAAGGCGTTACGGAGAGCCACGCTGAGTGCTCTTAGGCTCTGTTTGTGTTGGAGGCAAATCGCTAAGTCCCCCTAAAGCAAATGTGTTTGCTGAGATTATGCACTACATACATATCCAGCTGAAACCTAATACCACACACAAAGAGTACTGTATGAATAGGAGGGGAAAAAAACAGGTGTCCCAGATTGTAGGGCATTGTTACTGTAGAAACCATGTCATGCGCCAGATTCACCAACATACTGTAAGTCGATGTGTGAAAGCTGCAATCCAGAATTTATTTTAATGAATAAAACGATGTTTTAATCATATGGCAGAGTATGTAATACAATATAACCAACACATACTGTATGTCTACAGTGGTAGGAGGTGGTCTCCCCGTCCATTAAGAAATGCAGACCCTGCTATCAGGTTGGACACCTATTGACAAGTATACTGCATAAGTATATCCCATTCATTAATTTCTGGTGTTAAACTTAGAGGACCTTTCTAGGACCAGCTACAAATTGCAGACAGGTGAGCTCTTTTATGGCGGTTTTGAAGGAGGCTTAGGGCTTATGGAGTAGTGTTTTAAAGTTTTAAAGTCAGAAAACTACAACATTACGTCAATAGCCGAATAGCCGACGTGAACCATCACCGCGGAACTAGACATCTCTCCTCTGTTTTTACTTTCAGACATCTCCCCATCACCCCGTTCACTGATTGGTCGATCTTGACCAATCAGTGTGCCCCCTGGTTTCAGAGGCACAGAGGTGCGGTGATAGGACTTCACCGTGAGTCTGTGACTATGATGGCCATCACATTTTTAGGTGATACGTAGCTTATCACCTAAAAGTTGAGGTGATAGCTCATCATCTCACACTCTGACAAAGCCTTTACATCAGGGGTGCTCACACTTTTTTGACGTGTGATCTACTTTTAAAATGATTAGCTCAACATGATCTACCCATCCAAAATGTTTTAGCTGAGGGCCTGAGGGGGGCTTTGGAATAGCAGCACTGGCGTTACATTTTAGACAAACACACTTACTGTAAGGGGGAAATAAATGGGAAATACTGGGAGAAATGTCTTCATCCCATTCTGTATGGAAGTGGTAGGTTTTGGGGTTCTTTGTAATGCTACTAACTCTTGAACAAAGTATTGCATTGAAGGTTTGCCTACTTTAGAAGCCATGAAGGGAGCTGACAGGCCCTTCTTGATGTCATATTGACATATTATTTTTATATTTTAATTATATATATTTTTAGAGGCATGTCATGTGGTCTACCTGCACACCCTTGGTGATCTACTGGTAGATCACGATCTACCTTTTGGGCACCCCTGCTTTACAGTATAGGAGTCACACTTTTTGTTGTTTTTGGTATAGTGTGTTGGCTTAACCCTGGTTTTTGACATTATCAAAACGAAGCGGATAAAAGTGTCAAACTTTTTTTTGAGGCTTCTTTAGGACCTAACGATGGATTTTAGCCTTGAGGTACCAAACTTTATTTTGATGTTTACCCATAGAATTATCCATATCAAGTTGGGCTCCCATCGACTTTCTATACAGGAGGAAAATACCCAGAAAAAAATCTGCTTTAAGTACGATGTGAGGGGTCAAACTAGGGGTTTGTCATGATGCTGAATCCATTGCAAGCATTTGTTTTGCACAAAAAACTTTCCTTGGGCTAGAAATGGCCCCCAAAAACACAAAACAAATGTGAAAAGTCATCACTAAACCATCGTTTTGTGGGGCCATTTCTAGCCCAAGGAAAGTTTATTTATGCAAAACAAATGCTTGCAATGGATTCAGCATCATGACAAACCCCTACTGTAGTTAGATCCCTCACATCCTACTTAAAGCTATACTGTGTAAGTTGCTAAACTAGTGGTCAGTAGCGGTATTGCTTTTTTCGGCCGTTTTTCGCCCGGAGTCGTCGCGGACCACCGCCGCGGACCACCGGAGTGGCGCCGCAAACCACCGCGACCGATACGAATCCGTGGAGGGGTAGAACCATGGGTAGAACGTAATTTTCTGGCCAGGATTTGGGGATTAAGAGGTTAAGAATCCTTCACCATGGTAAACACTGTAGCTGAGCTAGGCTACTTCCTGAAGACACGGCAGATCCGCTGTGATTTGCCGGTAGTGTATCATGTGTGTATGATCCACGATGTGATTGGCCAACGTATACACAACGTATACAGATGACGCAGATGACGTTATTTTTCAGTGAAAACCGGACTCCGGCCAGGATCATAGAAAACATATAAAGAGAAGGCTTTAGAAGCTGAAAATAACGGAGTGGGTGTTTTAAAACTTTAGCGATTTAACAGTTAGGACAATTTTAAGATTTGTTTTATAAAAAAAGTTACATGGTATAACTTTAAAGCAGATTTTTCTCTGGGTATTTTCCTCCTGTATAGAAAGTCGATAGGAGCCCAACTTGATATGGATAATTCTATGGGTAAACATCAAAATAAAGTTTGGTACCCAAGGCTAAAATCCATCGTTAGGTCCTAAAGAAGCCTCTGGCGCTTTTATCCGCTTCGTTTCGATAATTTTGTTAAGCCAACCCACTAGTAGGGCATTCCACATGTTGGTGGCATAGCAGTAGAACCAATTTGTCTCGTGCTTGAGAGAAATCTGGGTTGAGTGAGATCAGTGGAGCGCCCTCTGGTGGTGTGCCTGTGTGTCTAAAGTTACAGCAGTAGTCTGACAGGTACATGGGTA